>NW_005054312.1:4387912-4414505 GCF_000277835.1 Geospiza fortis
GGGAAAGAGGGGCAAGGCATGGGAAAGGAAGTGAGGGGGCAGGGAGAGAGCTGATACTGGAAATCTCCAGGAAGGAAACTAAATTCTTAAATGCTCTGTTAGCAGAGATTCTAAGCAAATGGGAAGAAACAGGGCCAAGTTCAGGGACTTCTCCCTCCACAAGTAGCTGTAACACCCACCAATCTGAGGGAATCAGCTGCTGGCCCACTGGTACTAAACACACCTCAGACTGTGAGAGGTACCACAAACAGCCAGGCCATGATAGGCTCCATTTAGGCTGCATGTTCTGCTTCTGCTCATGCCCTCACTTTATTAACCAACACCCCTTGCTGTGCTTCTTGACCTTCTAGTACTGCAGTACCAAGCCAGTTGCCACAGCACAAAAGCAGAGTGAGGAATAGCATTTGCATGTGTGGTATTAGCAGAGGTGTCTTCTCCATCCAGCACCTCACAAACCAGGTCGGAGTGCTCAGGGGGACTTGGGAGATGAAGCCCTTTGCAGAATCAGTGTAGCTGGGAGCAGGGCTATGAATGCCATTAGTGGGCACTCCCCACATGCAGGCGCCCTCCTGCACTGTCTGAGGCTGGTGCCCAACTCAGCAATTCTGAAGGTAGTGACAACAAGTAACCAGAATCACCAAGCAGAAAAGTTTGAGGTGTGTCTAGGAAAGAGCTCAAAGGAAGCAGAGCTTGTGAAAGATGGAGCTGAGATATCCATTTGCTGAAAGTCCACTTACAGTCCTCTGAAGCCCAGACTCTGCTAAGCCAGCTCAATTTTTGGTTTTTGCAGAAAGCAGACTCTCTGTTAAGACTCTAGTCAAACTTTGTGGTTGACTTTAGGGGAAGAAAGCTAAGCCCCTTGCACAATACAGAACTCCTCTGATGCCCAGGGTAAGTCACTAAGTGTAACAAAAGTACGTCTTAGTAGTCAAAGCACTTCACACACACACACCCTAAATCTGCATTCTCTACTGCTTAGCAACAAACATACCATCTCCTTTCAATGTACATGAAGCATCAATAAAACCAGGTACTTACTTTCTTTGGCATTTAAAACATTTAAATTGAAATAGATCATTACAGAAAGAAAGCAGTGGAAGGCTCACACAGCAAAACTGCATTAAGGCACTGGGGGCATTTGCACATTATGGTAATAAGGAAATCACTGTGAAAACACAGAGCATGCAGTGAAAATAGGATGAAATACTAGCGCCTGTGTTTAAGACAAAATATTTGGATTGTTGGTTGAAGAGGCAGTTGTCTCACTCAGTCTGACCGTGGTGTTTCCATCAACAAGACTAAGAGGATTGCTGTGTCTCCAAGGCTGCTCCCTTTCACCATGTCCCTGATAACAAGCCCATCTCGCTAAACACCACGTTACTGCTCAGGCTACAGACTGTGCACAAAAGTATTGCTATTCCTAGACAACACCACGGCCAAACACAGCCCCAGAACAGAGCCGATTTAGAAAAAGAAGGAAGATGAAAGAACACCGTCTTACGTAGAACTGCAATGAAACTCGTTTTGTCGGCCAGAATCCATACTCCAAACCCCAGGATTACAGCGCCCAGAATCTGAAAGAGCAAGAACAAAACATACATGGCTTTGTGTAAATTATAAGCTTAGATAAATAAGAGGAGGCAGTCACTATTATCCATACTTCCAGTTAAAAAACAATCATTCCTTTGCTGTTCCCACCCATCTCCCCTATGGTACTCCTCCCAGGGTAAACAGGATTAGCACAACTCCAGGAAGAATGCCTCAGCCAACTGCACAGGAGCACCAAGATCTGCTTGGCAGTTTTTCACACAGTATTTTAATAGTACATAATGTTGTATGGGAGGACCATTCAAAACAGTCTGGGGAAGAGACACCCTGCTGCTAGAACATTGTCAGAAGCAAAAGGTAAGTGCATTGCTTCTGTGAAGAACCGAGGAAAGACAAACACATTATTTTAAATATTTTTTAAATAGAGAAACCCAAGAGGCTTGGCCCCTACTTTCTGGCAGAATACCTGAGCCTCAGCAGAGTCAAGAGTTATGAAACATTAGCCTTAGCCTCTGCCTTGTTCACCACACAGTCCTATGTAGGGCAAGGATTAATAGAGCAATACATCCCTGTGAGAACTCAGCTGAATCCAGACACTGAATTCAGTAGCCAAGAAATGCATGTATTTTCCCATCTCACTTTGAAAGGTGGGGGAAGCATGCTCTGTTTTAGCCTTCATGTATCAGCAAGTCTTCAGGTTTGATAAGAAGCTGAAAATTGTGCTGTTCAGCCAACTAGGACTGGAAAACACTTGTGCAAAGGTCCAAAATAGGCTTTGAAGAAACAAGGAGTGGACAAGAACTGCAAGAGAACTGCAAGCAGCTGTTCTCACATCAGCAGGATTTCAAGATAGGATGAAGTGAAATAAACTAACAGGGCTAAAGACAGATTGCAATTCTGTGCTTCATTAGATAACACTTTAATACTTGGGAGACATGGAAAATGCCAAAACACCGCCAAACCAAGCTGGCAGAGAGGGTCGTATGGACAGGCATTTTTACTCTAGGCTTCAGCTGCTCATACAAAGAAGCTTTTCTGAACAAAGATAAAGCCACAGTCTGAAATAAGCTGCTTGCAAGCTTTCCTGTCTTGGCAGAAGGTGCATCATGTAGTTAGCTCTGGGGACAGCATTAGAAAGTCATCAAGCAAGTTCCCACCTACAAAGCATACTGACTCAGCTTCAGAAAGCATGTAGCTGTTGTATCTCAGAAAAAAAGAATTCCCCTTTGCCTTATGTCCCAACATGCTGCCCACAATGCTCAGTCTGCTGATCAAGCTAGAAAGGCCCCTCGAACATGCAACAGCTGGGACACCTAAAAAAATTCCTCTCAAACTTGGTAGTATCAAGAACTGTTGAATAGACAGTTTAAGGCAGTCTCACATTTCAACTATAGTTTTAATAAGCATTTGTTTTAACAAAAGATGCAAACCGGGCTGTATGTGACATCCCTTTGGTTCACTGACCCTGATATGACACCTCAGTTTTGCTGTTGCTGACAAAACACAGAAGGGCTGCTGAGCTGAGTTCCTGGCAAGTTATTTGTTATGAGGTGCTCAGACTATCCAAGGCCTGTTTTCACTCTGATCTTTGCTCCAGTCCACAACTTGTGCATTTGCCAGGAGCTGCTATGGAAAACACTACAAGGGGAAGGCAGGGAGACAATAACCACAGGCAGGGAGAAAACACTGTCCCATTAACAAGAGTGTATTTACTTCCTAGCAGGATAATATCTCTGCTCAGCATCTTCAGGAGTTTGCATCAGATAACAAGGCTGCTTCTGCCGCTAGCTTGTCTTCAGACCCTCCAGAGAAGAAATCACATCTGCTTTCCACAGAGTTAACTCCTCTGTTCCACTGCTGTAAACTCCTGAAGTGGGGAACAGATGTCTCCCCTCCTCCCTGGGGGGTGGAGATTTCACCCCTGGTTTCAGCAAAATCTCCTTCTACACCAAAGCCAGAAGGATGCAGATCCCTCATTGCAGGGTCAGCAGTTTCCCACAGAGAGGTAGTCAAGAGGGGTTTGGATAAACGAAGCAGTGATGAAGCTGACTCATCTTGCTGGAAAGAGCAGCTGGGGGTTCCCAGCTTTCCTTCCCCAGCACTGCTTTCCTTCATGCTCAGATTGTGTGATGTAACACTGAACCTGGCACAGGGGTCAACAGAAAGGCTCTAAAACTCCAGGCTTTGCTTTAGGTAGCCACCTTCTGCTGCATTTACTGAAGGATTAGAAGCAGGACAAACAGTTATATATTCCAAACAAATAGTATCCAGAGACTGTTAAACTTGTCTTGCAGAGCTGTCTGCCCTTTAAGGAGAAGCATGTGCTGCAGCACGTGTCTGCTAGCCAAGAAGGCAGACGTGTTAAATTCTGATTAGGAAACCAGGATTATACTCCAAGCTTATCTGGTATCTTTTCTAGCAAGCAGGCAGGCAGTCCAAGTAACCTTCTTCCCTTCAACCAAAGCAGGTCAAACCCCTCCCTGAAGTATATCTCCAAGACTGCAAAATACCACTAAGTCCCTGAACTACTTCAGCTATAGCAAACGACCTTCTCACAGACCTCGAGCTGCAGAGATGTGCTGTTTCAATGGCTAACTTCTAAAAAGAGTCACCAGCATCTCTCTACAGACTTCAACCATCAGCAAGGCTGAGGAACACACTTCAGCCAGCTAGGGCTGGCCTGCACAGGGTGCAATCACATAGGCTCAGCTCAAGGTCCAGAGCAGACATAGGGCTCTGTCAGCAGCATTGGTGCTCACCTTTGCTCAAGCACCCTCCTCACAAAGCTCAGCAGCTTCAGAAAAGCAGCACAAGGCATTCAAAACCTGTCTGTGCTGACAGCTCACAGCAACTCAACACAAGCAGTTTCTCTGCTAATTAATATAGCTCTACCACACTGTACAAGCTCAAAAATCACCAAGTACCCTCCCCAATTCAGACCCTGAACAAGAATAATGGAAAAATGTCTCATGTCACCTACTTCCTATGAGATGGAGAGAGTAATGTACACCACCTTCCTCAACATCTGGCACGTGCAAAAAGCTTGCCCTCAGTCAAGACAGAAGCACATTCAAAACCTTCACTCCAGACAAGTATCAAGTTCAGCCAGAGCACAGTGGCTTTGGAGACCCCACTTTGACAGAGCAGTCTGAGGGGAAGACAATGCTTGCGCTGCACAGCAGGGTTAAAGAGCTCATTTAAAGCAGCTTCTCCCTTGAGTCAGCACAGACCTTCTCACAATACATCCTACCCTAAAGTTCTTACTCTCCAGGTCCAGCTAGTGAATTAGACCAGCTTTCCACAAGAGGGAGGGGGCTGGGTGCTACACCAGAGGATTGGCTCAGAGCAGGACATGCACAAGACAAAGAACAGCTACTGCCAATCACTTGCCACTCAGACAGAGTATTCAAACTGAAGTTCTCCAGGACCCAGAGAGGGATTCAGCACCTGCCATCCTCAAAGTCTTGTAAAATATAGGAAAGTGCAGCGTGGATGTGGGTCAGCCCAACAAAGCAGTTCAGCTCTGCCTCCTGAGAGCACATATCTCCCCACAGGCTGCCTGCAACCATGCCTGGCTCTGCAGAGCATGGAGAGAAAGGACATGTGGAATAAAGATGCCACAATGACCCTAGACAGCATACACCAAAACCAGTGACAGTGTTTTAAGGTACAGCAGTATCTCAGGCTGTCGTCTTCCTCCTTTCCTATATGCTAGGCTGGCTTTCTTGAAGAGAACTTTCTCTACACAGAGATTAGCTAATGAACTCAGACCGAGGTTTGGGCATTAAGGAAAACTAGACAGTGCCAGATACTAGGCTTCAGCAAGACTCAAACACTGTCTTAACAAATACAGCTCTGCCTCCCAGGGTAGACTGGCTGTTATATGCTGCTTAAAATTTATCACTTCTTCAAGAGAGGAGAGAGACTGGATGCTGGTATCTGCAGAGGAGTCCTGCACTAGTAGGAGGACAGGCCTGGACTCAGATGATTTTTCCTATCTTTAAAGTGGACTAAATCATACTCAGAAAGACCTAGTGGCACTTGAAATACCTTCCTCTCCCTCCAAGAACCTTCTCCATGGATGCTCTGAGCACCCCTGACTTTGGACCATTAGACTGCAGTTACCTACTCTTGGGATGGAAGGAAACACAGAGAGCAAAAAGAGAGCACAGTAAGCCAAGGGAAACCAGATCCAGATGTGCCTCAAGTTCATCCTGTATGCTACCAGCACAATGCAGCCATGCAGGAAGCAGGAGTGAAGCTGTGTGCAGGGACAGAGACCAAAAAGCAGTGCTCACCTTATCATGATTCACTCCCCTCCCATCTCTCCCAGCCTGACACCTCCTTTTCCTTTCACACTGCACCGATATGAGGATATAAAGGATACCGATATGAGACAGGCTATTTTCTCGCTGACATGTGGAAAGCTGAAACCTTGTACTTCCCCACTACACCATTCCACTGCAAGAAGGCATCACCAATAGTACCATCACTGCCCACAGGACACACAACATCCAGGCATCAGAAAGATGCATGCAAGAATGTGTGTGGCCCTCCCAGACCCAATCTGTTCCAAAAGGCGTTAGTCTTTTGCTAAACCTCACACTTGAAAATAACTGCACTCAGTGGGCTGTTTTATTTCCCCAGACAAGCCTGTCTCAGTCTCCCCTACCTCCCAACTCCATTTCAAACAGGAGACTTGGACTAATTCATCTTGTCACAAATCAAAACCAGCCGTTGGGACTCAAACAAAATTAGAGTTGCTCTTTGAAGCCTGGCTGGCCTATTTAGGAGGGCACTGCCATTACTTGGCAGGTTTTGTAGCTTTGCCGCTCAGGGACAGTTCAGCTGCTGCTCCAGATGTGTCAGAGAAAGTAGTTACAACTACTCTCCTTCTAGAAAGAACCCATAACTTCTGCTTTCCCTTCCCAATGCAGGAATGGAGCTGTGTGCACTGGAGGCAGCAGGTGGCTACTGGGAGTGGAGCTGCTTAGCAAACCTGAGACAAACACAGCAGATGTGACATCCCCCAACTTCAGGGGTCCCCTCCCTCCTTCCAAAACTCTGGCCATTTTATTTAATGAACACACTAGGCCAACATCCAGAAAAAAAACATCTTCTAGCTAACTTTGGTCCAGGCCTTCCTTCTTACTCCACAGATGCTCAAAATACTTACAAGGAACAGGAGGTTGAAAAGGAAGAGGAAGTACTTGGTGACTTTTAGGCAGCCAGACCCCATCTTCCTTCACTTACAGGACCTAAGGGGAAAGCAGACAGACAAGGAGTTATGTTACACACAGGTCCTCTGGGCACCTTCAGAGCAACACCCTTACCCTGTGCAGAGCTCTGGGTTGTCTGGTGGACCTCAGAGCACGTGCACAGACAGCACAGAACACCAGAGTTGCCTTTTCAGGACAGTAAAACAGGACACCAGCACCACACTGCAGTCACTGTCGCCAAGATTTCCTGGAGAGTGACACAGAGCAGTTACAGAAGAGAGTTGATCACAAACACACTGCTAATTCCATCGCTATTTATACGGACTTTGCAATAGTAGCATTAATCAAAACACCAACCCTAGCTACTACTTCTGGTGGTGAAAAGTGATCCAAGCTACTGCAATTCCTTGACAGCAGTAAAAGAGATGCATGGAGCTTCTGGAGCAACATAGATTATTAAAGGCAACAGAGATCATTAAGGGGATGGAGCACGTCTCTTATAAGAACAGGCTGTGAGAGTAAGACCTTGCTCAGCCTAGAGAGGAGCTGACTGAAAGAGGACCTCATCAATGTCTGTCTCACCCTGAAGACAGAGTGTTAGAGGATGAACCAGGCTCTGCTCGGTGGTGCCAAGCGACAGGACAAGAGGCAACACGCAGAAATTGATGCACAGGAAGTTCCACCTGAACATGAGGAAGAACAATTTTGCTGTGCATGTGACTGAACACCACAACAGGTTGCCCAGAGAGGGTGTGGAGTCTCCCTCACTGGAGATGTTCAAGAACCATCTGGATGCAATCCTGTGTCATATGCTCTTGGATGACCCTGCTTGAACAGGGAGGTTGGACCAGATGACCACAGTAGTCCCTTCCAACCATTCTGTGATTCTGTCAGCTTTTCTGCTTCTCCTTCCTGGCCCAGAATCAGTTGTTTCCTACATAAACAACAGAGAACTTTTAAGTTCCTTAAAATTTGCTCTACCAAGCTCCTTGCTCCAAACACACCATGCTACTTTAAGAAAAACCAACCAGAGGAAGAACAATAACAGGCTGGGGTGACCAGCCTGGCCTGGGAAGAAACAGCCCCAAGAGAGAGCAAGGTCAGCAAGGTTCTCTGCTGTCAGCCTCAGTGTACCAAGGATCACCAGAGCCCAGTTTGTTCCTTTGTTCCAATCAAAGGCTTTCGCTTAATCCTATTAAATATTTAGGTTAACCCTGGAGCTAAACTGGTATGTGGGCCTTGTTATAACCGGCCAGCCTTCCCAACAAGCAATGGTCACCCTCAACTACCAGGAGAGAGCACAAGTCTGAACTCTGTGGCTCAAGCTGCTGCTCTAACTTCAAGGAATACCACAGCTACAGACTGTGCTAAGCTCATCACTGCACAGCAGTGATGTTATTGAGATGGGAAGCAGAAGAGATATAAAATGTCAGCCAGCTGTGCTGCAGGCTGGTCTCAAATCTCATCTGTATAGCAGTCATTGCACCTAAGGAGCTCTCAGGTGCAATGTTAGCTCTTGCTAACTGCACAGCCAAGTTAGCAACACCTCAGTCAGTTTTTCTTCAGTTAACTCCTCAGGTCAGAGGCCATAAAGCCAGTTGCACCCAAAAGTAGGTCCTTCAAATGAGCCATGGAAAAGTCCTGTAATAGTTTCTGGTCCAAATGTCAAACACACAGCATTGCCATTTTCAGGGCCCTGGGTGTAGCCATCACCATTGAGTTGGTTCTGTTCCAGCACAGATGCACTGTACAACAGCTGCATCACTACCAACCTAGGAAAAGTGAGTGAAGGCTCTCTGTTAGCAGAATTCCTCCTTTCTTCTGCAGGAGAAATGCTCTCTCAGGCCACTAGTCCTGGAAGGTACCAACACCTAAGGCAGCACTTGGAAAAGATAACTAAGATGTTAATTTTCCCATCCAGGGAAAATTGCTTCACCATGAACACATCTCCTCTTAATAGGATCACAAACCAGAGCCTGGAGTCTGACCAGAATGCAAAGGCAGCCGGATCTCTAGGTGATGATGAATTTCTCTTGTGGGAGTTACACATGTTTTTCTCTTCTTTAACCTAGCCAAGAACTAAGATAGCTAACAGCTTCCTGCACAATGCACTGGACTTCTTACCTTAAGACATCTGATCCCAGGTGCAATCCTCCTAATTTTCAAACTGGAGCAGCAAGTCCCAGTACTCACTGACTTGCTTCCTAGCACTAAAAGCTGTATGCTGCCTACTTAAACTCTGCCCACATTGTTTTGATTTGTCAGGAAAAGAGATTTGCAAAGCTGTTAAGATCTTTATAAAAGTTATTTCAGCTAATTAAGCAGCAAAGCAAGTTTACTGGGAAAGAAGATATGCCTGAGGTAACAAGAGTAAAATATTGCTATCAGGGCTCTTCTATTCCTAGCTGTTTGTTAAAGGCATACCATCTTCAACGTTTATTAAAAACACAACCCCAAAACAAATATCCAACCCCAATGGCATTACAGCATTATGCACCATTCTCTTCTTGCCACAGGGCAATGTATCTCTTTCATAGCCCCTAGTCATAAAGTAATTCAAAGTACAGTTTTCATGTCAGAAGAGAAAAAGCATGTAAAGGTTTTGCTTCGAGCTTTTAAGATCCTTTAGAGCTTCACTGAAATATTACAGAATTTCCAGTTTTCCATTCTTTGCAAATTAACTTATTTTTGTCCACTATATCAACGAAACTCCTCAAAACTCCATCTTCTGAAATTGCACAGTCATGAGACCAACACTGTCATACAGTAGAAGCAGAAGCTCAACAAAATTTGAGACAGGGCAGGTTTGGAAGCAGATGAGCTTGGAGTTAGCACAACCAGGCATATCCAAATGCCACTTGGTGCCGAAAAACCAACTTAAGCACCATAGCTAGTGCTGCAGTAAAAGCTGAAGTTTGCCTTCCGAAGTTGGTCAAGTTTTGAGCTTTAATGTCTTGCAGCAATGCATGCAAGGTTAAATACATGAAGTCTGCAGCTTTCAAATTCCACTGGCTGTCCACAATTATTTGTTTTTTTCCTCTCCCTCTCCATTCCTACTGCTTTGACCATTTGAATTTTCATCCCCAAGCAGCAGCACCTGCTCTTTTCAACAATCCTGTACATACACATCTAAATTTTCCCTGTCATTCTCCAGATTGATGCCAGCTCTGTAGAGGATTTCACAAGACACCATCAGCTTGCAGAATGGCATTTCTTCCAACCTCTCATTCTCCATCTTGTAAAGACATACACGGTTTTTTATGCAGTGTGTTGCTTTGAGGCCCTAGTGCCACAAAAACTTGGTTGCCAACACAGCCTGGTCAGCTGCTGTGAAGTTGATCCAGGGTGTTTCTTAGCCCAAGGTTCAGACCTAGGACCTGAAGGGAGAACTAATTCCAGGAAGGCATCAATTGATCCAGAACTCAGGGGTTTCCTACCAGGAAGGAATGGAACAAGTCTTCACAGGCTAGACTGGCATCAAGGGATAACTTCCTGTCCCCTTGTGACCTCCAGGTCTCAGGCCCATCATTCTCCCAGCAACAGCAATGATAGCAAGACTTGCATGTGGAGTAGGAACATAAAACCCAGAATATGTGTGCCTGAGGAGATGCAGACAGAGGCCTGCTTTGTTAGCAACTGCAGAGGAGTCCCATCACAGCACAGAGATTAACTTATTTTTGTCACAGGGGCCTGTGAAACTCCCAGTCCCCCTCCTGTAAAAGTTGACCCCAGAGAAGGACAGGTGATATGGGGAGAGCTGAATGCCTCTGCCTCCTGACCTGCATTGGCCACAGAGGCAGGAGAGGGAAAATTCACATGCAGACATTATAACCACACCAGTCAAGGGGCAGAGAGGCTAAGTTAATTTTTAATTGCAATTCTGCTCTATCCAATTAGATCCTGTACTGCCTCGCCCAGCAAGCACTGCATGCTTGGTGCTCAGTGAAGTTAATGATATTTGGCCCAGGCTAGCTCTGTACATGCCTGGGCCATGCAGCTCTGCTGGGAAGGGCTCAGCCCTCCTCCGCAGCTACCCTCACACTCACTCCACAGGTTTCTCCCTGATGAGCTCTGGCAGCTGAAACACCTCAGCTGCCAAGTTACTGTACAGCACAAATAAGGGGCTCATTTATGACTGCAATGAAAGAAAAGAACCACAAAACAAACCAAAGCAGAACAGCTGTGGAAATCACTGTCTCAGTAGATTTACAAAAAAGTGCAAAGATCATGCAAACCCTCAAGGACAGCACACATGTTCCCAAGTGCACTGAGCTCTGACAGTCAGTCCCAATACTCCAGCTCAGGCAAAGAGCATTCACATTTGACTGCATCTACATAGCCTGAGGATGCCGTCCCCTCTTCTCCACATCCTATTGCTTAAGGACAGGAAATGATTGGTTACAAAGAAGCTGCAGGTTGTTTCTGTGTACTTTGACCAGCTGCTCCCCACCAGCACCCCTCAGGCTCTAACACCAGGGGACATAAAACTAAGGTAGACCCTACAGGACGTGCTACTACCAACTTCTACCAGGCTAGGATGGGGTCAAACCAGCACCAGATTTGGCTTTGACGAGCTGCTATTTCCATTGCCCCCACAAACACCTCGAATGCCCTGTAAGGTTGGCATGATGGCTCAGATCTGCTATCCCTCCTGCCTGCTCAAGGAGAAACTTCCAGTTTGACAGATGCAGAGATGCAGCAGACAGCACTATGAACTTAGGTTCTGCACCATACCCTAAGGCTCCTGATCCTCCCTCACATCTTGCATCTGATGTGGAAGGGGGGATCTTTGAGTGAAAGTACAGCTGATGCACTGAAGGAACCTCCAAAGCAGCCTCAGCAGATCTCAAGCATTGCAGGTGCTTCTTGACACATCAAGCAAGCACCACCTTCCTCACTTAGGTTAAGTCTTACACATTGCAACAGGTCATTTCCCTCGACATATTACAAGCCTGGACACTTAAAATACCTAAAGCTGTCCCTGATCCTGTCTCACCTCCCTGTCTTTTCTTTCTCACACCACAACACTGGCCAAAGTTAGCTGGATCCATTTGCAGACAGATTGACCAAGAAATCCTGGAGATGGAACTCCCATTGCTGTACTCAGGCTGCACAACTGGCTCCCTCTGCCCGACTAGCAGGTGTCCTCAGGAAGGGATCAGCATGCTGCTGGTTCCATAAAGATGTTTATCTGCACAGTAATTTGCATGAGGCTGAGGCCATTTTGAAGGCCAGTGCAGTTACTTTTTACAGTGTTATCCCAATCCAGAAGCCACAGAAGCCAGCACACTAGAGTTGCTCACTAAATGGCCACTTTCCAGCTCCAAAGCAGACATCCCCACGCAGGAGAGACTGGGGAAGGGGCAAGTCACAAAGCCATGGGGCTGAGGAGGTCATTCTTTGCAGGATTCTGAACCCTTCACTGCAAAGCCCAGCTGCTTCTCTATCCATGCACATGCAGAACAGACATTTGGCAACCAGAAAGTCTCCCGATCATGACTGATGAGACAGGACAGCTTCACACAACAGTACCAGTTAATGAACAATGACAGAGTTACTAAGTCTCCTGTTAACCAGGTACATCACTGCCCTCAGGGCAGGGACTGTAAGTCACAGCCCCATTAACATACAAAGCATATCCTAAGGAGTTCATCTTGTTGGCATTAATATACAAAGTCCTTGGACTTTCAGTACACCTGGGAGGTACATCTTGTCTCTGGCAAGCAAATAACCACAGAGCTGATGAATGACCCAAGTCTGAATTCACTGAACTTTCCTTTAAGCTTCACTGAGATAATACCAGCTGTGTATTGACCTTGAAAACATAAACAAGATTATGTTTGTCATGGAAATTTTCCAAATAGCATCTCTTCACAAGTTATAATGGAAGGATGGAGGGAGAAGCTGGATCCTAAAAATTAAGGTATATATATTACCTATGATATATATATATATATTTATATGTGTGTATCTCAGTGATAGGGATACACTTTCTTTTTGAAGGAAGGTGTCAGTACAAGATAGAAAAGTATTTCTGCATATTACAAATTTTGAAAACAGAATAAACCAGATCCTCTCCTATTCCATCTACTACTAGAGAGTTTCTTCTGAAGTAGTTGTCTTCAATGGTAGAGGAGATGGTCTGAGGGCTAAGCACAGAAAGACCAGCACAGCTACATCAGCCTGCAAACTGCAGCATCACACTCCATTACCTGCAAACTTCGAACTATCAGCACAGACATGCACAGTGAGACCCTAACAGCATCTGCAAGACATCTGCAGGACAGAGACTCAAACGTGCATGCAGTCCCCCTGCATTTGCTACTCCTGGGGCAAAGGGAGCAGACTAGAGCAAGGCAACAGCTGCAGAAGGTACTGCAGAAATACCACTGTAAAGAACTATTCCTGAGAAATAGTTTCTGAGGGAACTTATCACCTCACAATGCAAAGGTAGACTTGCTCCTGGTGCACCTGGTAAGACATGCAGATTTCTGTCTGACTTCTATAATTAATACACTGTTGTGTGAATTATCTGACTAGCAGCTGCATTCCCCAGCAAGACCCTGGATTAGAAAGCACCTGTAGGACTTCCTATGATGGCACAGATTTTTCAGTATGTTTTATCACAGCAAGCATGTGTTGCGTATTTTGTAAAAAGGAAATGCGTATTTTAGAAATGTACTTCTGATGCTCGACGGGAAGTGATCAGATATTTATAAACCACTATCATATCCTTAAAAAGAAACCAAGTCGACAGTTCAGTATCAAAGAGCAGCAGAGGTTTTAGAAGCGTCAGTTTTATCTCTATGTTTACAAGCAGTGTAACACATTTTGAGAACATCTGGCCTTCACACTTCAGTTTGAAAGCCAACATTTAAGTAGGTCTTCAGTCCCTACAACTGGCAAATTGAGAAAGTTCTTTGCTATTTTCAGCCTACACACTCATGCTTGCACAGCATGACAGTATTTGCAGGACAGGGTTTCTCTGATTTAAGAAAAACTTTCCATACATCAAGACCAGAGATAGAAATCTGCCAAAAATGGGAGGAAAAAACCAACCCCAAACCCGACAAACTGTCCCAGAAGTCATTTGATTCTCCTCTCTCCCTTAAAAAAAAAAAGTAGAAGAAATTAATCAACTTACCAAAAATAGCAGACAGAAGAAATAGCCAAAAGTACAGTTTAGTGGACTTTCTCTTTTTAATTACCACGTATTAGAATGTTAGTTGTGCAACAAGCTCTGCAGGTCAGGTCCAGAAAGAGGTCTCCACACTGACTAAAGCCAGCACACAATGCAGTAAAAATGCAGAGTTTTCACAAAACTGGTTGGGCAACTCTGTCACTTGACTACATTGGCTCTTTAATCGCTTCAACAAGAGACCAGCTCAGCTTTGTTTTCTGCACTTGGAGCTGCCAGGCTGCAAACCTAACCTCTGAAATGGATGTGCCCACCAGCTCCCACTGCCATCTGTCAGTGGCATCAGTGTGTCAGAAGCAGCCCCCCTGCTCTGGCCTGCCCCACACCTTCCCACAGAGGAGCAAAACCTGCGAGCAGGACCTGCACTCCAAACTGCAGCAGGGAGACCAGCACAGACAAGGAGCATTCTGCTTGTGCTTACCTGCTTACCTGATAAGCCTATCCCTGGCATGGTTCTGCAGCGCAGGGGATCCTTCAAAGTGTTTCCCTGTGCCAGGCATCAGCCTGGAAATCCCAGGTGCAAGTTCATGCACAGGACAGGCTCCCCTATCTCCCTTCTCATGCAAGCAATGCCTTGGAGGTCAAAAAAATCTCCTCCAAGGAGTTGCACAATATCCCTCCCAATGCCACTTGGCTTGAAGACACCTTCCTCAGACTCTGCCAGGGCACCCAAAAGCTACCACAATCCAGGCAGGAAGAAAGCCTTTTTTTTCTATTTTATGAAACAGCAACAGAGACTCTGAGACTTAGGTAGGAGCCAGGTAGTATAACTGATTTTTATCTTTCCTGCTTCCTCCTCCCCCCATAAAATGCAAGAGGTCAAGGTCGAGGACTTTTTATTGTAAAGTTCCCCTTCCAAACAAACTGGTTTTCAGTCACTTCCATTTTCTCAGATGCTAAGGCAAGTAACTAGTGGGTGGTTAGATTCAACACACTTATGACAAACATGTTTCTGAGAAGTTACAGCATCTGCTTGACCTGGGAAATGAGGATTTCCTACTCTTTTTTTCAGGAATTAGCAGGGAAAGTAGTTTTACTTCAAGGGCAGGAAGTTTTCCACAGCTTAGCAACTTGCACAACACTTAAACAAACAACTTCTCTCTCTACCTGCCCTCTACTTATTGGGCCTTCACACCCCACATCCCCACAGACAGGTGGATGGGGCTGAGCAGAGCCTGGGCACCAGCACCTGGCATAGGAAGGAAGCTGAGCTTACCCAGCACCACTGCCAGTAATTGCAGGTTCTCCTGGAGTTCATTTCATAGCTGAAGCCAGACACTTCTAAGTCAAAGTACTAGAGATTGCCTATTCAGAAGGGCATAGGGCAACGAGCACTCCCTTGTCCTTCTCAGATTAAACCTCTGGAGGAGCTCAGACACCCTGCCAAACTGTTCTGACTCACCAGAGCAATGAAGTCCCTTGCAGCTGACAGCCCTCTGGAGAATGGAAGCGTCCTCTGCCACCAGGATTCTCCCCAAGACCTCTCCCCTCAGAGTACATCCACATGCTCTCAAGAGGCAGAAAAAAAACCAAACCAACAAACACAGCAAAAACCCAATACAAAGCAAACAGAAGAGGCCTCTGGCTTGTTATTCTAAATGACTGTGTGTCGCCGGTTGGCCACAAGGTTTTCGGGGTGAAGGAAGAGACGAGATGGGCTCCATGATCAGAAGGCTTGATTTATTAAGTTATGATATATACATCTATTATAACTATACTAAAAAGAAAAAGAAAAGGAGAGTTTCCAGAAGCTGCTAGCTACCTAAGAATAGAAAGTAAAGAATGATAACAAACCTTGCTCTCTCGGACTGTGTCCGAGAGAGCTCAGTTGTGGATTGGCCATTATTTCCAAACACTCAATCTGGGCCAATCCAGAACTGACCTGTTGCATTCCACAGAAGCAGACAATCTATTGTTTACATCTTGTTTCTGGGGCCTCAGCTTCCCAGAAGGAAAAAATCCTAAAGAAAGGATTTTAGTGAAAAGGATGTCTACGACAACTGAGAACAAAAATGATCTCTCTTCCCTGTGGCTTGGAAAACAGGACAGCATTGGGGAAAGCAATGATTCAAAGATCTTTGAAAGGTAAGAGGAGATAATAATGCCGAAAATAGCACTGATAAAGGACAAAGACTGGATAAACTGAAACTGAACAAGAAGTGTAGTAAATAGGCAATTTGAGGCAACTTCATTTTGAGAAATAACTCCTGAATCAAAGATAGCTGCTGATGACAACAGTTATTTGGATAGATAGCACCCATAATGTGATAATTGATGAGCAAGCCACTTCTTCATTCGTCATGCAAGATTTTTTAGATTTTAAATTTGTGGTTTTGATCATCACTTCAGGTTGATCATAGGAGAAATGATAATGGCTTTCATTGATAAGTGACCTGTAAAGCTGACTGATTCCCCTGGGACATAAAGTTCACTACAGTTCACATCACTACCCACATGGTGCATAACTGCATAAAGAAAGTTTAAGGGAGATTCGGGGTGAAGGAAGAGACGAGATGGGCTCCATGATCAGAAGGCTTGATTTATTAAGTTATGATATATACATCTATTATAACTATACTAAAAAGAAAAAGAAAAGGAGAGTTTCCAGAAGCTGCTAGCTACCTAAGAATAGAAAGTAAAGAATGATAACAAACCTTGCTCTCTCGGACTGTGTCCGAGAGAGCTCAGTTGTGGATTGGCCATTATTTCCAAACACTCAATCTGGGCCAATCCAGAACTGACCTGTTGCATTCCACAGAAGCAGACAATCTATTGTTTACATCTTGTTTCTGGGGCCTCAGCTTCCCAGAAGGAAAAAATCCTAAAGAAAGGATTTTAGTGAAAAGGATGTCTACGACAACTGTGAAGCTTTAGAATTAAGTAATCTTCCTCGAACAACAGAAGAGACAGGCTAATAGTCTAATCATATCACATGCTTTGTATCAGATTCTTTGCTGATAGCAAGACATTGATCTAAAGAAGCTGCGGCTTTAACCCTTTAGCCCACAGATTAAGTAGAGCTGGAAGAGTACTGCAAACCCATCATGACTGGAAAGTGAAAAGAAGTCCTACTGGCACAGGAAAGTGCCTCAGGCCACAAGGGGATACATCTTTTGGCTTGTTATGGGAAACAGTCCTTTTACTATTTGGAATTTTAGGAAACTTTGGTTTTGCCAAAAAGAGCTTTTGCTAATATTTAGCTACTTAACCACTCCTGTGCCCCTGCTAGTACATTGGCACTGCTACCTGGGATTCTAGAACAGAAGAGCACAGATCAGCAGCTGTAACAATTGCCCCTCCTCAGCAAGATCTGCCCTACCATCACCAGGGGCCTCCAATCTGAAGGCCCCCACTGCAGGCTGACAGTACAGCAATCAGAAGTACAGGATTCCTGCTAGATTCTCACACAAAGTACCTCGTGATCTCTCTCAGACTTGCATACCAGGGAAGACAAGGAAGGCAACTCAGCCAAACCATTTGTTACAAGCAGGCAGGGCCAGCTGAGCCTGGGGTCTCCAACTTCAGTGGTACAGAATCACACACACTGTGCGCTGCCACTGTGTGTGGCAGCAGTGACACAGCCACAGAAGGTCACTCCCAGACCCAGCCTCTGCCCCAGAAGGAGCTGTACTTCCACCAGACCACCCCAGGGTCACAGGAGACCTTGTGCCCTGCTGGAGCGTGGTCTGCCCTGCTGACGTGGGGAGCATTGTCACAGACAGTCTGAGGATGAACATTTCACAACATCCTGACTTTCATGCCACAGATGCCACTTGACACCACTAAAGGGTACGAATGAAAACAGTAAGCTGGAACTATAAAAAGCTCCAGAGGAAGAGATTCTGTCTCAAGCAGCCCCTGTTTCCAAAATGATGACATACAGAGGGCAGGAGGGCAAGAAAAGCCCTAAAGTGCAGGACTTTAAATCACAGATATTTTGAGTCACTTCCTGCTACTCAAAAACTTTCTCCTCAATCACATTTTCCCTCTCCAACATCACGGTAAATAATACAAATCGTTTCATATTTGTAACTGGCAGTACCCGGCCACAATAGCCAAACCCCTTGCTGCCCTGATCACTCTGAAGATGCAACACAGAAGCTATTTCAAACCTTGTTCTGGAACAGCCAGTCCCAACAGGGGCTGCTGTACAGTCTCTCAGATGTACGGCATCATTGTCTAGCACTTTTTCCTTTCACCTTTAGAGAACACTCTCCTCATGCCAAGCTCTTCTGACAGGAGACAGAGAATGGAAAAGAAAGCAACATTGTACAGCAGTAAAAAGCAACACTGTGAGGAGCAAGAATAACACAGCAGGAGCTGTTACAGAAGCTGCAGCGAAGCTGCTTTGTTCCCAGTCTAAGCATTTTAGGAAGTGAAATGCCACAATAAAAAATCTCAGCAAGACAAGGCTGGATAGCAAAGGGGTCCTCTAGAAAACACTTAGCCAGCTGGAAGAGATACCCAAAAACTTTTGGTTGCCCTTCTATGAAGATGCTCCTGAACTCCAAGGCAGGCTGCAACACACAGAGGGGTTTTGCTACCCTGATGATTGATACATTACCATGCAGGTAATCCCAGCAGAGTTAACTGGAGCAATACAAAAACATTGATTAGTGACAGACCTGCCACCTGCAGTTACGATCATTCCTCCAACACCACCTCAAAAATAGAAAATAATCAATCAATCCTTCTAAGCAATACACGTGCTGGTTCTGGACAGAACTCTTTCAAGCCAAGAAGAACAGACATATGGGATAGGTTCCCTAGGAATTTGGCAGTTTAAAAAGACAGCAAGACTTTGAAAAGCTGGGTTTGTTTTGGGAAAAAGAGGGGCCTCCTTGGAGTCTGCAGACCTATGCACAGTGGTCTGGAAAACAGGTTCAGCTGAACCTGAACCAAGAGAGGCTGGGTGGCTTTTCTTTCCTGAAAAGGTCTCCTTTTCTATATTTAGAGCATAAGTATTTCCAAAGACTATTTGATGGAGGAATGCTAGAAGAATAAGATGGAAAAGAGTAGTTCAGAGGTATTTACTTTAAAATAAGAAAGAACTCAGAATAACTAATTTACAAATAATCCAATGAGCCTCAGTGCAGACATAAACGTTCCCATTTCAGGGGGAAAAAATGCAGGCTGTCCCATCTTTAATCAGTAAATCATGATTGAGGCTAAGACTACTTCATAATAGGATTGCAGACACAATTTTTTCTTGCTTGCCTCTGTCCCACTGCATTGTTGTCTTTCCCCTCACAACCCACCTGGTTTTATTTCACATCAGCTCCACAATTTTTAATAAAGCCAAACTCACCAATCCCCTAGAACTACAGGAAGAGCTGTCATGTATGCTACCTGGGCAGGTTATGGTTGTCACACATGGCTCCCTCTGCCCTCAGCATACACATCCACCCCTTGCTAGTGCAGCAGCTTGAAACCCAGCCCAGAAAAGCCCCATTTCCTGCTCCTCCTCCCACCCATCACAAGGCACCAGGGCTGAGATCCTGGGCACAGGAATAACCTATGGAATAACCATCAGACAGCACCACACAGCTGCTGAGTTGCCTCAGCTCACACATGGCTGCACAGGCTCCTCTATCTGACAGCAAACACCTGGGGCAAAGGCTGTCTCTCTTCTGGGCAAACAAGGAGCAACTGTTGGGCTCCCATGGGGCAGCATCAGTGCATGGCCACCTACTTGTAGACACACCGGTGGGTCTTGCTGGTGGCTGACAGCTGGGATAGGAAGAGGTTTCCTATCTGCCTGAAGCTACACAAAGAAGGAACCTAGTGTTTTACTACAGGATCAAGTCTAAATCACTGCCACAACGGCCTTCAAAGTTGCTACACGATGGACTGGTAATGAATGCAAAAACACTCAGGCTCTGAGGCCACCAGCAGGACTGCAGCACCACATCAAAGAAGCCTTTGAGGACTTGGATTTGGGAATTAAAGCAGCTTGCCATTCCTCAAAATAGCCCTTCCTTGAAGTAGTCTCTGCCAAGGCAGCAGCCAGTTTGATGCAGTTTTTGACATTAAAAAATTCCCGAGAAGTTTTGGCAACTGCCTTTTTGTCACCTCAGTTTCATTCCAGGAAGCCCTGAGTCAGAATACCTCCCCCAGCGAGAAAGGGCAAGAGGAAACTCTGACATTTCAGGTCCTCTCACATCAGGCAGGAGAAGCACCAGCAGCTGTGGGCATCACCAACCCCTCAGGAGCAGCCAGGACCACCCCAATTATAGCTGCACTTGCACAAGGCGTTCTCACCCTTGGAGAATCTGGAGCAAAGGAGCTGCTGGGCTCTGTGCACAGGGAGCAGCCACCCCTGCAGCAAGGCCCACTTGGAGGGATGGGCTGGGGCTCACTAGCAAGGCTGATCTATCACACAGGGCTCCACTCCCCCACACCACCAGCCTGCAGGAACTCCTCTTATACCGGAAGCCTCTCCCCCCACTCCTATGCAGTCAGAGAAGTGCAGCAGACCCCTTGAGAACCAGGGAAGGGCTGTGCCTTTACCTTGTTTCACACGGCTCACCACGGCTTCTCCACACAGCTGTGGTTTAGCACTGTTCTACAGCAGCTGCTGAGCAGAAGTCCTCTCTAATTAAAAGAGCTTCCTTGGGGAATAGGCAGATTCACTGCACAGCTCAGAGAGCTCTTTAGCTATTCTGTGTGCATAGCTGCAAGCCAGCATCAGAAAGGGACCTGAATGCAAAGAAGAGTCCAGCAGCTTCTCAGACTGTTGGGAAAATACATTTAGGCAACTGGAGTTTTATCTGGTCCTTCCGCCCCTGAAAGACTCCAGAGATGAGCATAACTAGAATTCCTGCCTGCCTTTTAAGCCCCAGTTTCTTCAAACATGCAGCACAGATGCAGCAGAATAGCTCCCGTATCTGTTTGGTCAGCGCAAAACACAAGGCAGCAGCAAGAGCAAACAGCCTTGCTAGCCTGCAGGTCAGCAGTCTGTCTCCTTAATCTGAGTCTTGCTCTGCTTCTGTGCCTTACAGGGCGCCTAGCTCCACGACACAATAAAGGGAGTGAGGGGACCAAGAGGCTGAGGAAGCACACTGGGAAGTTGAGGACATTCCAGCAAAGCCACTCAAGACTGACTCATTACCAGCAACTTCAATCCACAACAGACACATGACCAATTCCACAGCAGGCAAGAGGACACTTTGTGCCATAGCACCACATGAAAGAAGCCCCAGAACCAATGCAGCCCTAGAGACAGTGTCCTGTTACCACAGCACTCAGAACAGCACCTTTTTATGCAAAGAGTACTCTACAAATTAATTGATTACAAGCAGAGAGGAGAGGAGCAGAGCAGTCTGCATAGCAACTTTCGAAAGCAGCCATAGCTCTGGGGACCAAAGTCCAAAAAACCCCTTGACACTGTCACCACTGAAAACAGAACTTCTTTTCAATTTCTTTCCACACACATTCCAAGTAATACTAAGTAAGCCATTTGCATGACCAAAAAGAAATCAGAAAAAAATCATATAGGAAGGGAATAAGACACTCCCAACACAAATATTTTTTCCTCTATTACTAGAACACTTACAAACTGAAATGCCACAAAAGGTATAGAAACCTCCCTGGAAAGGTCCAACTAGACTAAGTTAGTACACATAATCTATGTAATTTGGACTTTGCAATTGATTCCCAACAAAACTCCTTACCATCTATCACAGGAGACATACCAGCTCTGGGCATTTAGGATTTGTATATTCTTATATTATGAGATGACAGTAGCAGCCCTTGAAGTCCTAGTCAAGTGCCAAAGATGCCCTTTCCACACCTGCCCTGCATGCTGTTCCAGAAGCCCAGCACCAATACAGCTTTTAAGGCATGGCCCCACAGCAACCCAATGCACAAAACCCCAGAACCAGGTTGCTCAAACCTGTGCCAGTCTGGTGTACCAGCCCAAGAAAAACCAGCATCCTGGAGCAGCTTACTTTTAAAACTAGACAGACAAGGTGCTGCATGAAGCCTCTCCTGTAGAGGCAGGAGCTGAGGGCATCACATTCCTCTGTAGTCCCTTGAACCCTCCTGGAGAGGGCACAGAAACCTCATGGATCACAGAGGCAGTGACCCAAGCAAGGTGCTGGAGAAGAACATGTTTAGATCCAGTGACTATAACCCCGTTTCCAGAACAACTCTGGGAAACAGCCTCCTTCGTTCCCAACAGGTATAGCTACTTTACAGCATGTTCAGTCCCTGCTGTGCAAACCCCTCTGAGATAATTCCTTTCCTTTCCCAAACTACCTCCTTGGCAATGGGAACAGGAGGGACCAAGGGCAGTTCCCAACTCCAGCTGTGGGACGACCAGCTTAGCTCAAGGTGCATGGCTGCAGCTCTGACAGCTCATCTGCTCTTTTGCTTGCATATGAGAGACTGAAGCAGATTTGTTTTGCCTACAAAGGGAACTCCCCATTATATAACTTCAAATCTTCAGGCTGCTGGATATCCTAATGTATACAGCTCGTCCCAGATCAGCATTTCTCCAGTACACATGGCCATGGGATTATCATCATACTGGAAGAGATCAGCAATCTGCTTACAGCTCAGTAACAATTTTGTAGTAAAGGGTAAAGCGCTTTCATGCTGCCTCAAGGCTGCGCTGCAAAGCAAGCAAAATCAGCAGGCCAGCAGCATCCTGAACAAATTTCACCCATACTTCGCCTTTTGTGCTGCAAAGCAAGCAAAAGAGCAGATGAGCTGTTTGATGATCAGCAGGCCAGCAGCATCCTGGACAAATTTCACCCATACTTCGCCTTTTGTGCAAGGTTCTTCCTCTAGTCCTTCTCAGCTCCTGAGTTCCTTAAAGACAGTCAGGGCACTTACCACACCAGCAACTTTCAGATATTAAGTACATGCACTGGACTTTGGTTTGACTTGCTTTTAAATGGTGGTGTCCCACTAGGTGGTGTCCCAGTTCTGAAGCTCCACCAAGGAGACAAAGAACTAGAGCAGTCAGCCAGACAGGCTGTGCACGCACCTCTTCCCACAGGACAAAGCCTGTCCCCAGCTTAGTCTCCTTCCCTTTCTCCTGTATTTACTTTGGATGAGCCACAAACCACCCAGCTTCTCTGTGCTCAAACAGACACATGCTTGGGTTCAGAGCTGGCAGTTTCCAATCCCTGTTCCCATCCCCACAGGCTACTGTTTTATTCCCTTTTTCTTCTCTGAGCAGCCAGACAGTCCCTTCTTTAGAGCTGCTCACAGAAACGCCTCATCCTTCTTCCAGAAAATTAGCTAGCTCTGAATCTGACAGTGCACACAAAAAGTGATTTAAGCAATCTCCACTACACAGTTCCTTTGCTTCACTTATCACCCCATCTAGACTGAAGTCAGCCATTAACTGCTTCAGTGTTTCCAGGCCCTGATAGCCCAGAGAGCTTTCAGCAAACAGGCTGTGCCACAGCCAACCAGCCGTCAAGGAACTGCTGGCGCTGACTGTGCCTCCTGTATTATTCCTTTCACCATGCCAAGACAGCCTGTCATTTTTAGCCTTTCCTCCATTTCATTCCCTCTAAGAATACAGAAGAGCCAAAAAGACACAGAGGTGGTTAGGTAATGATTGCATCTCATTAGACAGTTCTAAAGGAAAGGTGGCTCACTCAGCCATCCCTTCATACATCTGTCATTAATCAGTGGCCTGTAGAAAGCTCCAATCCCACATTCCTCCAACAGATGCATTAGTGCAAGGACACAGTTTATTTCTTTGCCCATTAAAGCTGACAAGGACGTGGTGGTGGGTACGCTACAGGGCCCAGCTACCCCTTTGCTGCACAAAAGGACTCCAGGACTCTGGATGGCATGATCCGTGTGCAGAGACAAATGAAGGCAGAGAGGGAGAAGAAGGGGATACAGATGTCATACTCCTATTTTAGAGAGGTGAAGTTAAGGCACTCCAGGGTGAATGCCATAATTCTTGGCAGTAATAAGTTGGCTTTGGTGCACATAAGTTTTTCCACAATGGAAACCGAGGAGTAAGTGCAAGAAGGCTGTGGCTCCAATCACCCCTTGTTACACAGGCCCACTGGAAATAACTGCAACCTCCTCCAGCCTTCCAAGCTACTCAAACAGAGCCTGAGCCCCGACAGAACCCACTCCCTCTAGCACTTCCCACTCACTGGCCAAGGGAAACCAGACCAGGAAAAAGGTGGCTGCCATGCCACAGGCACCTTTAAAGTGGAGCAGTAATTACTGCTTCAGACAGCATGATCCAAGCACCAGCACCCCCCTGGCATTCCCATAAGAGACCCTATCCCATCAGTGCCCAAAGGTCTTTGTGGCAATGCTTTTGCTTGCGCTGTGTGCTTCCTGCTGCAGCAATGCCAGCAGGCACCAAGAACCACAGCCACAGTGTGAAAAGTGCCCTGGGGCCTGTGGTTACCAGAGGTCTCAAAACTCCCACCTGCATCCCTATGACTTAAACATCTAGTGGATGAACACCTGCAGTCCTGAACAGACCCTTACTGCCTTACAGCTTTGAGACCAGGACACAGAGTGACAGAAGAGTGGTAAAACCTACCCTTGGTTACAGTCAGATGGGAAATTTCATGTGAAACCACCCCTTGCACTTCAAAGAGCTTGAAGCAGAGCAGCTTGAGCAGCAGGGACAAGAAAACCTCCATGGAGCTGTGGAAGGCCTCATTAGAGCATTTCCTGCACCAGCTTACAGTTGTAGGTCACACTACACCTGCCTGTCACCTGAGAACTAAAATAGAGACAATAACAGTAATGAAGAGAGTCCAGATGAGCCACATCATTAAAGCTGCTAAATCCTCTTAGGGGAGGAGCTTCCATGCAACAGGACAGAGATTGCCCACAGGGAGGGCTCTCTCCAGGCGCTCAGCTTGCGTCTTGCTCTATTTCTGTCACATACAGGTAGGAAGCTGAACAAACACTGCAAGACTTCACCCAGCCCTGCAGCACAGGGATGAGAATGCCATCTCAGTGGCCCCCAGAGCTCTTGACATGGATGGAGAAATGCAGCCAAAGAGGGGTTTAAGTCCAAAGAGGCTACCCCAAGCAAAGATATTCTGACAGCAAGATCCTTCTCTGAAAGGGATGCTAAATGACACAATGTTAGGAGTAAGGTGAGGCTACTCACTCCTCTAAGCCATTCCAAATTCACACACAGGCTTGCAGAGCAGTTGGCAAAGGTTCCTCTTACCTGTGTGGGCTGCCCAGCACGAGCAAACACCCAAGGATTTTTTTTTTTTTTTTGGTAAAGAAGCACAACTACAGCTCTAGGAATTCTGCTCCCACCAAAGGACCAAAAACAAATGTAAATGTTAAAAATCACCTCACTGTTGCAAGAGTTTCTGCTATGGAACACTGGCAGATCTTCCGATGCCCTTGCAGTGACACCACAGAACAGGTCACTGACTGTACCACCCAGTGCCCTTCTGTCTCATTAACACTTTCTTCCCACTTAGTGCCCATGAAGTATTTAGTAAGAGCTGAGTAATTTGTCATTTTTACAGTTTGTCATCTGCTTCACATCAGCATACAGCAGCACACTACTGAGACTACTCCTCTCACTATACACCTCCATCTAGATTTTCAGAGCAGTGTTTCTACACTTTGACCTTGTGGTCCACCAAAATTATTCTAACCACAGGCTTCTGCTTGACGGTTCCCATGCAGTAAGCAAGCTTCACAGCAGGAGGCTCACATCTCAGGCCTTGAAGGGGATTTTTCTTAAGCCCAAGATGTCTAAAAAAGTAAAAATTAAAAAAAAAACCAACAAAAAACCTATGGAGGGGAAGTATCACTGATGGCAGATTTCAAGACAGCACTCTCCAGCTGTTCACCCTCGCTTGCACAGAAGCACACGGGTGTTGTCGGAAGCTAAACAACTCAGAGGCCTCACAAGCGGCAGGATCTGTTACATCCCTGCGAACCTCCACCCTCAACAGCAGCTCAAACACCCCCAAGAGCAGCTCTTCTCCCCAGCCACTACCTCTGGGAGCACTGCAATAGGACACTCTCCCTCCCTTGCACAGCTAGTAAGTTTCAAGCTCTCCTCTTATACACGATATGCCAGAGCTTGTCCAAGACATAGGAACATTTTATCCCAAACTAGCTTTACCGTTTACTGAATCCAGTATTTGGATTCCAGGACGGTTGGGTTTGGGTTCTTGATTTCTTATTTTTTTTGTACCAAACACCCCATCTTACATGAAAGTATTCACAGCAGAACTTTAATGCTCTGGGGCAGAATCAGCATGCCAGAATCAGCAACAAGCCGCTATCCCCTTACCCTCCTTGTCAACAGATTTGTTACCAGTCACATTGCAAATACAATTCGCATTTAAAGCATCTATCCAGCTGTTGAACTGCAAACGCTGCTCTGAACTGCTCACAGGGATCTTAAAAAGGAAGGAAGGAAAAAGGGACACAGCAGGCTGGGCCAGCACCAGATTTCTGTAGTCGTAATAGGGTAAGATCGCTACGGAAGCATCTAATCCACATCCTGGAAATCAATCAAGACAGAGCCGACTGAAGCCAGCTGTATGCCCAGTGTCATCGGCAGGCAGCAGAGGCACTCGGCCGATATCCCCGCACAGCAGCAACCCGCCGGGCCAGCCGGACCCGCTCCTGCGGGCACCGTGTTTGCTGC
>NW_005054312.1:4414960-4419034 GCF_000277835.1 Geospiza fortis
CGTGGGCTCTTGCAGCGCTCGGCGGTGCCGGTCCGAGCCCCTGCTGCTCACTCCTCACACCGAGCCTCGAGTTTCCCACTGCCCACCTGTGAGGCCTCGGCCGCTGCCTTCTCCTCTCTCCTCGAGCCCAAGCCAGCCCGCTCCCTGGGGCAGGTGGCCGGGCAGCGCTGGGGCCCTTTGCCCTGCTCGCTGCACTTGCCGTGAGCCGTCTCCTCCCACGAGCCCCTGCCTGGTCCGCCCGGGAGGTGCGACATGCGCACGCACAAACACCCCTTAAAGCTTTCTAAGGCCGCTCGCAGCTTGTCTGCTGCTGCGAGACGCGCGCTGTGGCTCCCTGCCCAGTGAAAGCAAGCCTGATGACCCACCGAAAGATTTTTCCAGTGGGCTATTTCGCTGCCCCAGTGAATCCTGTAAACATCAACCCGGCTGCACATTGTTTCCCCTCCAAACCCCGTTAAGCTCTTGTTTGCCCCAATGCCTCCAGCACTGTGAAGATGGTGTGGTGTTTGCATGCTGTGGCTGCTGTTTGCTCTGCTGACCAGTGCCACTGCATTGTTTCCATGGGCTTCTCTGTTTTGTGTAGAGTATCCGCTCTGCGCAACAGGCAGCAAGCTCAAATCACCAGCTCTTTGTTCTTGGCACGTGGCATAATTAGCCCAATGGGATCCTGCCTCTTCTCTACTGGCAGAACGCAAATAAAAATAAAAGTGATAAGGCAATCTAACAGTAACAACGTGATTCTCTGTAAATCCTCATTTCACAGTTGCTGGAACCAAACCTATCAAGCCAATCCTAACATGAAGGAAGATCAGGAGGTCCCTCACCCTTCTGAGAAGCAGCATTCTTTCTTCACCTTCATGTATTCTGCTGTCCTGGCAGGAGGAGGACCAGCCAACTCATGCAGCTCAAGGTCTCAGTCCTCATTCCTGGGGGCAGCAAAAACCAGTTTGGCTTTTGTGCTGAGACAGGTGTACCATGGCCACCTTACTCTCTCCTAACAAGATGCCTCTTGGTCCTCTTTCTGTGTCTGAAGGCTGATTCCTTACTATGCCACCACCAGGCTTCAAAGAAAATAATTTAAAAGGTCCTTTTCTGGGCTATGCTTTATTCATTGCATTTACTTGACTTTCATTCTGATATTAAGAGCCCCATCCAGTCCAAATTTTTCCCTGCAGCTCCCAATCATTTCCTCTGGTACCAGGATTAAACACATCCTTCTTCCCTTTTTCAGCAGTGGCACTCAGCAGCCTTCCCACTAGCCTGTATTTTATCCTGTGGACATATTTTCTGTCAGGATGAGCATGTGGCCGTGTAATGGGCAAGGCCAGGCCACATAACAAGTCCTCCTTCACGCACGGATAGCGTGAGGCAGGAGGGGCCCTGGGAGGAGGCTGCACCTGGAGAGCAGGTGTCACTTGCTGAGTACCACGCACATTGTGTGCAGCACCCTGGGCTCCACATCCTCCTCCGTGCCACCAGCAGGTAGCTGCAGGCTCATCAGCTGGCCTCAGGGCTTGGCTGGGGAGAGGGGATGGAAGTGCAGGTGCTGAGGCAGAAGAGGGACATTAAGGTGGAAGTGAAATTACTTGCTCTGCAAAGGGATTTTTGTGGGTGTGGTCTCACCACCCCTATTTCTGCAGCTGCTCACAGAATAGCAGGCTATCCATGGCCTGCAAGCTGTCTGATTTTGCTCAGGCTCCTTCCTCATACCAAAAAAATCGTAAGGCCAGTTGTTGGTGTCTAAGACAAGGACAAATTATGCTTGAGAATTATGTGGGGCAATATCTGAAAGCTCATTTACAACCAGTCTTGGGGATTGTGTCTTTCTGGAAATCAGCAGCACTCCAGCATCTCTTTTCAAGCAGAATTAAGCTTCATTAAAAGCACTTCTACTCTCAAACAAAATATTGAGTACTTTTTCTTTACCTCTTCTCTATCTGTAATAGTCTTTGTCTTTAATTCAAACATCTGCTCAGGCTTATGCCTGTACTCTGTAAGCCAGAATGCTTACCTATAAAGATACAAGGGTCGGTGGGGCAGGTGAAATAGCATCTGGCTGTTCTTATATTTAGTCTTCCTCATCTCTGTGCCAACAGATTATCCAAGCCTACAGGTACTGAGCATGTAGCTTGTTTCTGATTCTTACAAAAATTGTCCTACTTTGAGGAAGGAAGCCTGGGCTCAAAATATTTCCCCTGATGATTAGTGCAAAGGCTGTTTCTTAAAGAAAATAGGTTTAAAATAAAAAGTGATTAAAGGTGCAGTGCAAATGGATTGTGCCAGCAGCTCTGTGCCTGAATTCATTTGTGTCAGAGGCTTTGAGGACAGGATCCATGTTAGCAAGGGCAGTGTGGGAGTACATATGCATCAGTGACTGCATGCATAACTGGTTATGCTCGAGTGCTGCTCGGATATGAACCAGTGAGTCCAGAAAAAGCATTAAGTCTGTACCACTGCATTTGCTGAGAGAAGGGAATAGGTTTTAAAAAAGAGCTTCCAAAGTGCCTGAATTTTATTAGAAAGTCTGACGTGAATCATGCTCTTGAGAAGGCTTGCAACAGGGACTTGGCAGCAGAGGAGAAACAGATCTACTGCGATGTTGTAGCTAAGCTGTGCACAGATGGCAGACTAAAAGCCCAAGTATAAACAGCATCTTTTACAATGTACACATCAGGCTGGATTCTCAGCTAGTGATTAGACAAAAGTGCTTGTAAGAAAACACCCAGGCTGGAGAAACCCACCATTATGTGGCATGTAAGGCCGAAAACTGAATACCATTTCAAAGGCAGCCAGAGACCAGCCAATGGGTCATTGAGCCAAGCAATCTGTTTTTGCCTTGGGCCATCTTCATTTCAAACACAACAACCATTCCCTGTCAAATGAATACTTTCTTTTTAGGAGGAATTAATCTCTGTACCAAATCAAGTCATGGCCTATTCTGTGGGTAAACAAGGGAAGTCTGCACAGGAGTCCAAGTCCCTGGGATGCAGCTTCATACAGGTTCTGATTCATTTGTACACAAGGTCTGTTTCCTCAGGCACAAGGGAATACTAATGCTCTGCACAGAGCTGGCTAGCTGTGCTTTTATGCTGCTTGCAGCCTTGCCCAGGGTCGTGAGAAGCTGCACAGTCCCCACTGCTTTGCAATGAAAAACACAAATATGGCATGGGTGGCTGCTAATTATGGGTGGCTGCTAATGATGGAGGGAGCTACGGCCCCTCATTCTCTGTTAGTAGACACATGTCTGGCTGGGTAGGGGCCATCCTGGAACAGCTGGATGCAAGCAAGAAATTGCCACCATTTTATGTATAGGCATTTTTTGTATATTCATATCTCTCTGAAGCTGGGATGAAAGGTCTCAGGGTTGTTTGACTGCAGGCTGCAGAGTGGAAGGTACCAAACTTCTTTTCTTTAGTCTCAAAGGATCTCTGAGAATAAAGGGTTTGAGTTGCAGCTGGCACAGATTGCTGTGCTGTGCCACATACACCACAAGAAGGAAATTAGTCTTTGGCATTAGGGGGAACAGAGAAACAGGAAGACACGTGGATTTCTAGTGTTTGCATATCTATTTCCCTTAAAAAGTCTTTGAATTGGCCTCACATTACTGTGACTCTAAGAGAGGAAGGATTTATTTCCTGATAGGGCCAAAAACATTGAGTGGTCCAGGTGATACAGTGACAAGGACTGTAATTATCAGTACAAACTGCCTAACTTTAAAAAAAAAAAGTTCTTTCAAAGTTGCTTTGACAAGGAGAAGAGACTTCAAAAATAGAGCAAAGAATTGCTGAGGGGGAGGGGGGAGTGTGTTTCTGTTTAAACTCCAAGTGAAAAACAAAACGACCAAACAATGTAGAGTTCATGGTTAGTGTCTGTTTGATAGCACAGTATAAAATAGAATGCAAAGCACAATCTAAAATTTCAAGTCTAATTTGAAGTGTGTTCATTTCACTGTAAGTGGAATCTTCTTTTATTTGTCCCAAGCTGTGATTTAGTATCAGATTAATTATATAGAAAGAATAATGGTTAGAGTGAACAGCCATAAAAGTGCAGTGGTTGCTGAGGCTTGTGGTGGAA
>NW_005054312.1:4419094-4449216 GCF_000277835.1 Geospiza fortis
AATATTTTTCATATTCTGTGGTTTAGGACTTCGAAGTTCACGGCAGCTTTAGTAAACTGATCTTAGTTTCCTGATGACCAGTTGCCCTCCCCTGGCTGAAATGAGAAATGCAGGCAATTGAAGTTTTCCAAAAGTTGGACTTGGATAAGCTAAAAGTAAACTGTTCTGCCAGAGGCATCATATAACTGGGAAGCAGATTTGTCTATAGGGTTATTTTGGATCCTGGTATGGGTCCCTCACTGCTGACTATTACAAAGGTGACTGCAATTCCAAACTTGGTATTTTGAGACAAAATGTTGATCCCCCTCAAAAAGTGCTGGAAAATCCAACACACAGGGATGTGTTTCCTAGGCACTAGATTTGGGGCTATTGAACTCTACGTTTTTGTGATCTGTTAAGCAGTAGCATGTTAAGTAGATCTGTTAAGTATGGAAGCATGTGCCTCCATACATGTTGGATAACTGTCTGACCCTTGAGAAGGGAAATTTGCTGGAACAAATTTCCAAGATTTACCATCCTGTGCTTTCCATAATTTTTCCCTTTTAAAAAAGTACTCATAGAAGCAAATCTCGGAGGGTGTGTGAGCAGGTCACAGATGTCTCTGGACTGAGAAGAATCCACAACTGTTGCCATGGGCTTGCTCATTTGAGGTAGATAAGACAGAAAATTACTGGAAGGGTTTCAGAAATGCATCCCACTCAGTAAGGGGCTCTTGCTGAGCTCATGGGTGTGCCTGGGCTAACAACATCTACAAAGCAAGGCTTCAGGAAACTAGGTGAATCTAGGACTTAACCCAATTTTACTATCCTCATTGTGCCTTTTGCAGTCACTTTGGCAACCAGATATTAATTTCAAAGAAGTGGCATTCAGGCTCAGTCCTTTTAAAGACCTGTAGATATGGATGAACACCTGAAGAACGTGACTGTATTCCTGAGGCTTCTATAGTAGACGCCAACAATTTTTCTTCCTCTTACACAGCAGTATCCTGCTTTTTCTGGTGTGCTCTCTTTCCTTAGAGATACAAGGTGTTTTGTTTGTGTCTTTTACAGGCATGCTGATTTTGGCTGGGATAGCATTAATTTCCTTCACAGGGACTGGTACAGGGCTGTGTTTTGGATTTGTGCTGAGCACAGGGTAATAATACAGAGATAATTTAGTTATTGCTGAGCAGGGCTCACACAGAGCCAAGGCCTTCTCGGCTTTCCATGCTGACATGGTGGTGAGGGAACTGGGGGTGCATGGGAGGTTGGGAGAAGACACAAGACAGGTGACCCCAACTGACCAAAGGGATATTCCAGACCATATGGCATCATGCTCAATATATAAAATGTGGGGGAGAAGGAAGAGGAGGGGACATTTAGAGTGATGGCATTTGTCTTCCCTAGTAACTGCTTCATGTGATGAGGCCCTGCTCTCCTGGAGATAGCTGAACACCTGCCTGCCCATGGGAAGAACTTAATTAATTCCTTGTTTTGATTTGTTTGTGTACCTGGCTTTGCTTCCTTTTTTTTTTTAATTTTTATTTTTTTATTAAACTGTCTTTATCTAAACCCCAGCTTTTACCTCTCCAATTCTCCCCCTGATCCTGTTGGTGGGGAGTGAGCAAGCGGCTGCGCAGGGCTTCATTGCTCGCTGCCGTTACTTTGAATGCCAACCTCCTGTTCAAAGAGCAGCAAGAATGTCCACTGCTCTTCCAGGAACCAAGTACAATCTTGTTTCTAAGGGCAGATTGCTGGAGCACAATAAGTTCCACCTATAAGCTTCTTTTGATCTAATATTTACAGACTGAAGTGATATTCTGGATTTTATGTGCAGGTTTGCACTGTGAGGTTACAAAGTGCCAAAGCACTATGGGATTAGTACCCTCCCACAAGATTGGAGCTGTTTTGCTTAATATCTTTCCATAACAGTATTTCTGAGGCTGGGCTGCCTGGCTAAGTATATGCATTTTTCTGCATGGTAGGAAGAAGGAGCCAGAGTACTGATAAGACTGCTTTCCTATTAAGTTCATAGCATGAATGTAGAGTTGAATGCATCTGCCCTTGTCTTTCAAAGTATGAAGAAAATAATTGGCACTAGAAGAACATGGGCATGTCTGGGCAGATCTCGTACATCGTTCATTTCTGGCACCCGTGTTGACCCGGACCAGCTTTATCTGATAGAAGACTGAAAAAATGTTTTTAGACCCTCATCTATCTCTTGAAATTTCTTTTAACTTTCTTTTACACTGGATTGAGAGGAATAAACATTGCTGATCCCCATTGATCTGAGAGGGGTGTGTGTGAGGAGAGATGCTCTTGCCTAGGCAATATTATTTCCACACCCCACAGCTCCAGAGACTGGTGAGAAGTCATCCTTTTGAGTCCAATTAACATAAACACCTCGGAAAACCCAAGGAAGAAGAACCCAGTTCAAGGTCTGCTGAAGTAAATGAGAGCTTTGGCAGCTGGTACTGGCAGGCTGGGTATTTTCCCAGGGAATCATGTGCAGCACTAGTGTGATTTACCTAAAGGAGGAAGGCAAGTGGAACAAACAATCCTATGACACTAATACCTCTTACATAAGCTCAGATTCACAAAAGTATTTAGAGACTTAATTCCCTTCAATTTCATTTATTAAGGCATCCAAGTTCCTCCTTGCTATGCTAAGCCATTTCAAATCATGCATTGGAAAGAATCTCTTTTCCGCCTTTGCTTCTCTCTCTTTTCTCACACAGATGCACGTTTCAATGTCCACATGGCCAGTGAAGTGCCCAAAAGCACCCCTGCATCACCTACTTAGGCACATAAAGCTGCAGCAAACCACACAGAGGAATTAAATCCTTGAGGGCCGCTGGCATCTTGCAATTAGCCATGAATCTTTCTTCCACTTGGTGTCTCCCTTTAGTCTCAAATCTGGGGCTGCATCACCAATAGTGCTCTCCTGGGACAAATATTTGTTATTTGCACCATATAAAGCACCCCAGAGTTTCAGTGGTGCACCACGACTCCCCTGTGATTAGCAACACAGAAAACTCACAAAATGTGAGACTCCCCTCCCAGCTGTATAGCTTTGCTATATGCTTCCTATCAGTTTTAAATGTGTTCAGGAAACTCAAATATTTACTTTTTGTTACTGTTTGTCTTTGAGAAAGAAATATATTCATTGTCTAATTTGATCTAATTTTTGTCACAGAGGGCTAAGGCTGGTTTGACTCACCCTTTAATAAATGCTAGAGAAGTTCACAGGCACGCAAGAGAAATGTAAAGTGTTACTTCACTGAATTAATAAAATATTGGTTTTTAAAGGGATTATTTCAAAATAACACCGAATAAGAGCACACTCTTTGCCCTTGTGCAGAAACAGAAAAGGCAAGGGGTACTTCTAAACTTTCTTCATATTGTAGTGGAAAAAATCAGGGGGGGAGATGATTTAAGCTTTTTTGCACTGGAACCAAATATTTTTATGGTATATAAGAATTACTTGGTCGGGAGATTTGAAAGTTTGGATTCCTTTTCAATTTATATATAGTGCAAGCCAGTTGTTCAGTGACTAAAGATACACTGGAAGTTTCTGCTTTAAAGACTTCAGATATTTGCAGCTACATGGAAAACACTGTGGCTCATGGCATATATGTGCTAATGTGCTTGATTCACTCCTGTTTCTGGGCCTTTTCTGTTCTGCCAGTTCCTCTGAGATTAAATCTCTGAGAGAAGGTTGTCCCAATCTAATGTGTTTGGCATTCCCCTCAAATAAAAGCTCATTTCTCCAAAGACTGCTTGGTGTCTTGCTTAATTCTGATCTGGAGACCTAGAGACTAGACTCTCAGCTAGTATAAATGAGGGAAGTATACCACATAACAGCAGCTGAGGATCTGGAAAATAGTGTCTACCAATAACGTCTTACTTCATGTGGGTTCTATCCAAATAACTCACTAGCCCTCCTGTGGGAGAACAAAGCACTGTATATTTCTTTTTATGAGCTGTTTTGCACATAAATGCTCTTTGCAGGCCTAGTACATCTTCACTGAAACCAGTAAGAGCAAGTTGGCAAAGTCTGTGTGCAGCTTATTTTTAAATCCTTTTAAAATCACAGAGGAATGTTCATCAGATTGCAGATCCCTGATGCAAAATAACTGCAAATTGTGCCAGCGTTTTCTTAGAGCAGATCTGAGATAATATATCATCCTTTTGCTGTGTGTGTGTGGGATGAGCGGGCTATCCTGGACTTTCACAGCTGTGAGATAGATACCTGTGAGTTTGGATGAGGATGGACATGCCATCTAGCGGCTGCCTGTCCCGACTGCTTGGACATTCTTATCACAAATTATTAACAGGATCCCCCGTTTGTCTCTGGAAAGTGAAAAAATAGACATTGCAGAGTTGTATCTGAAAAAAATCTTGACTGGTCCATCTCTTCCCTATAGCATCAAGCTGGAAGATTTCTGTGTCAGGGTTCATGTGGTTAGCTGGATTTTCAGCAACTGTTTCTAATAGTCAACCAGTCAGGGGTTTGTCCACTGTCCCTTCCTCTGACCCAAGAAAAGGAGCTTCTGTCACTTGCTGTGAGTAAAGGTTTCCTTCTCCAGAAGATTTTGCCTTCTTCCAGTTGCAAGACTTTCCCTGCCATGCCCCATTTCACTCCTACCCTTTTGAGCTCTCTCAGCAGCTCCACTTAGTCCCTGATGCAGGGGTGCCACAGGGGTGGTAGCACTGCAGAGGAGGCTCTGGAGCAGCTATAAACAACTCTTTAATTCTAGTCCTCATGCCAAAAACTGACTAAGGCTGCTATGAAAGGGGTGTTAGATGTGGGAAAGCAATTTTCAACCCTCAGGATCCTGCTTGCCACCAGCAGAGTTTCCCCAGCAAGAAGAGGCAAAAAAGCATATTCCACACTCTCTCTAGACACCCTCCCCTGAGCAATCCCATACATCAGGCCAATATCAAATGCAACCACAGAGGAGGCTTTCCCTTATCTTTCAGGACAATTACCAAGCTATACATCACTTGAACAGTATGGGAACGATGGGAGATTGTGGTTTCTAGTAAAACGGGAAAATCTTTTCATGGTTAGCACTAGCAATGAAATTTGTTGCCCACTTCCATCTGGGCTGAGCCATGGGTGATCATTCTTGGAGATGAGCTTCTCTCAATGTCAAAGGGCAAATAAATAACTAAGTATGTGGGAATGTGCTTTTCAAGGAAAAATCACGCTTTTCTTCCTTCTCCCTTCCCGCCCCTCATTTCGCCTTGGAGGAATTACGGGTTTCCTCAGGTCCTCAGAGAGGTTGAAAACTGTCCAAAATGTGCTTCAGGAAAGTGATCGCTCAAAGTGAATCAGTTTGCAGTGTCTGCTCACCATCTGTGTGCCTTTAGGAGATTGTCACACTTTCGGCTGGCTTCATCCATCTCTCTAATTCCTTGGTTACAGTCAAAACAGTTTTAAAAGGGTTTGGTTCCCACAGTGGGAAAGTAACTTGGACGCTGCCTGCTAGCATCACTTCACCCAGGAGCAGCTGACGCCTTTTGGAAAACTTTGAAAAGCAAATTTCGCTTCTGAGTCAGTTCTGCTGATGTAGCTTCTACTCTGAGAATTACTCTGCTCTTCTCTGTTTCTATACTTGTAAGGGAGCTTGTATGAGAAGAGGATCTTGCTTTCCTGGAAGGATGCACTGCCTTCAGTGAAGTCATCAGCATCTGTGGCATTGGTTCACCCACTCTGAACCATCTGAATGGTTGATTTTCAGGCAGAAGGAGTCTGATATGATGAGCCACAGCTTTCTGGTCTGACATGTTTTGAATTATTATTCCTCTGTTACATTTTTCATAGAAATGCCCCAAGCCACTGACAGACTTGGTTTAGCAATAAAGAAATAATCGTCTCCACAGCAGTTAATGGGATGCCAACAAAGATGCTATGTGGCTGAGTCATCTTGGTGTTGCAATAGTGCTGCCCAGCTAGCCACCCTACGAGATTTAGCAGGCCCAGACTTTTCAGCTGGGGTAATTAATCTCTTGCAGTCTCTCTCAATAAGCTTCAGTAACTAGAGGGGTGAAATAAATGCCCTTTTCATTACAGAAGACAACTGATGGTCTCACCACCTAAAGTGCTGACTGTTCCAATATGTATCTTCATTAAATTTGGCAGTCAGTAAGAAGGTTTGGGAAAAAACTGTCCTCTCATTGTCTGAGAGCTCAGCGAATGATCCCATAGCACCCACTGATCTGTTCCTGAGCTCAGACTGTTGGCCCATGGCTGGAGTTCTAGTGCGCATCATGGCAGCTAAAGAGAAGTTTGATATCTGAATAATCATGGGAGATCAGGTCAGGATTAGAAAGAGAGAGGAAGCAGGAGACCAAAGATCAGTTTACTGTGAATGAATGATTCACACCTTACTACTTGCCTGCTCTCTAGAGGGATAACTGCAGCCACTGTGCTGATGAGCAGCACCAGCTCTCTGCTGCTTCCATGTCATGAGCAGGAACAGTTGTCTCTACAGCTTTTCTTGCCTGTTCTCATCTTGCCACCTCTTGCTGCAATCTGAAAACTGTTTGACTTTGGTCTGTTGGGCCATCTGTTTGTGCTAGATCCCTCCCCAGAGAGCAGAGCTTCAGTTGTCTCACTCTAAGTTCAGTGAGGTTCTCTGCATCCTGCTCAAGAGTGAATTGCCCAGTTTAACTGGGGCTCTCCTCACTCGCCTTTTCTGTAGCATTATTTGTAGACTGGCTTCTAAGGCAGCTACCAAGCTGTGTCCAGATCTCAAACCTTTATGTCACTCTTGATAACTGGCGCCCCTGCCCAGAGTTGTACACAACTGGAAGGACAAGGCAGTGTGGAGCATCCTGTGGTTGAACAGCACCATGCTCCAGACAGGTTGGGTCCTTCCTAAGCAGCAGCAGTAGGTACCTAGCCCTTTCCACCCTAAGGGTGACTGCGTGACTAGGAGAAGGGAAGGGGCCACTTCCTGGTGGCCCCAGGAGATAGCCTGATTCATCCTGGCAGTGTAGAGGTCCAAGTGGACATTTATAGCACAACTTCCCACAAGGGACTTATGGCTTGGCTCTGGCACAGTGGCAAGCTGCTAAATACTATGAGTGTGGTATAAATTGGTTAGGGGTAAGGCACAAAGCCAGAGCTCCAAGAGCAACACGCAGGAGGTCTTGCTGACTTATGTGTGTGGCAAAATGATGGCTGAGGAGGCTGCTACCAAAAATGTGGGTATCACATGTGTTACTGTAGTAGATGCAGCATCATGTAAACATTTAAGAGTTACAGCTCTTATAATGGTATTCTGTAAGCACAGGGTTGTTTGCCCTGTAAAAGAGGCCGCCTCTCTTTTGCAGTACCAGAAGAAATAAGTGCATCTCTATTCCTATTGCACTTTGCCCTGATGCACACTAAGACAAAACTAGAAGAGAGTGGAGAGGGAGGCAGTAAAGACGAAAAATGTGTTTGCATTTCGAGTGTGCAAAGAGTTTGAACATTTGTTTCACTTGGACTTCGAGGCACACTATGCACCCTAGCTGAAGGCCAGACACCTTTGGTTTTCTTGTCAGTGTTGGGCTGAGGAGAAAACATCAGTGTGTGTCAATAGCCAACTATATTCCTTTCTAAATCCCCTCTGCTAGCCTGTGGATGAGTGTGCCACCGCGACATGATCCCAAAGCCTAGCAGGGCTCATATGTGCTTCTTGGCTTTCCAGCACCTCATTTCAGTGCATACTGAGAGCTATGGTGAGGGAGGGGAAGGCTCTGGTTATGACTCTGTTGAGAGCTGAGTGTTACCAGAGGTCATCGCTGCTGATGGCTCTTGCCTGTGTGAGAGAAGCCACTTGGGTTTCATCCAAACCTTAGACTCAACACCACTGAACCCATCACCACATCTGCTTGTACAGCTGCACAGCCCCTCATTGGCAGGCTCAGTGGAGAGAATAGTGCTGAAATATGGTGCAAGGCCTGATGACACAGTGTCTTTTGTGGAGATAAAGGGAGGCTGGTCCCTTTCATCACTGCTTAAGCAATTGTTTCCGATGTGTTTGCCTTGCTTTTCTTCTGGTCAGGATGGAAGTTGGAGGCTCTAGTGGATGCAAGACAACCTTTGCCAGAAGGTACAGCTCCTTGGATGGGGGTGGACAGTTCTCACTCCCAGTTCCCTGGAAGGCAGCCCCACACTAGGATATCTCCATCTGTCTTGCCCATTCTAGAAAAGCCTGGTGTGCAGGGACTCCCCTGCTTCTGTCGTTTGGCATGTCCTTTGAAAAGAGGAGCCCTTCAAAAGGGTTTCTGCTTCTGGCTCAGGAAGTAAATGCTGCACAAACCAGTGACACTTATTCCCATCTGACCCCCACAGTGGTCCTGTTCCTAAACAGATGCCCAGCTCTGCTGTTCCCCTCCATGCAATATGGCTGCCAGGAGGGTGGCTGCTGAACATCAAAGTTAATTAGCATCCAAAAGCAAATAAATCAATCAATACATTCCCAGCCTCCTTAGAAAATCTCATTATTGGGAACCAACCCAGGCAGCGACTCCCAGGAAGAACTACAGAGGAAGAGATCCTCCAAAGCTGTAATTTTTAAGGTTGTACCACTTGGAGAATAATTACAACCAGCAAAACAATGTTCACATCTCACATTAATATAAAGTAATGACTTTATGCCTGTAGCCAGCTAACCACAGAACTGAGAAGAGACTGTCAACTCTTCAGCCCTGCCATAATACAAAGCATCTTGGAAATGCTAACAGCCACTGCACGCCAGCCCCTTGTCATCCCTCCTTCTTAAAGACACAGACTGAGGGCTGCTTCAGCCTCTGAATGCTGCTGGTACAGGAGATGTTGTCACCGATGAGTTTCCTTTCTCTCTAAACTAAAAATGAAAACTAATATGTTTATAAGCTTCAGTGAAGCAGAATTTTAAGACAATTTCAGACACTTATAAAAGTTTTTGTTTCAGAAGAATACCACTTCTGGTTTTGGAAATGTGTCAAATTTCCAAATACCATTTTGTCTTCCTTCATTTCTACATTATATTTGCTATCCTTTTTACACTACTTCCAAGTGTGTGTCCAGCATATGTTTATGGTGAAATACCATGAAATAGTGGAAGCAAGAACATACAAATAAAAGAAATTATAAAACAAATCAAATCAAACAGTATTTCTGAAACTCCAGCACAATTATGATTATTATTATTATTATTATATCCAGAAAAAAATCTAATATGAAGTATTTTTCTATGAAAATGAAAATCAGAAATCAGCGAGTATGAAATCATCTCCCTTTAGACTGAGATAAAAAGTAAATAAAATGTGGCTAGAGTCTTCTAGAAATCATGATCTAAAGAGGACACCTTTGTTGCTGGTAGCATATACTGAAGGGATTGTTACCAGATTATCTGTCATCGGAAGGAGACTTCTGTAAGTTTAGACTCAGTCCCTACTTTTGGTAGTGGAGGAGGTTCATGTTACCATCTTTGTATGTCAGATGAATTAGCTGTCTTAAACAAAGTATTCAGGAGGTGATGCACTATTTTATCAGAAAATTCTGCTGTGACTTGGTTTGACTCTCTCAGGAGATGTTTCATGGGTGGTGCAGTCCACTTTTGCTTCAACACCCAGGTTCTCATGCAGGAGTTTGGAAGATTTCCCTTTGCTCTCCCTCATCCTCATCTATTGTTTTTTTACAGCTATCAGGAGGACTAGTAACACAGTTGCTTAGTGGTCCTTAATGCTTAAACTAAATAAATAACAAAAGAAAGAAAAAGTCAAAGGGATGTGAGGGCAGAGATTGTGCCAAAATCCATGAAGTCAGCAGAGCTGGCAAAGGTTCATGAAAGATTAGAGAACCACCACTGTGGTTTTAATGAACTGGAGTAAATCTAGTGACAATATTATTTCAACAGCCTGGCTGCAAAGTTTTGCAAATGATGTTCTGCAAAACAGCCAGATCAGCAGTGATGGAGTCATGGTATTAATTTCCACTGACGGGACACCTGCTTTACCTCCAGGAAAGGATGAGCTGGAAGGTCTTTGTGTGTCTTTTGCCATCTATTAGCCCAAGCCCTGGCCTGAGGGGAGGCCAGCCAGCATCCTGAACTGCACAAACAGGAGTGTCCCACTTGGCAGCCACTGAGGACATTCCTTGGCTCATCTGCAGAGCTTAACACCAGAGGCGTTCGTGCTGTACTTGGGCCAGAGACTGCAGGACAAGGCAACTTCTCTGCATCTCCTCAGTCCCGTTGCACCCTCCAAACAGCCCAAACTTGCCTCATGTCCTAGTGCAAACCTGTCACCATGGGGAACAGGGGGGAAGACAGCTCACTCCTGTGCGTATCTGCTGGAACCCCTGAGACATCAAGAGGACAGACCTGAAGGGGAAAAAGTGGCCTGAGAAATTGTACTTTCACTCTGTGTCACTTTGAAGTCACCTCTGAAGGTCTGTCAGAAGCTGACACATGTAGGATAATCCTGATGCTTCTGCAATCCAGTTTAGGGTTGAAAAGCAAAATATAGAAGGTGTCATCAGCTCCCAGCTGGAGCCTTACCTTCTTTGCTGGGGACAATTGCAGCAAAGCAGGGACTCTGGCCCTAATATGCCAAAACCAGAGGAGTTTCTGGGTGTCCTGTTCCTTCATGGCACTGGGCAATAGGCAGTGGATCTCAGTTATCTCCCAAGACTTTCAGAAAGCCTGGCAACTGCACCAACACCATCTCACTCCAACTGAGAACTAAGGAATTTTGCCGCAAGATCCATTCGAAACCCACTTGAGCTTTCCAAGCCCACTGTTCCCTTGGGGCAGGGGAGGCGGGGAGAGAGTCTTGTGTTGATTAATATTAGAAGAAACTCCCCTGAAAGAATGATAGATCATGGCTTGGTGACTCCAGAATCTTTTCTTGTTTCTTTCTTTGATGGGAGGAGGGGGAACTGGAAACAAAAGGCCTAGGAAGGGGGGAATGGAGGGAGGGGTGTGTTTTGAAATCTGCTTCCTTTTGGCCACGCTTGAACTTCCAAAAGCCTGTTTTTGACTGACATCCCTAAAAAAAGGGAGAGAAAACTCCATGCTGAGCCGGCTCTCTGCCCAGCAGAGGAAGGAGGAGGCATCTGGCTCCAAGGAGCTGAAATAGATGCCTTTAATATGTCTGTCAGCCAGCATCACAGAGGTGCACTTAGGTTTTTCAGCTGGAGCACTCTTTTGCTGCAGGCTTCCAGTGCCTCTTTGGGGTCCACTTACCTGGGTACTGCATCCACACTCACCTGGATGGCTCCAGGTAGGACAGTGGAAGAAGCCAGACACAGAGCCACTGTGCATTCACAGCTAAAAAGGAGGGAATGGAGCCACTGTTACAAAGCCTGGCTTTGCCCTTCCTAGCAATCCTCTGTGCTGGTGTGGAAGGGGTGGCAGAGAACTGGGACTATCACCCACAGCATTTTAGTGACGTCCAGTTCAAGAATGTGGAGAGGAAGTGTGTTAATAAGGGTATCATTCATGCCATACAGCTGCCCTCCTGCCTGCAACCCCAGGGGACCAAACACTGGCCCATATGTGGGGCACATGTCAGAACAGAGCACCACAGGAAAAAATGAGAAAACAGCCCTGAAAAGGGAGATCTGCTGCTTATCTTGCATCGAGCTGGGATGGGAAGGTGGGAAGGGAGTTAGGGAGAGATCAGGGTAAAAGCTGTTAGCATTATCTAAAGCCTGAAAACTCTTGGTGAGACTATAGAGATATTTGCAGGATGGTTGTGCCAAGATGGATGCTCAGAACAGCACATGGGAGCACTGTAGTTCTGTCTCCAGAGAAGTTAGGGGGATGTCTCCTGGGTGGGCACTCACAGAAAAAACACTTTCTATTTGTGAGTGGCTCCACAGCATCAAAAGCACCTTTTTGCCTTCTAATGCCCCTCACATCCACCCCACTGGACAAATTACTGACTTTGAGTTTGCCCTTATGGCCAAGCCATGTGCTTATTGCCATTCTCTGTGTTAGATCTCTTCAGCTCTTTACCAGCAGCTAGGAGCTTCTAAAAGGCTCTTGCCTGTAGTCTCCAGGTTTCCTTGTCCGAGTACACAAATTTCTCAACAGAGGACTTCTGAGTTTTCTCCCAGCAGAACGGAAAGCCTGATGCCTTTTGTTACATCTTGAAGCATTTAGCTGTTTACATCAGTTTTTGCTAGCTAGATGTTTTTTCTGAAAGGAGGAAGAGAGGAGTTCCCATGTTTCCTTTACCACTGAGTTCTCAGTCCATTAATTGATATTCGTCACTAGGTTATAGGAGGTTGGACAATGCCTACCCACATTTGTTGATGAGGCTGTTTCTGATCATAAGTACTTTCCTAATGCTCACCCTAAGCAATAGGGCCTAGCAAGCCATTAACAGAACATGGTCAAACCCTCTTAATAAAAAGTGAGGGAAAGCCAAGTGGACCAGATCTCAGATTTGCTGGGGAACAAGGACAGTGCAAATGCTCCTGCAATTTGGCAGTTTGGGATGTTATTCACCTTACTCAAGCCACAGAGCTGTTTCATTGGCATTCTCCTGCCAATGTAGTTTGACTGAGCTTGTATTTTATCATGGTTATCACATGATACCTTCTCATGATCACAAGTCACATCAGGGAAGCCTGCGATCTCTGACTGTCACTTGTAACACAGGCTTTCTTTAGATTAGGGAAAAATTGGTGCTAAACAAAAGGAATGAAGGTGGCTAATGGCACAAGATGTTGATACTGGCAGTCTCCCTTTGTGCAGACAGCCTGCTGGAGTCCATAATGTGTTGGACCAAAGCCTCAGTTATATGTTAAATTTAAAAGCAGTCAGCTGGAATTTCTGCAGCTGTATTGGACTGACAGTTTCTCTGTAAGTTCCTCCTTTCTCCTTGGGCTTGTCTTTTAACATTGCATCTTCTCCAGCACTGCTGAGTGCCAGCAAGGAAGATTTGCCCTTGCCGAGGAGGTAAGGGGAGTGCAAGTTCAGCCAGCCTTCAGCCAAGAGCCACAGAGAGCAGAACTGACTCTGCCTCGCTCCTGGGGAGCCGTGCATGGGCTTTCTGCAGAGCTTGCCCCTCTGCAGGAAAGAGCCTTCAGCCAGAACCAGCCGTGCTACATCCCAGGCCTGTCTGCAGTTCCGCACGCTGCCTGTGATGAATAGCGAGCCTGGGGAAACCCACAGGGCTTTAGCTCCCCATGTTTTAGCTCTCCCAGCGCTCTGAAATCCTGCCCTCACTGTTGAGAGACAGTAAGCTTGCACGCGTCCAGAGGAGGACTATACAATGATAGATAATAGCAATAAAGCCCTGAGCTGTTCTGGGCAGGGAAGGGTGATTTATCCCCAGCTGGATGGCTGGGCTGAGCGGAGCGCGGAGCGGAAATCCTACGGGAGCTGCGGGGCACACATCAAACCGCGTGTCACAGCGCCCGCCACACCCGGGGCGCCGGTTCAAAGCTGTCACGTGCTGCGGCTGCAGACTGAAGGTGATGCCAAGCTAATGAGCAAACGAAACAATAAATAACCCCAGTGATCATTATGCTCCCCTCCTTGGAGCTCGCCTGCTCCGGCCCTGGTGAGCCAGTGCCTCTCACACCCAATTACTCATGCTGAAGCCCCTCAAACGGAGCCCAGAGAAGGCGCAGCAAACCATTCATCTTTGCGGAGTGGAGTCTTTCAAGTTGCTCTGCAGCAGCCTCTCTGTTTATTGTTAAGATGACCACACAGTTTACATGAACTGTCCTTATTTATCTTTGACTTTTACCTTTTAGGTCATTTCTTTGCACGTCCAGCACTTTCCAGGTTTCAACCAAATTTTTATTTATGTCCCAGGATTTGCTGTCTGAAACTCTCCAGCTCCCACTGATGGAAAGGTGAGCTGAGCTCCTGACCAGGGCCTTTTCTCCAAAAGAACTGAACTCCCTGAGGCAAATCACTCCTCTGGACGGAGATTTAGGAAGCTGCTGAAGGGAGGGGATGGGTGGGTTGTGTGTCAGGAGGGGGTGCTCGGATAAGTGCTAACAGCTGAGTTTTGCGTGACTTTGGGCTGAGGCCGAACATGCAGCCATGTTGGGAGAGAGGATGGATAAGTACATGGTTTAGGCATGATAAAGGCACTTTGGGAATTGTTTGGCTGTATTGTTTGCTTTGCAGACTGCTAAGATGCCTGAGGAGAGAACAGACCTGGGTATTGTCCCCAGTGGGCTTCACATGTTGATCACTGCTGCATGTAGTTATAATATTTCCCAAATTCCAGGTCCTCCTTAACAGTCACCACAGGCACTGCTCCCCTGCCTGCAGTGACCTTCTGTGCCTTGCTGCCTGCTCTCTGCCACCAGCCTCATTCCAAGCTGTGATCAGGGCACAAACTCTGTTGCTTTTCAGATGAGCCCTGTAACAGTGACATAGAGGCAGAGTCCTTCCATGCCTTAGTGATGATGTATCCAAACTGTGAAGAGCTAGAGTTGGATTCTCGCTACAGCAAGGAAATAGAAATATCTTTTATAATATCAGTGTTTATGGTCAAAGAGCATAACTAGGGTGGGGTGTCACCAGACATGTCCCAGTTTACAAGAGCTGGAGATCTGCCTAATGTGTATTCACACTGGAGGACAAGATGCTAACATGCAGGCTAAGGAAGGAGCACTGAGAGAGGAATCCTTCAGCAAATTAATCACTTGGAAACACCGGACAAAGTGTGGATGTCATTGGAGCTGTCTCACAGATTCTGAGACCATGAGGCAAAGAGCCAGACTCAGCATGGCAGAGCTGTCAATACTGCCCTCTCTCCAGAGGGCTTGGAAGCAGCAGTGGCTGGAGGGATGGTCATGGGCTCTGTGTGGGCCTCCAGGCCTCTGTGTCCCTTATCTGTAGCTGTGGGAGGCTGAGGGCAAGGGGGCCTTGTCCCAGCTTCCCACAGCTGCAGGAGATGGAGCTGCAGACCTGCTGCTGGCTGCCACGTGGCACAGAGGAGGAGGCAGCCCAGGAAGAGCCACTGCCCTTCACAGCCAGTTTGGTCTTTCTGCTCCAAAGGCACATCACCTAAGCAAAAAGTCACACATTTAAATTTTATTCCAGGGGTTAATTACTTCCACAATGATTAAAATGGAAAGAATTTTTTAAATTGCATATTCATTTTCACTTGCTTTCTCTGGCCTGGCCAGGAAAATAGCTGTGAAATTTTTCCTACTTCTCCCTACTCATGATTTCTGAATTTCCTTCTCTTGTCACCAGTGTTATCAGTTACCTTAGCCAGTGCCTGTTTTTACCTTCGCTCTTTGACCCATGAAATAGTTGAAGAGCCTTTGCATCTCACATGTCCAATCATTCCATGCCAGCAGAGTACTGTGAGCACTCTACATGAGTGGTACTAAAGAACTGGGATGTCTTCACAGCACCAAGAATATTTTCTCACTTTCAAGGGCCAGCATGCAGGTCTTTCAGTCCAGAGCTACGCCATTACAAAACTGCTCAGGAATATGCAGGGGCAAATTCTGCTCACACTCACACAGCTCAGAAGAACCACTCAGGTTCTTCACAAGGCAGATAGGGAGCAGGAGTTGGGCCCACTAGAAAGGAAAAGTATCCTAATTTCTGGGGCCTGATGGTATAAGAATGGCCTTCCATTTCCAAGAAGCTACAGCAAACCCTTGAAGAAAAAGAGAGCAGTAACAGGAGAGCTTCTATTTTTTGAGAGGCTTTGCTGACCTTAGAGAGTTATCAGATATAGCCTGTTCATGTATTTCTTCCTTTCCCCTAGGGACCAGAAAGGGTTAAAAAACTCCTGTGATATAGGTCTGTGTTCACATTGAATCTACACCCATCATATATATATTGGCTTTTGAGGAGGGGGGAGTGGTTTGCACATGTCACTGGCCATAACTCAGACTTTTATTATAATCGTGACCATATGGTTAATGGGACCTAATAAACCACTGTTGACCTGGACACTGTGCACAAATCCCTTGCTCTCTTTGCTTTTTTCCTTGCGTGTCTGGGTGCACTATGCCAAGCAGCTGCAATTTACTGACTCTAAAATGCCAGTTTTAGTGGCCCAGCAACTGGTTTGTTTAGAAAGAAAAAGCCATTACATTGTAGCCTAATGGAGACAGGGACTAACTTTTGCCAGGTGACAGGCCAGATGCTCAGTGCACTGCAAAGACATCAGCAGTGTCTGTGGGAAGGCTGGAACAGGGGACATGGCAGGGACATCCGGCAGGCCTGAACACAAGGCCCTGGGTGTGATCCAGTGATTGCAGTGGAATTAAATCCATGCTTCTCCTGGTGCAAAGAGAGGAACATTTAGCCAGGAATTTCAAAGGAACCTTGCGTTCTGACTTTGGCAGAAAAAAAGGCTTCCACTTAATGGAAATTAGAACCGGGGGAAAAAAGCTATTAGATCCTATCTCAAGCTTTCCTCTGGGAACCCATTGAAGGATCCAGGCCATGTCTTCTTCAACTCCTTATATAATCTAGTTTTAGAATTATCTAAATGATGGGCAGGTGACCCCAGCCTTGGAAGGGCATTTCTTTCTGATCATTCATGTTGTCATCTCTCACGCTTTTAATAATGCTGCCTTGTCACCTGTCTGTCCCTGACTCTCCTGCTCAACCCTCTCCTGCTCAACCCCAAAGGGAGATTGCAAACCCTCCTCAGGCATGGCTGGACATCTCTCACCAGTATTGGTTATCTGGGCTGTGCTGCTCCTGGGGCTTTGTATAAGGCTTGCTTTACAATACCTCCCCATCCAGAAATTTCCCCAAGCTTGATTTCATTGCATTGCTCCCAAGAATGCTGCTGCTGACTGATTTTACTGGTGGGGCCCCAGGACAAGAAGTTCCTTAGCTTTCCTAGAGAGCTGAACATATGTGCCTTGGAGGAATGAGTGATCTTGAAGTCATAGGTATTGAGGCATGTGGCTGACACATCAGGCTGAGCCAAGGTAGAAGTTTTGGTTCTATCTTTTGATCTTGAGCTGAAACTTAATGTTTCTATTATTTGATTGGTGTTTTTGTGATTACATGCACCTGCTAAAAATGATATCCAGGCACACTTGTAGGTGGGGTACTGTTGAAATTAAACTCTTTCTTCCCTAAAATGACTGTGTAAACACAATATCAGTTCCTTGTATCATGTTTAGAAATAAGGACTCCTGGTACTGTGTGACCCTTTTTGAGCCATTCAGAACAGACACAGAGGAAACCTATGCTGTTCTACTCTTCTGGACATGTTTTCTCTTCTCTTCTCTTCTCTTCTCTTCTCTTCTCTTCTCTTCTCTTCTCTTCTCTTCTCTTCTCTTCTCTTCTCTTCTCTTCTCCTGTTTGGAAAATGTCATATCTTTGCCACATTATACACTTAGAGCTCTGTTTCTTCTGACCACATATGGTTCACATGGCTTTATTTAGGACCTGATCTGAAGGCTGTTGGTCACAGCTGGAGTCATTATGCTGTCTTTGATGGCTTTTGGAGCAGCATGAGTAGATTTTGGTACATCTTCAATCATGTTGGGTAGGTATAAACTGTTACTGTTCACAGAGTTCTGTCCCTTATGAAACTGGAGCTGTTTTTTCCTAATGAGTGGCAGCCTTGGCACTTGGATAGATGTAGGAAGCATCAGAGATAGGTGGACATACAGACTGTACAGTGAGCCAGAAACATAAAAGAGTATGTTTAAAAATGTAAAAGCCAACGACCTGCCTGATGGTTGGGCCTCCAATAGGTGAGATATCAGTGGTGGAACTTTCCATGTCAAGAGTAACCTGATCCCAAAATGGAGCCAGCCCTGGGACATCTCAGCCTCCGCTCCATCCCACTCTTCACACAAGAAACAGCCTTCCCATGGCAGCCTCCTCTAGCACCATCCTGATCATTGCTGCAACCACACAAGTTCTGTCTGGCTAAGAAGTCATGGCTCTGGCTGGAGATCATGGTGGGGGCACTGATTATTTTCCAGCAAGTCCCCACAGGTCAGGTGCAGTGGCTGATATGAAAAAGCAGCCTCTGAGAGGGCAGCACCATATTTTCCGCTGTTGGAGACCTTTTACTCTATTCCTCAGCAAAAGCAGCCAAGCACAGGGGAGCAGGGAGAAGCATCCACAGCTTGGAAAGTCTCACTTCAAGCAGAAACCTTGCTGGGCAGTGTCAGCAAGAGGCAAGGGCCAGGCAATGACTGGGCAGCTTTGGGCAGTGCTAGGGGATGAGGGGCAACAGGGGCACCTTTACTGCCATTGCCATACACTGTGTACAGACAGGAAGCATCCAGCTCCACATGCATCTGTCCAACAAGCCCTTGCTTGAAAACCAGTCTGAGGAGAGCAAACAGTGGAGCAGCATGCGTGGAGGCACAGCAGGACTTCAGCAGCAAAGTCTGTCTGACTAGTCAGTCTGTCTGACTAGTCAGTCTGTCTAGCATCGCTTCATCTCAAGGTAGGGTGTCACGCCTCGCCCTGCAAACAGAATGAGTGTTACTCCTCTGAGGTGATTTCAGCCCTGCCAGAGGCTGCCAGTCACACAGGGAACAGTCCTTCAGGGCAGCTCATAACACACAGATGACATGCCAAGTGTTTCTGGCTGCAGGGGGGAAGCGGCTCCCCGCGCCCCTCAGGAGGAGCGTGCCCAGAGGAGCAGGAGGCATGTGGTCCTCACTCTGAAATGCTGGCAATGTTTACAAAGTCAGACACGTCAGCACAGTTACAGTCAGCGAAGTGAGTGCAAAACTGGCCTTGTTACTTCCCAGATCTGAGGGATACGAGGCAAAAACACACAGATGGTCGGCCACTTTCCATAATGAAACACGTCTTTATTGTCCCGAGGAAGCTGCATTTCACAACCTAAGCACTGAGGTTTGCTTCTTTTTTTATATATTTTATTTTGTCTGCAAACTTTGGGCAGTTTTGCCCCTTCCTTAAATCAAAAATTGTGGACGATAAAGACGTGTTTCATTACTGAGAGCTGGCCAAGCATCTGTGTGCAATGGACTTCATTTTCTCCTGTAGGTTGCTGGCACAAACATTCCCAGACAAAGCCAGAGAGGAAACTGAAGTGAATGCAGGGATCTGAGTACTCCCAAACTTGGGGAGAGTTCCGATTTTGTGGCTACTTCTTTCTGGTAATGCCCAGCAGACACATCCTGAACTTTAAAGGATGTGGTGAAGTTTAGGCGCAGACTGGCTTTGCCAGACTTGAAATTCTTGGGTGCCCATGCTGCTATGGCTCCCAGAAGAAGAACAAGCTCACAAGAATGTAGACACTGTCCTTCAACGGATGACTAAATTTGTGCACGTCAGCCTTGAGGAACCCATCTAGAAAACACCTTATGCTAGTGACCCCACGGCGTTCGTTTTGTTTAGCTTTGTTTCTGTCCTCACTAGTAGTGTTGCAGCCCTTACCTTTGTTTGTATGTCTGGATTCATGACCCTGGCAGGGCTCATGAGCTCTAGTTTGGGAACACCTTCCCGTAAGCCAGGCCTGAGCTCCTCCTCACCAGCAAGGAGGGGATGTGGTATGATGTTCAGTCCCCACAACTGCCATTCATGAGGCTCTAGGAGCCAGCTCGGATCCTGCCTGTCCAGCAGAAACGCTGCTGTCCTGTTCTGATTTACACTCCTGACAGAATGCTTAACAAATGCAATACTTCCAAGCATTACCGTGTTCACCTTGGGACGAATCCATTCAGAGACATGGTACAAAGCATATGGTTGTGATGACAGCTCTGGGATCGGGATCTATTTGTCCCCAGTGCAATGGGGTTATTTCTGCAAGCATATTTTGTGAGAAGTAGCTGGCTTTAATGAAGTTTAAACAGCTCCCCCAGTTCTCTTTCACAGGAAAGACAGAAAGACTAAGAAATAAAAATAGAGGAAGAAGAAAAGGAAAGAGCCCCAGGAAAAAGACAAGTCATTTGTACCACAAGTAAAAGTATGAGGCTCTTGACCAGGCACCTGAATAATTCGAAGCATGTTTTTAAAAGCTTCCTTATCTGCATAATTTGTACTGACCTGTGATTTGTTCCCAAAGACAATAAAGTCTGGGAGGGGAGCAGCCAAATGGGATTCTTGAGAGCCATGATTTTTGCTGTAGGCTTTCTGTGGGAGCCAGGACTGAGCCAGAATATGTGCTTTCCTATGCTGTGGCATGGACATGTGGCTTAGGCTGCTTGCTTGGTGAGGCTGAATTGTTTTGTGTGTGTGGGTACAGTTTTACACTGGAGGTAGCCCCCAGGGCTAATTAGCCTGACTTAATTTCTCCTTGCTCATAACCCAGGTCCTGATCCTAGTTTACTTGGTCCTGGTTTCAAAATCTGCTTTGCCTTAGAGTTAGGAGCCAGCCAGCACACCAGTGCCAATTCAGTCCAACTCATACGGCATGAGAAAAGGGTGGTAGGTCACATTCCCACACTGTGTCACTGCAGCATGACTCCCTCTGCATGAGATCTCTCTCTCTCAGTGCTCAAAATGCAACTTTCAATGGACAATTCAGGCATATTGTTGTTTAACCTACACAGTTAAAATCAAAGATAATTGAGTCACTAGAAATTAGGTATTAAGCACTTTTACTGGGCTATTGGAAATCTCAGATCTCCCCTAAATATAGCAAATGCTTACAAAATACAGAACATGCATGTTCTAAATCCGTATAACTCATCTTCTCTGCTATTTAACTTTCACCTTTAGCTTCTTAAGTTGCAGGGACAACCAAGGAAGTTTACTTGCAAATCCCTTGACTGCCCTTGCCTAAAGTACATGGCTTTTGGGGAACCTGACCTTCCCAGTCTTTGGGTTCTTGTCCTTAGGATGCATTTGAGAAAGAAAAACCTCTGTGAATTCACTGTCCTGTTGACAGTTTTGTTAAACTTCCTAGTAATTTCTGGTGGCTGATTTGAAGAGTAGCTGGTGTCTTGGCTGGGCACAATACAGAGATGAAACTACAATAAAATGCTCTGGTTGCCCCTCATAGGAGCTGAACACAGGAGGGATAAAGAGCCTGGATTCCTGGGTTGGCTGGGCCAGGCTAGTTGGTAGATGTTGGCATTGAGGAATGGAGTATCAAAAATCTGTTATGGAGCTGTGTAAGAGGGCCAGCCTGTGACTTCAGTGAAGTGACTATATCACTTGGGAACTAAAACAAGAAAGAAAAACATGCTCCTAGTTTACTTCTGTGCTGTTCTCCCCTGTCCCACTTCTTGCTACATCATAAGATGCCCATGTGGCAGAGCATGGACTGCTGTTTGCAGCATATCTGCTACAGCTCTCTACACCTCAGCTTCCCTCCCAGCTATCAGGCTGCAGGGTGGGCCATCACCCAGCCAGCTGGGTGACCAGAGCCCTCCAGGGTCTTGTACAGCAGGTGCATAAGGCTCTGCTGCCAGCTCTTCTCTGTTGCTGAGCATGGCAGAAGACCACAGCTGTATATACACATAATGCTGCATGAATTCATGAATTGCTGTGTAGCCACCACAGGGCACAGAGTGACATCTTGTGAAGTGCCCCTTCTTAAGCTGCAACTTGAAGGCAGCTGTAACCTGTAGCTAGAGCTAGAAAAAAACCCTTGGTTCTCACAGCAGATATTTCCATGCTCTCTTTCTTCTTAGGAACATGTACAACAGTAGATACAGTGTGAAAAAAAGGACTCTGCTTGCTTGGACCAACAGCTTCCCATTTGTCAGAGCTTGATGGGAGAACTAGAGGAATTCAAGAAACACCCTATGATTGGCCACATGGCATTCTCTGTAGCCACAGCTCGACATTCACCTTCTTGTCACAGTCAGAAGCTCAGAGTGTCAAAGAGAGAAGCTGGGATAGAAAAAGTTGTTGATAAATGGTCTTCCTCTGAAGTCCTAAGGAGACAGAGTGTTCCTGAGTGAAAACCATAAAGAAATCCCTTTTTCCACTGCTAAGCTGACAATCAAGCACGCTGAGTCAAGCCTTTTGTGGATGATTCATGGCTCTGGGGTCACACAGGTTGGAGCTTCTCATCTGAAGGGGATTAGGTATTTCCAAGGAAGCACAGTTCTTCAGTGCCTTCAGAATATCATTGAAGTTTTTGGAGCCTCAGACCTGCTTAAGACCTTCCTCATTACTCTGTCTCATCACATGAGAAGTCCATCATAGCTTTGGCAGAAGGTATGGGGGTGTGTGGTGTGGGGCACATGAAAGGAAATCCTTTGAAGGGTGCTAGTTCCTTCCAATAAATCCAAATACATCTGGGTGCAGGGGAAGCCAGGCTAGCTCCTGGGAGTCCCCCTGGTGTCCAGATAATATGTTCATCCATCTGATAGTCTGTCAACAGAGCGTGCTCCCCACCTGGTGCTCCCTGTGTGCCTCATGCTTTGCTGCACAGCTACACCTTCCACCTGTGCACTGCAAACCAGCACAAACCTCAGCTTGCTGGGGAGCACTGGCTGCAAGGCAATCCATGTGATGACAACCCAGGGAAAGGCAAACCTCCTGTGGACAGCACACACAAGGCTGGCTGCTTCACTGATGAGAACAGGCTCTCATGAGACTGCCAGGAACAGGGTTGGAGCGGGCTCCACTGGCCCCTGTTTGCCTCCCTCCAAACTCTCTCCTTCTGCTCCTCTCTCCTTTCCGACATCAAACACTTCTAGCAAGGTGTTCTCTGATGCCTTGCATTAAGTTCACAGTGTAAAATTAGAATGTACTGGGCCACTACAGGATGCTGAGGTTGTTAAAGCTGCGTGTGCGCACGCACATGTGTGTGTATGTGTGTGTTTAATGCAGAGCTTTACAAAACTATCAAGCACTCTTTAAAGTACTATAAAATTTAATGCTCAGTAGGGAAGCCTAAACAAATGAAGCTGCACTATAAAATGTTTAGTGTTTCTATCGCTTTCACTTTGAACATGAAGACTTACTGCAAATCACAAGGGGGATTTCTCTGTCATTTTCTCTTTCTTATCCTTTCTCCCTTTGCCTTCTTTTTCTTCTGGATTCCCTATTCCCTGAGAATTTACCCTGGATTTTGTACAGGAATATCCCCAATGCCCTGCATGATTGATTCCAAAAATGTGGCTGTCTGCCACTGAAGGGAGCTGCCTGTTCTCTGATGGTTCCTTGGCAAATATGTAATTGAGACTAAAAGAAAAAAGCACTACTCTTTCATTTACCCCAAAAGCCACTACATTTAATTATCTTACCATGTAAAGTGGCTGCCAAAAGTGCCTTGTGCAACTCTTATCCTTGGCCCACTGAGATTTTGTCTGCTTTTGTTGTGACTTCAAACACAGATCTCAAAGCACAATCAGTAGGGAGCCAAAGTGTGCCCTGAGGTCTCCCGAGGCACAGGTGATGGGCATGTTTTGCACTGTGAAGACATCCAAGTGGCATATTCTTGTTTTTGTCAATGAACTCAACCCTTGTATGATTCCCACCTGAGTGGCACATCTCTCAAACCCTCTCTCCAAAGGAAGGGCATGAGCAGGTGGGCTGTCCTTCTTGCTGCTGTGGGAGCATATCTCAGCTAACCCTCATGTGGGAGCAATATAGTCAACTACTGGTGAATAAAATTAGTCAGTAAATTGCTACTTTCAGACGCAGTGGGGATTAGATATAACCTCCTGTACTCCAGTTGAATAGTACCAGATTATTCCCCTCCTCAAGGTCCTCAGCTGTAGTCCAGTGGTGACAATATTGGCTGCCTTCTGGCATAAAAATTCCAGCTCACTGATTATGGTTTGCAACATTTGGCTTCTCAGGATGGAGTTGCAGGATGAGTTTGTAAGGGAAGAGCAGGACAGGCTTCTAGTTGGCATGTCTGTGTTTCCACCAACAGGCAGTGGAAGCATGAATAAAATCACTAAAGACTGTGAGGTGTCTCCACTTCTTCTGGACTATGCCACAGTATTATATAAATGTATGGTTTCAATTCTGTCCATACTATGATCCCTCTGGAGAAAAGATGTAGCCAGTTGCCTTTCTTCAAATAATTTTTCTATGTGAAAGGCTTCAGATTGTCCAGGAAATTGGATGGCTTCTCTCTTTCTAGACCTGAGGGAAGCCATAGCTCATGGCCTTTCCTGTTAATTCAGCCATGTAGTTCTCTCTCATCAAGGGAACATCACAAGGTCACAGCCTTTTGTCCTGACTGGAACCCAGGAAAATAGGGATTTAATCTTGGGCATACCCTAACACTCCTGAATTTGAACACAAGTGGAAAGAACTCTTCTGTTTTCTAGTTTACCTTCCATCTGCCCTGGGGCCTGAACTTAACTGCAGGTTTCAGCATGAGAAGAGGCATGAAGTTCCAATGTGCACATCTGGAATTAAGAGCTGAAAATTGGGCTCGGTGCTGATAACGCTTTATTGACAGGAGATGAAAGTCTTGATTCCAATAACTTTCTGAGCTCCAGTTCCCACTGCTTTACGAGGTGTTACACACTTTGGTACCTTTGAGAGGGAGTTTGCTTCCCCTCCTTCTCTCCCACATCTTTATTGCTTCTGTTCCACAGACTTGAGTCATTAAAGTCTGAAATGCTTCAGCCCAAAAGGGTATGGAAACCTCCTTTTCCAGAGCCACAGTGAGGAAATGTCAGCAACCAGCTTATCTGAGAGGGATGGGCATGACAGACCATGAGGCCAGAGTGCTCCCAGGCTCCCAGTATCAGTCAGGGACAGAAGTGTTTGACCTGAGCACAAAAGGCTTAGGTCAAACACCATTTGCAAAGAGGGCAGGACCTATGATCCATGCTCAGTTCATCTTCCTTCCTTTGCCTGATGCATGGCAATGGCACAGGAGCTCCCACACTACCCAAAGAGGGCTCACAGCGTCTGTGTGTGTGTGTTGGGGCGAGACGTGCTGCCAAAGCAAAAGCAGAGGAGGGAAAGATAAACCAAATACTGCAGGAGCTGTGGTGTGACTGCTATTCCCACTGCCATGTGTTCCTACACCAGCAACACAGGGCACAAGGCAGGAATCCTAACTGGGACCTTATGCAGCATCAAGAAGCAAATTGATCTCAGAAGGCTCTTAATCAGAGGAATACCAACCACTTCCATCAAACCTGCCTTAAAAAGCCCAAGTCATCTGCATCCATTGGACTTTGGAAAGCCAAGACAGTACCTGTGTTCTTGTTTCCCTTTGAGCTGACCCAAGTTGCCATTCCTCTCCATGCTCTAGTCGTGCACTGAGAGGCTTCCTCCTGCCTGTCTTGGGCTACCTGGTCATTTACGACTCACTCCTACTGCCGGAAACAAGATCTAATAAGAGTCAGCTGCTGGAAGGGACCCCAGACTCTAAATCAGTTCTGCATTAGCAGCAAAGGCTCCATGAAGGAAAAGTCAAAGGCTGCAGGCCATTATAATTACAACTGTCAAAATATAACATTGCTCAAATTGGGAAATATTTTATAAAGGGGATTTTTGTGTGTGTGTGTGTGTGTGCAGAAAATCTCTGCTTGCCTATAGAAAGGCTTCTGTGTTTGCATTTTTTTCGTCCTTATATTAATTTATTTTCTAACAAATACTAGCTCTCCTTAAAATTCTTGCCTGTGCATTTCTGGGCAATTTCAAATTTTCTTTAGAAAGTAAAATGTCTGAAGAAATGAAGTTTGGGGGTTTCAGCCAAAAATAAGGCATTTTTCCTAAAGTGAAAATTGCAATAGGAACTTTAGTGAGCTATCAAAAGTCACTCTTCACATTTTAGAGTCAATGTTTTCAGTTACTCACCATCAAAGCTTGGTGTAAGGGCATAATGGAATCTGTAGTCTCATCCCAGAGTAGAGGGATATCCCATCTGTAGAGCTGAGTGTGGACATGAAGAACTCTCACTGTAGCTCCCATTAGGTAAGACAATGACATATACATGAGCCAGAAAAAGATAACTAATTTCAATGCTAACAACAATTCAGATGAAATTTTTACATTTTTAACGTTAAAAGCTCCCCAAGCTTTCAGCTCAGCTGTAACTGCAGCTCTGTGATGGCACTATTAAGGCTCCTGTAGTTACTGCAGGCAGTCTGTTGCCCCTGCAAGAAGCTGCTGCAGTATTTATCACAACACTGGGGTTATAATTAGTGTTAACTAATTCTGTCCCTAAGGGTGGGTAAACTGTGATCCAGAAACCTTGTTCATTTGCTGTCTTTTGCTCATCTCCTTTATCTGATTGTGACTCTGCATTGAGCCAAACTGTGCAGGAGGAAATTCTGACTGAAGCCACAAGGTTCCTCTGGGCTTCCCCTTTATTGCTGAGCCTCTTGTCCTGTATGATACTCATCCATCACCCTTCATAGACCAGCATTTCTGAAGGCACAGAAAAGAAGGCATTTTAAAGTGGCAAAAAATCTCCACTTTCCTGGCTGAACTCAAAACAAGAACTCCTCAGCAGTTTGCTGGGATGCTGCTTATCTGCAGGCCTCCCCTCCCTGACTTCAATATCCATTTTGTCTCTGGTGATATCTTCTCCCTGTAGAGAAAGAAAGAATTAAGCCTTCAGCAAGTGAACCTTTTTCTCCAAGTCTTGCTGACAGCCCAAGACCCCTCAATAGCTGCAGGCTGCTCATACATATTCTCATGAGGTCAAGTCCAACAGTGCAATTGTCACAAAAACCTTCTTAGGGAAGGTTTCCTCCTCTTAGAAGGTATAAGGTTACTTCCCAGTTAACACTGTCCTGATGCATTCAGGCAATAGATGTCAGGTCTTTGCTTCTCCTAATGCTTTCTGAAAGAGTTGGGTGCCTTTAGTTTTATGTCAAATATCAAAGAACAGCTCAAAATCTGGAAAGGTCTCGAGTGCTCTCTTGAAAAAATCCCCAGAGAGCCTCAGAGTGGAATCCTTTCCTTGCCTTCACAGATTTTATTTTATGTTTATAGGAAGCCTTTTGCTCTTTGCTGGACCTGAATTGTCTCTGGTCTGTCAGCCACATGGTGCAGATGTCAGCATCTCCTTCCCTGCCAGCATTCTCCCAGTCATTATTCCCAAAACCTGATCTCCTTGTCTGAGCCTCCATGTGTTAAGGAACCCTTTGGGACTACATGATTATTTCCTTCTGCCTGTTGTGTATCCCCTGATGGCTAGTCTGGTGAAAGCCAAGCTTTGACCACAGTCTTAAAACCAGTTCATCTTGTAGGGAGAAGTGCCATTACTTGCAGTTGCAGTCCTTTTCACCAAACAGATCTTGTCACCAGCCTCAAAAAAAGCCTAACAAAAAAAAAAAAAAACCAAAAAAAAAACAAAAAAAACAAAAAAAAAACCCAAAAAACAAAAAAACACCCCCCAAAAAACCCCAAACACAAACCACTAAACAAAAAAAACCCCAAGCAAACAACAAAAAAACCAGATAAAGGTGGTAACTTTTGAATTTCTTCACATTGTGGGAAGTGCATCTATTTACGTTCTGTTTAAAATAACTTTTAAATTTGAATAAGAAAAACAACACTGACGAAAAATGCCCAAAATTAGAGTGTGTGTAAGCCAGTAAGGTATGTGTATGTACTAAACTGGGGTCCCCTGGCTCCCCACCAGACAAGCCACCTACAGACCCTGCTATGAAATGTTGTGTCCTCCATCGCCTGAAATGAAAAGCCTGACGGAACATAGAAGGGCATAAACAATAATGGTTGGCCTGGGTTAGTCACCAAATCTTCCATTTCTAGAATGGAAGAGACTTAGGAAAAAAAAAGCTAGTGACAGAATCAAAACACCAAGAGGTATTTCTTCATCCAGCCTAGAGTTAAGCCATGGAATTCTTCCTCACAGGATGTTTGGATATAAATAATGTACTTACTAGAGGCTAAATTAAAGGGGAAAAATCATTTAGAGCTGTTAAACACAAGGATATTAAATTCTGGAAGTCTGGAAATACATGCTTGAAATCTGCCTTGTTTGTCCTTTCAAAAGCATCCATTATGCATGTCTCAGAGGGGCCAGAATAGATGGACCTTTGGTCAGCTGCTGTGTTGCAGGACCACACGGTCCCCTGTATGTTTAATTGACTTGCATTTCAGCCCATATTGCTCCTTTAGAGGGCCTTACTACTCTCCAAAGCTTATTGCTTTTTCCTTCCCTTGCCAGTCCTGGCTTTCCACTGGCTGATGAGGCAGACCGGTGTGTCTTCCCTGATGGCCAACAGAGCATGTTAAGCCTTTCCCACCATAATCCTCTGAGGTGAAAGTGAGGAGTACAAAGTCGAGCGTGCTGCATCTCTGCCGCAGCTGTCTGCGATCTCCTGCTCCCCTCTGACAGATGGGAAATAGCCTGAAGCAAAATTGAGAGGAGCCCTGTTTATTTTGGGACTGCAGATTACTGTCAAACATGAAGAGAGACAATTATTTCCATTGTGGAAAATGTGGTATTAGTGAATGAGCAGTTCCCTCCACCTCGCCTTTGTGTTTTGCTTGTCTCTAAGGAAGGTTTCCTTTCTTTTTGCAGCACAGGCTTGAATTAAGTGGGCAGAAAAGAATTTAAATACAAATATTTGTAAACTAAGTGGTTTTCCCGAACAAAGTAGATCCAGATGACAGTCTGCTGGCTGCAGCATCCCGGTGCCTGTCACACCACTGCCCCTTTGTTCGGCAGCTGGGTACCACAGGAGGCATCCCAAGGGACACAGCCAGGCTGACAGGCAGCACCCGCTGCCAGGGGGTGGCAGGGGGAGAGCCCACTCAGAATGGGCCCAGTGGCAGGGTGGGGGACACAGGGTGCTTTTGGCTGCTGTCAGTCTTACGCAAGTTGTATTACAAGTGCCAAACTACCAGGCCTGAAGGCCATGAGGAGTGTGGTAACGCTGATGATAGAGAGTCTGGAGGTGCAGAAGATGCTACGAAGCTTCAGATCTTGCTGGTGTCTGATTGGTTTGTCAGGGGTCAAACAGACCTACAGTTCCTGGCAGTAGTGCAGGAATATGAGGAGCAGTGTGGATGAGCAGCTTCTGAGGCAGCATGAGCTCTAGACAGCTCTCACAGTTCATCAGTTCATAAGAGCAGAGCAAGATTTTTCTTGAGTAATCTTTTTTTGACAGAAAAAAATTGTTTGCCGTATCCTAAACCATCTTTGGTTTAGGATTTGGAAACAGCTTAATTAGAGAATTTTCTCATGTCTCAGAAGGTCAAAACTTTCTGAGTTTATGTTTATAGGAAGCCTATAAACCCTCATGGTCTCATGAGAATGGCCAGCAGCTAAAGCCTTCTCTGGGACCATAGGTGATCCAGACCCAGACCCATTGCTCAGAGTATGTTTAAGAAGTCCCCACCTTTATCCAAACCTTGATGAATGGAAACTTGTGTTTGCATTGTTTTTCATGGAAAAACTTCAAACAAGTTCTAATCCATCCTGAAGAGAACCCAGAAGAAAAATATTGGAAGCACTGGATGAAAAATGCACTTTTTGCCCATCAGTATGAATTATTATCCCAAGATTGTACTTGCTAACATAATTTCTGCTTCATGTTACTCAGCTCCCACAGGTCACCCCTGCAGTCATGGGCTCAGACCAGTGTAGGTTTGCAGGGCAGTGCTGCACCCTTCGGCTGCTGCTGAGCTGCATGTGCCAAATGCCAGGAAAGTGCCAGGTTCAGCTCTGCTAGATGTTATTTTTAATTTTTAATAGTGTCCTGAGGCCCTTGTTACTTTCCATTGTTCACTTTGGGGGGAACTGTACTGCCAATATCTCTCCACTTGTTCTGGCTTTTTCTGCAAAGGCCTGAAATGTCTTTTTTCTATTTGTTCTACAAAATAAAGCATCTCTGAAAATGGCATATACCAGATTTTCACCCTCTCCATGTTTAAACCACAAATGTCTGACTCCTGACAGTTTTTCTACTGTTAACTTTATCTTTTTGCAGTGGCTGCTCAAACTCTCTTGTCTGTCTGTACAGCTGTGGCAGGACTTGACGGGAAGGAAGGAAGACAAACTCCTGGTACAGAATACCTGCATGGAGCAGCCCTCCAGGTCATCAGGATGGCCATCCCCATTGACAGGGAGGCTGATCCTGGGCCCTCTCCCCCAATCTCTATGAAATATATCCCACATTAACTCACCCATCACATTACTGAAGGGGGCACTGATGTATTTGATTAGTAAGAAAGCTCTGAAGGAACCCATCTGTCTTAGCATTTGGACGGATATTTATCTCTTTCATGGGTTTCTTTTGTCCAAAGGAATCGTTTACTCTGATGTGAAATAATGCAAAATCTGTTCTCTTTGGGATTT
>NW_005054312.1:4449226-4481467 GCF_000277835.1 Geospiza fortis
AGCCTCATTTTAATCTCCTGTTGTCGTAAATCAGGAATAACCGCAAGAAAGTCAGTAAAATTAAGCTTGTGAAAACTGATGTACAAAACTGGGGGCCTCTGATCTCCAGCAGCAATGGAAATGAACTCACTCCCTGAATCTCTTCTCCCTCTGGATGCAAATACTGCTGGCATTTCAGCTGGCTCTGAACATTGTATGTTTGAATACTGTGCCCAGGCTTTGGAAAGTGGCTCCTCACATGATTTTACTGACCAGGTAGAAGGAAATATTAGAACTTCTAGGGAAAAAAAAAATCTCATTTTGTGGCAGGGTCATGCTAGATCAATGCAAATAAGAAATTCTGGTTGTGTAGAAGAGCTTTCAAACCTACTTGTATCCCAACCAAGCTGCTGCCACATACTTCCTGAGCACAGCAATTAAAATGATGGGTACAGATCAGTTTGAAAAGGGAAATGTAAAGAATATTCCTGTGATATCAGAGCAGCCTGTTTCTAAAACTTGTGTGACCACAGAAGCTCCAGGAAACAATTCTTTTTCTTTTGTTCTGCCTACCCAGCAGATAAAGTAATGAAAAACATTTTTACAATTTCTTCTATTTCAAATGGCTAAAATCTGAGCTTAGTTCCTTTCCTGGTTCAGATAAATGGAATGGATTCTAACTAAAAGCCTTGTTTAATCAGAACTGCAAAAATAAGAAAATATTTTAAGATTTTGCCATGCTGAAAATATGAATTTAAGGATAGATTTTCAACAATCTGACTTGCAAGATGCCATTTTTTAATTCATTTCCCATCAACATTTTATTTGTGTCAGACAGTATGAATGTTCTGTTCACTCTCATAGTTTGGGGAGATGCTGAGATTTCAGACCATGCAGGAAATACCAATTAATGCCATTCCTTCTTGAAATTCTCATGCTTTCACATTAAGGTTTGGCATGAGACCAGGTTTAAGAGTGAAACACTGCCTGTCTGTCAAAGTTTTATGGTTCTTCCAGTGATGTCTGGTTACGTTACTGTTTTTGTTCTTGAGAGATACACAAAGAAGTGACCTTTCTGCTTTCACAACTTGTATAAATAGAGGGGCAGACCTGGATGATGGCAAGGTAAAATTTCACTTTGTGAGAAAGTTTCCCTTTTAAAACTGAGATGTCATTCTAAGTGAATGTGAAAAGACAGTCTTCATGAATTTCAATGGGTATAAAATGTTGAAACATTTCAATTTGTTGCTGTCAATGCATCATCTGCTGCTGGTATGGAACTGCTCTGTTTTTATAGCAGCAAAATATGCAGCAGTATGTTAAACACAACACCTGGTCTATTCAGGAATATTTCATATATTTTGTGAATGACAGTGAAACTAGCCAAAGCATTGAACATTATTTTCAAAGTAAAGCAAAGGATGGGGGGCTGTGGGAGCAGTAGTCACTGTGCTGAGTCTCAGCATGACCACTCTGCTCTGTGCTGGTGACAGGCAGGACAAAGAGCCCTCTGCTGTGTCCTGAGTCCTGCTTGAAATGCCAAACAGTGCTGTGCAGTCTGCTCTTCACAGGAGATCCTGCTGCTTACTGAGCTCCAGTGTAACAATAACAGCCCAGCCTTGCTCCAGCCCATGACACTGCACATTGGCTCTTTGCAGCCTTTCTAAAAAACAGCTCCTTTTGCAGAGTTTGCTGCTCTGGATGGGAGGGGAAGTCTCAACTGCATTTCCTGATGGAATCTCACCATGCTGCAAGGTTTAATTAATCCTAAAATACTATCTGATATGGGAAAGTCCTACCAACTACCACAATTATATGGATTTTGAAAAACTCCTAGATTAAGAAAGGGAAAGTGGCTGCTGACATGAATGTCTGACAAGAACATCTACTGATACCCAATTTAGGGTTATATAAATGACATGGTTGGAAACCCTCTCTTTACATCCTCTTAAAACACAGACATAGAGCAGCCGTGTTTCCCAGCACGTGCCACACGCTTCCCTCCTGTGTCGCTCTGGGGGCTGGAGTTAAGTCACCCCCATCCCGTGAGCCCTGGCTTGGTGGCCCTTCCCTGAGGAACAGGCTCTGCAGGTCTCCATGAGGCACTGGTGGGGACTGTCTCTTGTGATGGTTGTCACCAATTTGTTCCTCTCTAATTTCTTTACCCTCCCCCTGCCCAATCATTGTACGGATATCAAGAGGCTGCAATAGGCATGTTTGAGTAAGACAAATGAACAAAGACATTCCCCCTACATCTCCCACTCGATAAATTACAGATGGGACTGAACAAACCCCCCTGGATCCAGTGTGTCATTATGTATCTGCCACTATTGCTTTCCAAGAGGAAGGATGAATATAGCTTTAAATGATTAGCTGCCTTATGTGCTACCATGTCTCAAAGCAACAGGGGGGTAACACAGGCAAATAGCTACACAGCAAGGAAGTACATGAGGGCTGAGCATTCAGGACTCTCTAACAACTGTGGTTTCTTTATAAAGAGCATTAAAGATGGTTTTAATGTACTGTATACGATGCAACAGATGCAGGATGCCTCTGGCAAAACTCCTCTGGTCTAAAGCTGACAGAAGACAGTTTGATGATTTGCAGGGAGCTGCAGATCCCAGAAGGGGAATAGTATGTACCTGTCAGCTGGTAATCAAAGCTCAAACTGGCCTTGGAAAATCTTAATTAGTACTGACATCAACACAATTCTGTGAGCTTGGGAACAGTCAGAATTTGGTGCCTTTGCCCAGTTCTCTTCCACCCAGTCTCAGTCCTGCTGAGGCCAGCTCACTCTGGCATGTGCCCAGACCTCTGACACCACCTGGTGCAGTATCCTTGTCTCCAGGCTGAGCAGGAGCAAAGAGCAGTGCTGGCTCCTGTCTATTCCTGCTGCCAAAGGTGACTGTAGCAACTTCAGTGTGGCAATGACATTGATAAATGCAGAGCTGGAGCATGCTCAAGGGATAACAAAACATATCCTGGCAAGCCCTAAGAAGCACATGGAAAGTAAAGCAAAAGGCTACAGTCTGTCATCTCCCAGAAAAACAATGATGCTTCAACCTCAGAGGGTTTCTATCAATTAGGAATGGATTTAGACTGAGTCTTCAAATCCGAACTATGACATGGATCTCCTGTCCCTTTCCTTTCTGTGCAAACACCTCTTTCCTTTATAAGGACTTCAGAATTCAAATTTCTCTTACATATTGTGATGACTATGATGATTGCCTTCATAAATAAATTCCCTTATTGGATTTAATCTCCCAGTAGACATTCCATCTACAGCTTGTCTTGTTCCTTTGCTCCCTGCTGCCTGTGCCAATTTCTCCATATGATCAGGCTACATAAGCCTCCCCAAGCTCCCGTAACGTATTCACTAGAGACAAATTTTGCATGGAAGCCCAGGGACAGAGCAGGCACTGCAGGGGGAAAATGAGAGTTTCACTTCATGTTGCTCAGAGGGAACAGAGGAAGTATCTCTCTGGGAGTGAGACGAGCCCATGTCTTGCACACTCTTTTCCTGAGCTGGATCCAAAGCTGGATTTCCCCACAGATCTGCAGCTATGTCAGTGGGATACTCAGGACTTTAAAGAAAACTATAATGTCCATCTTCAGGCCCAGCTTCAAAGTTTCCTTAAGTCCTGGGAGAAGATGAAACTATTCCTACCTCCAGTTTTCTTCATACAGCATATCCTCTGTACTCCCAGCCTCTTTTAAGAAAGACTGGAGGCAGCAGAAACTTAACTGTGAAGCCTCCAGCAGTACCAGAAGGAAGGGAAAGGAAATATTTTCTGCTTGCATTGCTAGAACTAGAAGAATAAGCACTCTCCTGCAGACAGCTTGGCAACAGTGAGGGAGCCTGCTAACACCCTCTCATCTGTGAGGTGCAGACCTTGACACACATTTCAGGCTGATGCACTGTGACACAGTGCCAGTTCTGAATGGCTGGATGTGCCTGAGTTGTGCCAGGGCTGGTGGGTCTTTCAAGTGCACTTAGTAGGGCCTGGTGGGGCTCCAGAACTGCGCTGGGTGTGGTTGGTTGATCAGGACTTGATTTCTCGATACAGTCAGTGAGATGCTCATGGCATGGAGAGTGAGGAAGAGAATTGTACTTGGTGCAACTGTAGTTTTTTCCAAACCCCCTACTATGTGAGGACTAAATTCTGACCTATTTTTAGAAATTGCCCCCCAAAATCCCAACAACTAAAAAAAAAAAATATATATATATATATTGGAAAGCTGTGCCTGTCTTGAAGGAAGAGAAATACAGAATTTGTTTTTGTTTCAGAGAGGTAAATAAGTGGAGTGAATTCAGTGGTCTTCTGGCTAGGAATGACCAAAATTCTACAAGCCCCATATGGGGCATATGAAAATGTCCATTTTTCTGGAAACCATAACAGCCCTGCTAGTGCCAGAGGGGACAAATATCCAAGAGCAGTTTCTAGACAGGAGATGACATTGTCCCCAGGGCTCCCATTGTTCCACAAACACAGCAGCTGGTCTGGTCTGGGAGCAACATGGGATCCAGGACAATGCAGTGGGGTTTGTCCCAGCATCCCATGCTGGTTTGCATCCTCCTGCCCTTGCAGTTTGGACCCCCCAGCAGCCATCCTGTCAGCACAGCAACACTGTCAGTCTCAGGACACAGCCACACATGTTAATGGCTCTAAGCACAAGGGTGGGTTACACCCACAGTAGCCTGGGAGCCTCTATCACAGAGGCCTGTCCATTTGCAAGGAAGCAAATCCAACCAGCCTGGAAATTACAACCGTGGGATGTCATCCCTGAAGCTGCCAAGTGTATGGACAGTCTTGGAGCAACTTTTTTTCTCTCTGTTCTGATCTAAAACTAATGGCAAAGCATCTTTTACCTAACACTCCCAAACTCACTAGTGGCCAGCACTGGGTTCTGGGCTGACACAGCCAGTGGCTCGTGATGCATTTACTGGTGCTCCATGGAGGATGTGCTGGTCACTCCCTTGGCCAGATCTCTTCATTCTTTCTACATACCAACTTGCATGCAAAGGCATCTATAAAGACAGTAAATACTTTCCTCATGTTGTCAGTTGAATGACTTCAGGATGGCCAGAGGAGAGTGGAGAGAAGGGAGATAGTCCATGCACTGAAGGAGTGCAGTAGGGAATGGAAAGAAGCATGAGGTATTGAGATCTGATGTAAATGAGGGAACTGCTTGTAAACTCCTAAATTAGACCAATCATCCTAAATTTATAGGAATGCAAAAAAATAGTCGCATCCGTTGCCGTCTTTTGCCAACTGTAAGCCTGCCAGTACAATTTTTAGACTAGTAGGAGGAAGTTACATATATACTCACTTTTCTTTCTCTTCCCTTTCACTTGGTGTCAAGTTTCAAGTGAAAATACCTTTTGGTAGTGGAGGGTCATTTTCTACATTTATGGGGTACATGCAAATCAGCTCAATAAACACTCTCATACTTGATCAAAAGGACTTGATCACAGGCCGCTCTTCAAAGTACTCAAATTTTGTTCAATAATCCATAAATCCATTATAATTTGACAAAGACAGTAAAAGTTTTTGGCTCAGATCTGATTCGTAGAATACAGATACTGTCATGGCAGCACAGATCCACAGTAAGACTTACAGGTTATCTAGAAACCCTGCAACTGAAGCAGCCGAAAGGAACAGCAAACTGAATTTAAGGCATCCATTCGTGCTCTAAAATCTCTTCTGTGACAGAAAATGCCCCACTTGCTGCAGAAATGTCCAGTAAAGTGGCATACTTTACACATGAGTGCAACTGAGGAAATGCAAACCTTTAGAGAGAGGAGGTGCTGAAAAGAGTTCTCATTTCCCTGCTCTGGTGAAAACTGGCACAACAGTACAGCCAATAGAGCTGGCCCTGAAGGACCCACATTCAATGACATGCCCATGCTCTGACTGAGCATAGCAAACAGAAGAAAATTATTTCACTGTTGAGAGGCCCAAATTTTGCCGCCTGCACCCATCTGAGGAGAAATGTCCTTTCTAGACAGCTATTAAAACTCACAATGTTGGTTAGCCTGTAGCAAATCAGAGCATTATCTCGTTCTCCTCTAGAAGCAATAAAAGGAACATGAAGACAGCAGCATGGCTAGTCCATTAATGTCCTACTTCCCTCCCCTTAAACCCAGCTTCTTACCTATGGCTTTACCTCCATTCAAAAAGATGCAGCCTGCAATACTACAGGGTGAAAGATCCCCAGCCAGGGCCTGTTCACCAGGCAAAGGTCACCCTGCTGGAAAATGGCTCGTGTCAGATTCCAGGGCATGGCCCAGCCAAGTGCTGGACATGAAACCCCAAGGATGGATTCCCTTGCCTGTCTTTAGACTCTTGCAATGTTGATATTTAGGCTGGTACTGGCTGGCTGTCCTCCCTAAGGTGTCCCTAACTGGACAGAGACAGATGTTTCCAGGGTGCAATACATCTCATACAGAGACAGAACTGCTAAATCAATGAAGTAGATTGTGCTTCCTTTCCTCTGCTGATTGCAAGAAAAGTCTCAAATATCTTCAACGTAAGTGTCTAAAGACAAAGAAAAGTCCACATTCTACTGACAAAGGCATTCAGAATAAAACATATAGTCTCAGATGATGAACTGATTCTCAGAGCAGATGTTGGCTTGGAAAGAAAGTGCATGGCAGCAGGAGTTTTCACCCTCCTGGCCAGACCTCCCTTATATCAGTGATACACTGAGTCACCAGGTTCAGCTCAGCAGTTTCTGCAGTGCAGGAGGGGTAGGACTTGCCCTTGTGTTAGATAAAACTACCTTCAAACAAAACCTGTGTGATGTAAAAGAGATTCTGTGCCTTCAGTATCTGACACTGAGACTGGACTGACCCCTCTGACCTGTTTGAAATGCCATGCCACAAGAGCCATGCCAGCTATGCACCACAGTAAAGGGTTGCTGTAAGACCCGAGATGATCCAGCTCTAAAAATTCCAGTGTTTTCTCTTAGATCCCAGCCAGCTTCAAATCAGTATAAGAACTTGTGCTCCTGCCCTATGAAAGAGGTACTTACACTGCACAGGAGCACAGTAGGTTATGCTTGGCAGAAGTTTATACTGTGAGCTTCTATGAGGTTGCATTCTGTGAGCAGAAATTGGGAATCCTGCCATCTCTCCGAACAGCTTCTACCCCACTGCCCTTCTTTCCCTGCTCCCCTTGCCTGGCACTCAGCAAGCAGCAAGGCCATCAAGGGCTGCAGGTGCTGGGCTCCCTGGTGCCTGAGAACAGTTCCTACAGTCTAGAATTGATCAGCTTGGAAAAGCACCGGGGCACTGCTGAAACTATGGAGAGCGAAGACAATGTGTATTGGCACTTCCAGAGAACAAGATTTGATTCCTTTCCTGTTCTCTTGTGGCTGTCCTACAAACCCACAGGTTTTCTTGTCCACAAGCAATCCTGACTAGTAGCAAGTGTGAAATTATTTGAGGAGAAATGAGGAACTAATGTGTCCCTTCAGCTTCCAGGTGGCCATTTGCCAGAACTTGACAGTCAGACAAAAAGAGCAGAAGTCCTAATCTTCATCCAAAGCTGAGTCCAGAGCACTTCAAGCACATCTTTAGTTTTTAGTAGCAGCCTTCAGGAATTTATCTATATGATTTCTCATCCAAACTTACACACCTGCCCAGATACATTCTTTAGGAGGCTGTCTTGAGTCTTCTGAGCATGTCAAAACACAATCCAAAAAGTGATGTGTTCAGCTGCATCATTTTGAATGTGTGTAACAAGATGGATACTTCTGAAAAGCTCATCCACTCCAGATTCCTATTCCGTATGCATTGAGTCCCTAACTCCTCATCGACTATTTCTCACATGCATTGGCAGCCACTGCAGTATCCCCCTGGAGTGGGAGATAGCCAGGGTGATTTTTCCAGGTCCCAAAACAGTACAAACCCTCAAGCGTTGCCATGAGCTGGCTTCTTGCAGCCTCTACAGCCCAACCATTTTTGTGCCCTGTGTATTGAGTAAAAGAGGATTAAAGGTTAAATACTAGGATAATAAAGTAATCATGGATTTTTTGTTTCCTCTGAGGTTGCAAAATGCTTTCTGTTTCCCTGGTTACTCCACTGTCCCAATAGGAAGAGTGAAGTGTAAAAGTCTCATTCTGAAACAAGGGAACCAGTGCAAGTTTTGTTTCTCACTTTATTCTCATTTCCATTCTCCAAGTCCCGATTGGAGCCAGAAAGAAGCCACAGTTTCAAGAGGATCTCAGATGTGTTCAAGAGCCCCATCCAGCTGACAGTGTGAGCAAAGTGCAGAGCTTTCCCCATAGTCATGACCCTTGAGGACTACTGCGCTGATCAGTCATGCTAAAACCAAAACTGTCCCATTTTCTAGGGTTTTCATCAGAAAATAATTAATTGTGTGCCAAAGTCTCCTTTTCACATACATTTGGCATGAGATGACTGTAGGGTGACACCTTTTGACTTTGGATTCAGTATTTCCACTCTGGCTTCTCCTTGAGCTGTGCTGCCACGCTGTACCCAACCACTCTCGTGTCCCACACTGGCATTTGAGGGAGTTCTGTTTCCCCACTTGGTGAACTCAAATCTTCAGCACCGGTGCTTCTGCTTTGTGATTTCTGGTGCTCACATAACCAGATTCCACTTTTTGTCCATGCATGAGCAGATTTATTCAGGGACTATGTGGGACTGGTCTCCCAGCCTGCCCTCTGCTCCACAGGCACCACCCAAACCTGTTGAGGTATGCCTCAACACACATGGCTTTTCCCCACACCAGGCACTCCCCGGCTCACAACACAGCTGGGCTCAGCCCTGGATATTCTCTAAATTCTGCTGATCTGCCAACATTCCTGAAAGCAAATGTGTTTGCTGAAATACTTGTCGAACGTCAGCATGAGAGGATGTGGACAAAGCCACACAGAAATAATTTCTGTTCACAGGCAGCACTTGAGCTTCCTCAGGCCTCGCTGCCACCCTTGCCCTTGGGGCTGTCACTGCCCAAAGGGGCGAGGCTCGCCTCTGGCAGGCATGGGCTGCAAGCAGAGCAGGGCGCTGTGTCCAGCAGGCTGGGGCAGGTGCCCAAGTGGGGAGCCAGGATGCCCCACAGTGGCAGAGGGCAGCAGAGCCCCCTTCCCCACCCCCTCAGGATGGAGTTTGCACCAAAAATTCTCCTCGTTTCAGCACAGTTGCTCAGCACCATGGAGGAAGGTGCTACATCCACCTTGAAATGCCAGCTCCCAGTTTTAGGGATCATCTGCATTTTCCTTCAGTTTAACTGGGATCACTTCTCCAATCACTATTTATTACTGTAGGTAGTAATAATGGTAAAGCCCTGTTCCTTGGTCCTCCGTTTCCCCCTCTGGGATACACTGTTGATAGTTGCCAGGCACTGGGGTGCTAATGTGCCGTCAGGATCAACCTCCAGAAAGTGCTATAATTACTGCTGTAATTGCAGTATATAAGCTTTGAAAGGACACAAACCCACCTCTTACAGAGTCCTGTGGAGTTGGGAGTAGGTTTCCCTGCAGATGACCGCTCTGCAGTATGGAAGCCAGCCCTCAGTGTAACCCCCTGAAGGCAGTGACCTCTCCAACCCCATTGCAGCTTAGCTGTGCCATGCCAGGGAGACAGCTTCCCCTGGGAACCCATAAGGATAGACAAGCCTCCAGGGACCAGGGCAGGTCTTTCTTAATCTCATCTGTTCAGGTCCCATTCCTGCACTGTGGGGCCTTCTGGGATGTTTATCCCACAAGAAACCTGTCAAGGGAGTGGATGCTGTTCAACCCCTCCCTAAAATGGGGACCTGCAAACCGAGTGATCTCAGAGGTTCAATGAGCATGAGTGTCTCTTTAATTTCCCTGCCCTCTTGTGCTATTTCCTCATTGTCTTCTTATTTTCTGTGCTTTGATACCTCAGGAATAGGGAGACCCAGCCCAGCTGGGAAACAGCATTACCAGAATATGAGTAATTTTTTCTGAAAAGAGAAGATCATGAGTTATTTTTGGTCCAAGAAGGCGCTGGAAGTATTTGACATCTTCAAATGCCTGGAAACCTTTTCTCATAAAAACTGAGCTTCACACGGGATGTTCAGGAAAGCTATTGTCCAGGGATTTGGAGAAAGCTCTGATGGCCAAACACAATTGGGGTGTTTGTGGTAATACTGAGGTAATACTGAGGTAATACTGAGGTTGCCCTGTCTGGAGTCACCCTGACAAAGGTCTCTGCTAACCACGACTCCTGAGCTAGCACACAGCTCTTGGATACCACCATGGCTTTGCAGTGGCTCCTGGGTGCACGCTTCTTCTGGGAGCCACCCCCACTTCTCCCACTCCTCCATTCAGGCACTGCTCTTGGGATTACTTTTTTCTCCCCTCTGACAAAGCACACACAGATGGCTTGTTGTCTGCCACAATCAAGGGGCTCAGGTGAGTAATGGAGAATGGCAGGACTTGGCATGTACTTGTTTGCCTTAGTGCAATTTTCCCATAATTGCACTTCCTAGCTTTTCAGCATCTGTGAAAGATCAGCTTGTGACACAGCAAAATTGGCCTCACATTTTTCTGGAGTTTGCATCAGGTTGGAAATCGGGCATCCTTCATTTGGCTTAAATCATTTTGGAAGGGTGGGGAGAAAACCACCCCATTTTTGTGCATAGTCTGTGCTGCCTGGACTTTAAAGCCTAGGAGGAAAAGCATGGCCTGTCAAACATATTTAGCTCAACACTCTGGTATTGCTTTTTGTGTTGTTTTTAGAAAGGTGTTGATGAAACTGGCACAAGTTATTTAGTTTTCCCAGGCCTTGAGGTAAATGCACACAGCAGTGATCAAGGATGATCCTGGAGCAATATAAAGCCAAAACTTGGACTCAAAATAGTTCTGAGATGCAAAGAACAGGGAGATCATGTGCAGACAGACAGCTTTGCTGTGCCAGACAACTCTTTCTTAACTCTCCTTATATCCTCCATTTCTTTCCTTTGGGTGTACATAGTGGCCAATAATACAATAGAGGAACAATGAGAAACAGAAATAACTTTAGGACTGAAGTGACTGACCTTCCTTGTCACCTGGGAGAGGGATAAACTAGGCTGTGGCACATAGAGGCACCAAGGATGACAAAGAGCAGCCCCTGGCTCATGGAGCCTGCAGTCGCAATGATTAGAAACAGAGAACAAACCTTGGAGGTTTCTGGGGAAATACATTCTGCTCAGACAATCTCAGAGACAGCTTGGGATCATGCTCTGTTATTTATCAAGGATTGCAGGTTTTGGACTGGAACAAACATATATCCTGGTATCTTCCCCAGTATATTTCAGGTTTCTTCAAGCTACAGCATTAAATTGAGTCACTGGAATACAAAGTTCTCCAAAATTAACTTGTTTCTCAACAGATGGGAAACCAAGGTTTACTCTTCTGGAAAACCCTAACTTTATTGATCCTGTTGCACACATTCACAGCAAGGGTTCATAGCTAATAATTCACACTATTCAGCCAGGCACCATTGTATTTTTACAAAGGTTCTGAAGCATTTTGTTCCTCATCAACATCCCTTTCTGGCCCCTGAGTACTCCTGGGATTAGTTGAGGTTCCTTCTTTTTTTGAGATAACTAAATCCCTTATTTTGTCAGTGAAGATTTCCAAGTCAGACAAGTCACCTATTTCACTTCTTTAATTAATAGATTATCATCCATTTATAAAAAAATTTAAATGAAAATCATCAGCTTAGTTTATGCTCAGAATAAAGTTTTGTCATAAAAGGGTCAACAGCACCACTAAGGAAAGCTTTTGCTTTTTTCACTTTTTATTCTGTTGACATTGCTTTTATTTGCAGCATGGGTGAAAACAGGGCTGTATACAAACATCTTTAGTAGTGTTGGAAATCCAAACAAAATAATACCTGCCTGTGTCATGAGAACTGCATTACACTGCCAGGAGAGGAGTTCAGTTTCATGACCCAGCCAGATGAAAAGGCATAAAAAATGCTTACAGAAAAGTGCTGAAAGGAATGGAGGTTTGTTGCTGGTTTGTTTTGTTGGGATTTTTTAATGAGTTTGGTTAATTTCCAGTTTGGTCTTGTCTTGTTTTTCTTCTTTCATTAGAGACTGTAGCTAGATACACGACTATGAGTCATATCTCAGTGCCCACTCTGATGCTCAGGATACTGAGATTGAGGCTTGGCCTCACATACAGACATATGTACACTCAAAAAAAAAAAAAGCTCAAGATTGCAGATTGCTGTGGCTTTTACCACTGAAGCAAGAGCTAATCAAAAACTAAATACTGACTTAGCAAGAGGCGGCTCTTCTGTGTTCTGAATTACATCAAGTAACTGGAGCTACATATCTTTCCATTTGAGTTATACTCCAGACCTGCAAAGTGATACCCCAACCACTTCTCCATCCAAATATTTTTCCCATCCAATGGGTAGCAGAAAAAAATCTTCAGAGAGCTGCCTGTGTTAATATTGAGCATCTGGGTATGCCTAAGGAATGATGCTGCAATCTCTTCTCAATCCCCTTCTTGCTGGAGAGCTGGGGAGGGAGTTAACTCTTTGTCTGCAGGGATGAGATAAAGTCCCTGTTCACACTTTGGTGCAAAACCTGGCACAGCCCTTCTGCTCAGATGTGCAGGCAGGCACAGTGCAGACACAAGCAGCAAAAGGTGAGAGGAGACACTGCTGAATTCTTCTCTCATGCCAGTCCAGTGGCAACAGCCAGCCACAACCACTGGGTTTGGCTCTGTGCGAGATAAGTACAGGAATTTACTGACTCTAGGTGGCATCTGCCTGAATTCACTTACACTTAGAATGTACAGGACAGTAAAGGGCTTCTGCAACAGGGGCCAAAAGCATCAGCAGGCAAAAGGAAGAAAAGCTAAGAGGGGCAACTGAGTATTGGAGAGTTTAGAAATTAAAGGGCCACTTGACACTTGTTCCAGCACAAACCTCAAAATGATGTAGTACTAGAAAACAAGAGAAGAGAGAGCAAGAGAAGAGGGGTTTTCACCTAACAAGTCTGTGTTGGAGCAGGACGTGCCTGCAAGGGACAATATAGTCCTTTCCATGGAGCAGGAGACATTCTCAAAGGCATTGAGGTCCAGGGCCGCATGCTGAGACCCAGTCCAAATAAAGATAGTGACAATGCTCCCATGGATTTCTAAGAGAACGGGATTTTACATCTTAAGTTAAGGAAAGGAGTGAAAAGAGCTTTTCCAAGGCTGGGTTGATTTTTTCAAGAGATGCCAAATAATAAACATGGTAGAGAACAAGCTGTGATTATGTGAAAGCACCCAGTGATGCAGGAACAGCTGCTGATTCAGCCTCAGCATTGTCTGCTGGGGCAAAAATGTTATCCTATCCTTATTTCTGAGCCATTGGGTCTTCCTCTCTCAGGAAACAGAAGGGCTTCCTGCCCACAGGATCAAAAGAAGCAGGTAAAATATGCACCATCTTGTCACTGTTGGTAGTTATCAGATTCTTTATAATCCAGGTAGTTCTGAGAACCAGGAAACTTGGTAGTTGCATTGTGCCCGCTGTGCTCTCCCATGCCCCATGTTGTAGATCAGTGTGTTCTGCTGTCTGCTCTAAAGCTGCCAAGATAAAAACCAAGTCCAGGTTTCAGATAAAAGCTGCAGCCAATTATTCATTCCTAGAAGTAGCTGAAAATGTTTAAAGTTTTTTTTCCATTAAAAAGGGGTGCCTCATTCATTTGAGGTTTTTTTTGCTTTGTTGTCTTTGGGGTTTTTTTTTTTATTTTTGGTGAAAATAGTGTCATTTGTGGCCTTCTTTCATTGAAAACCTAATGATTAATTCTAGTAATAACAGTCTATTATTTTGGGTTTTTATTTCAACAAAACTGAGAAATCACAAGGTATGGGCTTGGAAGGATATTGCACTTTTTCCTTTGGCCATCAATTCTTCACTTTTTTTGGTTCTGAAAGCTGCCTATGCATTTCCCTGAACAGAGAGAAGATGTGAAGCGAAGGAGGTTAAAAAAAGATTTAAAAAAGAATGAAAAATAAGAAAATGAAAAAGTGTGTATAAGCAGTGAAATTTTTTTTTGGTTGATGTCTCTTGCCTCAACACCTTCTATATAGCTCAATTGTCTCAGAGAGAGAAGAACCCTGTGGGCCCCTGCTCCTCAGCAGCATCCAGGCTTGCATGCATTGAATAGTGTGTCACTGTAAGAGAGTGACAGAAGGGTGGCTTCCCTTCCATCCCCCATGTCATGCTGAGTAGCCAGCCCTGAGTATTGACACTGGATCCCAACCAGGTCAGCCCAACCACTAACACTGTGCTGGGGTGGCTCTTCCAGCAGGTCACACATTTCACTGTATGGCTACCAGAGAAGCCCTGCTAGCACTGGTGGCTTGGCAAGACATCACAGAGTCTGTAGCCTTACAATGAAGGAGGGGAAATGCAGTGCAGTCCGCTGCACCCGGCAGGTTTTTGATTTGGGTTTGTGCCCCTGTGCATGTCTACTGAACTTGGTTACAAGGAGAGGTGAGGAAGGGGAAGCGTTTGCATCTCATCCTGGGACAGAAAAGGTTCTCAAATGGCCTGACTGCAAATCCCAGAACAAAACAGCCTTTAGTTTTTGGAGAGAATCTAGTCCAAGATCATTCCCATTTCTAGCTAAAGCTGAATTCTTGCCTAACAGCCTCGCAGTACATTGCAATTAAAACACTCTGTTTACTTTCAGATGCAGCTTGTAGCAGTTTTGTCTTCTTGCAGTCAGCTGTGAGTTAGGAGAAGGTGAAGAGTATTATGTGGCTGCCACATCCTGCATGCTTTCCTACCTAGATATTGTAAATTATGTGTGCAATGAGCCCTGTTATTGTGCAGTAACAAGGAGAAAATCCCTGCAATGTAATTTGTAATGCATCATCTTCTGCAGGCCAGTTTCACAGACTGATATGGTTCTGCTTTACTCTGATTTGCTGTCAACAGCTCTTCTCCATATACAAGCATAATATATTTTTATGAGCAGGATATAATCACTTCAAATCACCCAGGAGATTCTCACCAAGCTGCTCCAGCTGAATGCCAGCTATCACTAGGACGAAGGGAAAGTGGGGTGCAGCTTCCATCTGATTGCCTCAAGCCCACTCCACAACCTCATTGACTCCATGCCAGGCAAAACCTGGCACCAGCCAAGAGTCACCTGGAAACAACAGGTCATAAAACCAGCTCTGAAAAAGCTACAGCTACTCACTCTGATAGTTCACAAATTGGCTTTCTCTGTCTTTTATTTTTCATAGGGCCAGTAAGTTGAAGATTGGTCCCAGCAATCCACAGGGTGGAGCAGAGAGGTGCTTAGGAATACTGCCATATTCCAGAAGCTCAGCTCTCTGCTACTTAGTATGAATGGGGGTCTGCAGAGTTACCATCCCCCTGTAACTCCAAAGATGAGCAGGAATGATTTTTCTCATGTTCCTTGAGAGATGGGAGAGCTTCCAGCCTGCTCTTATCACTGCTGGGTACTCATTACTTTAGCCTTGGGAAGAGAAAACCACCAAGGGGCTCCTTCTCCTGGGGACAGGTAATTTCCAAAGTGGAATGATGTTGATTGCACCAGGCAGCTGACTTCTCTTACATCTCCTTTGAGAGCAGGAGAAATGAAATCTCTTCTGCTCACATGCAGTGCAGTTTCTGTACTTCTTTCTTGCTCAGGATTAGCAGCAGGAGAGCCTGAGACTCTGCATGAGAGAAATATGCCCCTAGAGAGAGGGCTGTGGTCCTGGAGGTAGGTGGGAACCCTGAGGGACCCAAGCTGCCCAGGGAACCCAGAGTTCAGGTTTTAGCTGCTTTCTGCAAAAGACAAAACCAAAGCAAAAGTCCTGCAGGCTCTAAAGAACAGACCCCATCCTCCAGGAATGCATATGTAGGCTGGGAACAAATACATGAAAGGAAGTAATATCTACTGGAAGATGAGACCTTCAGTCCTTGAAAGAAGAAAGACACAGATGTCTCTGAAATATGAACAGATCGTAGGGCCTTAGAGCAAGCGAGGGACAGCAATGAAAGCAGAAGTCTGGGTTTGGGCATAGGCAGGCCTGAAGCAGGCAAGTGCTGCTCAAATCCTCTCTCTTGGCCAGGACTACCCAGGAAACTGGCTATCCTAGGCATTTTCTATCCTTTCCCAGGCTGGATTTGTGTGATGTTTTCCTGGCCACTGGAAATTTACTATAAATACAAGGTACTGAGCAGCCGTCGTACACTAATATCACCGCTCCACCCTTTCTAGCTGCCCAAGGCTGCAAATGATGTGAAAATTGCATACCCCAGTCCCAGGCTTTAGTAGCTATTCAGGGGTTTGGAAACATGAGATTTGTTATTCTTCACTTATGCATACATTCTTCTTATTTACTTTTTGTAAACATTTGTGTATAATTATTCACTCCAGAGTTTTCAGTGATTTTCCCTGGCTTGCAGATGTGGCAAAATTTGTTCCCTGCATTCAGGAAAGAAGGGTTTTTTCCAACTACTGCAAAATAGAATCCTGACAGATTTCAGTCCGCTGCTTCCCTGTCCATTATTGCGACACTTCGCTACCCATGGCAAAGAGAAAATTAGCTTTTTAAATATAAACCAGAAATGGTCCCAAGCCACAGATTTCACATCCAGATCCAAATTTGGGGCAGTTGAGATTCGGCCTGACATTTTAGGCTTGGGCCCGGGCCGGATTCTCCTTGTGGAGCAGTCTGACATTTGCAGTTCTGGGAAGTCGCCCTCCCTGGGCGTGCAGCCTCTCTGCGGTGCAGGGCCAGCCCCGGGCTCTGGCTCTCTGCTGCTGAAAGCTCTCCTGCTGCTCTGGCTCGTTCAGAAGCCCCTGTCTGTCGTTACTGCTGCTAATTCAATCCCTGCAGTGGTGGGTACAAGCCTGCCATGATGCTGCTGCTGTCGCATTCTGGGCCCTGCGAGGGATCTAGACGGTTCGGGCTCTCTGCAGCTATGTGTTGCTTGCAGAGGAAAAAAAAAAGCAAACAATCAAATGGCAATAAATCTTGGGAATTCAGATTAGATCTCAGGCCATCTGCCTACAGCTCAGACCCCACAGTTACCTCACATGCTGTAATAACCTCACATTCAGAGTACATGCCACAGAAGCAGGATCAACAACTCAGAGTCCCTTCTTCAGTCATTTTATAATCAGTTCTTCAATAGAACTGGATCTTTTAATAAGAGAGCTTAATTTGGCTCTTTGATTTTTATTTTGTCCAAATATAACACACAGGCACACTATCTCTAAAGTTCAATCAGTCATTTACAGATAATTTTGGATGGATAGACCATGACAATCAGCTAATACCTTGTGTCCCTTCTTCAAGAGTGAGGTGCTTTAAGAAGCTCATGTAAGCAGAATTCACCAAGCTCAAAATCAAGCTATCAGCGTAAGAAGTCTCTTCAACACTGACATTAAATAATATCACAATGTGTTTAACTATATAATCTCAACAAAATGTGACTACTGTAACCTCGGAAGGCAGGCAACTGAAGCACAGAGAGACAAGGTGATGTGCTCTGAATGAACTCTTCATGTTGAAGCTCAGAAAAGAGTGGAGGGCTCCTCAATCCTCTTGGTCTTTGTCCAGGAGATCATAGTTCCTTTGATATGCGCACCATTCATGGGCACTGAAGTTATATCAGGAGTTCACAGAAGGATCACTGCAAGTATTAAGCCTAATTTTAGCCCTGACATCAATTTTCAGAACATCCTTTTAAGAGAAAATGTCTGGCAGTAACAACACTGTGGCAAGCTTGGTGGCTTTACAACAGGCTCCAAATCAGCTCATAATGTCTGAAAGAATTCATTAAACAAGGCTCACAGATAAAACACACATATGACACAGTTCTTTATAAAAAGAGGCTTTTAGAGGCCAAATGCTGAGAAGCCTCATGAGATTTCTAAATAATCCAAAGGCAAGTGCTTGGAAGCCTGTTTCTTGGGACACAGAGAACCAGCCCGGAAAAATGTCATGGAGACAAGACTCTGGGGATAGATCAAGCCCTCCCCCAGGTCCTGATTATGGATCAAAATGGTTTTTCCATCGTATTTTCTTCCATCAAATATAGCCCGCCCCAGATCCAGTGCAAGGGGTGCCAAGGAGCAGGAGGAGAGGTGAAGTGCCACCTGCACTCAATTCCAGCTGTTTCACCAGCTCCTCACAATCCACTTGCAAGCCAAGGTGACACAAATGAGTTAATTTCCATGGCACACTGAGGCTAATTGGAAACAGTTCTCAGACCCTGTAAAGCATTAGGCTGGGCTGCAAGTGATAATTGCTCACCTGCTGCATGGGCCTATAAGAGGCAGTGCATTAACTGGCACATGGGGTTTTATCACTTCCATGGGACAGTGGGGGCTGGAGCCCTCCCAGCACCCATTGCACTGAAAGCAAGATACTGGATTAGGCCTGGGCTTTATGGGAACTCGGGCAGGGAGAGCTGGTAATAAGGGGCCAGATTCCAGCTTTCATTATGCACTCTCTTTCTAACTCTACCACGGCTGTGGTTTCTTCTTCTTTTCTTCATAGCTTGCTCTCTTCTTGCAGAGAGGTTTAGTACTGTGTTGCAAAATAGAAGTACAGATATTTGGAGGTATAAGGAGCCTAAGCATTACTCAAGGGTTTAGACCTCTCTACTGCAGGGATTTGACTGACAACGTGTTAGAGTCTGAGACTCTTTATTATAAATTCAAGAGGCTCTTATTTTATAGCTAATCATAATTAGCCTCTGAGTGGGAAGAGAGCTACTCATTCCTAAAGTCTGAAATGGCAGCTTGTCTCAGCAGAGAAATGTCAGAGAATTGAAGCAGGAATTCACCAGGGACTAAAAATGATAGACTAGAATAAAATTATTACAGCGATCCATCAGGCAGATCCTGGTACCAGGATCATTAACTTGCAGTGTTCAGCAGCAGCTGCAAATCCCATAAGAAGCATTGGGGACTGGTGTGCTGTAAGATACACATACTCTGATGTTTGACATGAGGCTTAACTTTTTTAAGTCACTACCAAGAGACTCTCAGTACTTGGTACTGCTTGAGACCCTGGGAGTGCCTGTCAGGAACTGGGATTTGAGACCAGTTTCCCAGATATGTTTTTGGGTGACTGTAATATGATAGTACTGATTTTAGCTTTTACTGAACAGGCAAATGCATGGCTTAGGTGTGGGGTAGATTTATCATGGCCTAATGGCATCAGCTTCATTGTGGCTTCTGAGTGCTTTCTGAAGAAGAATTCATCTCAATAACCTCAGAAATAAAGTTAACTGGTGGGGCTTTTCAAAATGACTATCTACACCCTCAAATTAATGAAAATGGTGCAAGGGAAAGAATTTTAATGTCTACAGGTAATTAACTCCATCAAAAGTGCCAGGAAACAGGGCTCTTTTTCCATGAGGTTCTTACCACTTCTATTTCTGATCCTGGTATTGAAACATAAAGACAAAAATAGGCTATCTTCCAGCCTTTTCCACTGGTGCCTTGACACTCTGGAGCTGAGCCAAAATCCAGAAGCTCAGAGGCCAGCAGAAATGTAGCCATGAGTATGTGCCAGAGGCTTGAGACTCTTATGAGATTAATGTGAGCATGAGGATAGGGGAAAGAGCCTGAGCTGTTCTGTTAAGTTGAAATGGACCATCCCTTTCCCTGGGCTCTGCGATATCCTGGGAGTTTCTTCATCAATAGTATGTTCCCACAAGGGAGTCCTGGCAGGAATGTGGTTCTTGGAAAAACCCAGATACAAGTTTCTAGCTGGTAGGAGCTAAGAATGTCCTCTTGTCTGGGAAAACCAATACAAAATGTTTCCTTCTAATGAGGATTTTTAAGCATTTCCTAGTTAAAGCATTGCTGTAGAGAGAAAAAGGAGTGTCCTGTGATTGTTCACAAGTAAGAAACATTTTTTAGCCCATGAACTTCTCAGGAATGACACATTTTTCAGGTGGTCTGACTGTCAGATGCCTGATTTTGATGGATGATGCTAAGCATGGACATAATCACCATCTTGGTCTCAGAACCAGCCAGTAGGATATGTTAAGATTTTCCAAATGTTTCTCCAACAATAAAAGGAAATGTAAAGTTAATCAAATTGTCATGAGAGATCAGAGCCCAGCAAGAAAGGACTAAGACTGACATTTGAAGTAGAAGCACTACTAAAACAGACGGCTGCTTGCTGATCCTGTCCATGCTTGTGTTTAATTTAAACAAGTTAACAGTGAATGGAGTCTGCAGAGGCGGGGCAGGGGTGCTGTCGAACTCGATGTATGTACCAGCCATTTAAAGAAAGCAGAGAAGTGGGAAATCTCTAGCTGTGTGTGAATATCATGCCTCAGCAGAGAGGTTCTGCAAACATCTCTGTTGGCAGGTTTGGGATAAGAGGCCATTCTGCTCCCAGCTCTACCTATGGCTGCTTGCTACCCAGACAGCTGGACAAAGTTAATCCCTGATGCTTTTAGATTGATTTACTGCATTATGCTCAGAAAAATTAATTCTAGCACCTAAACAACAACAAGATAATTTCAGAAAAATTAGTAAGGTGAGCTCTCCTCATTTTCCAGCTTTCCAGTAGTCAGCCTCTGATAGTCCCTACATGCATGTGTGTGGCTTGAGTGGCCATTTCTCTCTGCAGATCTTTCCCACAGTAAATCTGCTGGACATAAAGATTGAGGTTGCTCTTTGGAGAAGATACAGAACAATGAAGTGGAACATCATGGCCTTGCCTGCTCTCAGTGGTAGACATGACACCTTGTCAGGTGTCTTTCCCACTGAGCTGCATTGTTATCTGTCAATGTGCTTTTTCCACGTGGTGTGTTGCTATGAGAGTTGGAGGGAAGTAACCTTGTGTGTGGCAAAGCCATGAATGGCAGTTTTCCTGTCTTTGGGATACTCAGCTGCGCACACTTCTCCCTTACCCCAACAACCATTTTGTCCAGAGAAGATACTTTTTATCTTGAAATCCAAGTGTTCATTTCCTACAGAAACCCTTCAACCACCATCAGGTGGCAATGAATTCAGCAGTGCTGCCCTCCAGGCACCAGCCAGACTAGGGGCCTGGACATGAGAAGCTGCACTGTTACCCATTACTCATCCCCCAAGCCAGCCTACATTTTGTTTTGCTCTGGATAAATACACTCAGGAGGCAGAAGCGCTCCTTCTGTTCCCTGATGCCTTTCATTAGGTCCCACCTTGCGAGTGCTGGCTGTGCTGCAGGGCAGTGGGGAGGTCAGGACGGGCAGCCAGGGTGGCCAGCAGTTCAGGGCAGCCCATGGGCCAAACAGATGAGGTGCTCAGGGTGCTGCTCCCCTGTGTGACCCCTGCCCACCCGCCTCTGTGCTCTTATTCTTCTCTGCAGTTCCTCCCTTTATCAGATTAACTTTAATTAGTGAAATCAGAATCACATGGAGTGGGGAGGAAATGCTCCAAACACGGCAGATTTCTTTCCAGCCAAGGACAAATCAAGGTGCGTGCAGGCTCTCAGAAGGACTTGGATGAGGTTTTGTCCAGAAAATTAACTGTGGGTGTGAAAGTGCTGCGGGGGCTGTGAGTGTGGGACAGGGCAAGGAAAAAACATTCTGCCTTTTGTGAGATGTGTGTAGAGCTACAAGCATGAGCCCCCTAACACTTAGATGAGGGAGACAGGAAACATAACATGTGGCCTCTGATTGCTTCAGTGATGGATGTTTTTGAATGTATAATCTTGGGAATCTCTTTGACTAAAGAAATTCTCCACTGTGGTTGGCCAAGCTCTGCTTCTGAGTGAAGTCTCTGTCTATGACACCTTCATCACCCCTCCACATCAAACCAGTTTGGTTTCTGAGCCCAGCTTTACCTGCGCTTTGCCCTGGACTAATGGCTGTCCCAGAATGAATAGCAAAGGGCGTCTGGTTAAAAGAGGCAATACCATGTCTGTGCTGTCTCTAAAGGTGGGCACATCATCCAGGGAATCCACATTCCCAAATGCTGACACCCTTTTCCTGGGCACTGGAGCAGGGTGCCCAGGAGAAGGGTGTCAGCACTTGGGAATGTGGCTTCCCTGGATCCACAGCAGCAGCCACAGTGGCTTCCAGAAAGTGCCATGAGGTGCTTAGCACACGAGATCTCAACCAAAAAAACTTTTGAGAGAGTTGCCAGGACCAGGCCTGCCAGCTGCACTGCTCCCTTCCCTGGTTAGGAGTCCTGAGTGGGACCCAGCCAATGAGAGCATATTAGGATAAGGGGGAGCAAAAGAGATGCAAAGCAGCATTTCACAGTAAAGATCAGGAGGACTGTGGAAGTGAAGTCTCCCTGAGTCTGTTCAAGCCATGTAGCATCTCCTGAGAGGAACTGAACTGGACAGAAACGCCTTCCATTGATAAGGTACAGTGGCAATCAAAGACAGTGAAAATATTGGACTTCCTGAATCTTTTTCAGTTCATTCTCTTGCCTCTGCACAGATATATAATGTTTCATCCGCCTACCATTCAGACAATGGCACCATGGTTCAGCTAATACACTGTAAAAAAATGTGTGGCTTAATCTCCCCCTCCTTCTCACTGCCTTCTCAGTCAGTTTTGCTGATTGTTTGCTCCCCTTTGCAGTTCTGCAGCACAAACTGCTGCACGCTCCCCCACATGAAGCTCCTGCCTGGGGCCACTCCTCCACCACTAGGCAGCATTCTCCCCACCTCAGGCATTCATCTGCTAGGCTGCAGCCACAGGACAGGGCAGGAATGGAAATACTAAATGATCAGTAGCTTGGAAGGAAGATGGATTTGGTGGTGTGGGCAAGACAGTACGGGTGAAGAAAATCAGACCCTGATTCAAAATCCAGTAAATGAAGTGAGTAGATATTGGCAGCATCTGTTCTTCACAAGAACAAAAGATGAACACAAGATTTAAAACAATTTGCGAAACCTCTAGTGGCTCTGGCTGCTGTCCCCAACACTCTCCTGGACTGATGGAGGATGAACATGAGGCATTCAAACTCCCCCTGCCTGTTACAGTCCCTCTCTCTCCCCAGCTTGTGTAAGTGCAAAAGAAGACCGTGTCCCATAATGTGAAACAAGCTTTGCTGCTGATAAATGCTTCTCTTGGCCACAGAGCACCGCCAAAACCCTCTCAGGCAGAGTCCCAGGGCTCACACACCAGCCAAGCTGTCTGGCTGCCCCAAACCCACAGCACACCTGGGGAGGTCCCCAGGGCTTGAGCTGCAGGCAGGGAGAGTGAGTGAGCACATACTGCCTCAGCTGAGAGGTGGCTGAGGGCACATGCTGGATCACGAGGGCTCAGGTGATGTACAGTAACACCATCAAGCATCTGAGCCCTCTACATGGGTTCCCCACCACATAAGACCATGACCCTTTTTATGCTCACTTTTATTAAGGTGATTCGTGGGCCTCTCACAGGTGCATCTCATATGGGAGTGAAGCAAACTGCTTCTGGCTTCTCCTAGAAATCAGTTCCAGATGTGCTGGAGTAGAGGTCTTCAGAGAAAATACATGTTTCAGGTATGGCCCACTCGGTGAAAGCTCAGAATACTTCCTACACTGATGAATAAAAATTTATTCATTGCATCTACTCTCCTTTCTGACCTTCCTGTTTCCCTTCAATCTCTGTGTAACATGCTAACACAAACAGTTGTAGTTTTTTCCTATCAGCCCTGTTCACGTAAGGTTCAAAATTTCATTTGTTGCTGAGAGCAGGTTCCCTCAGTGTCTCTCTGTCCATGCGCTTTGGGCCTTTCTTCTTTCCATCCCTGCTGAGACATGCCCTTCACACCCTTCTCCTGCCACATATTCCTGATGACTGAAACGGTCCTTCACTTCTTGTGGAAATTAAATTTTTCTCTTGCTCTATTCAGAGCTCTCCTTGAGACATTACTGACAATATTATCAAAAAAGCATAGATTTATTTTTATGATCTGTATGAATTTGATATTGAAATTTGATCATGTATCAAAAGCAATGTTCAAAGTCCCCACCAATGAGTTTTGAGCACATTTTGCCAGCTGTGTTAATGCCATGCCAAAGCTATAGGGAAAGGCATTAAAATCCACCCCTGGCTTTGAAGCTGAGACCTCAAATCTGTGGGTTTCTCTTCACAGTAGAAACCTTCCTCCCTCTTAAGCTTAACTTGGCCAACCTGTGACCTTTGCAGAGCAAGGCATCGATGCATAGGGACATCTTGGTGGGAGAGCAGGGCTGAGGTGCATCTCACCTTGCTCATCCTGGTGACAAAGCAGGATGAATGCTTTGGTCTCTAGACTTTTAGTTACCATTGTTAATTGGCACGAGCTCATTGTTTTATCAGAAAAAGCCAAGAAATTTGTTTATTGGTGTCCCACACTGCCTTCCACATGACACCAAATATTGAAGGTTCTGGTTTCTTGTAGCTGGATGTCTTAACTTTTCTATTTTTCACCCTAACCACTTCCATAGTACTGCTGTAATGTTAGTGCAAGCATCTGTAAATGTAAGGGCAAAGTGAAAGGAATGTAGCTTAATATCCAAGCAATTAGCACAAAGGTTATTGTGCTGAAGGCATTATTCATTTTTAATTATCTGAAGCTGCTGAAAAATTCCTAGGACTGCCTCCAGTAGGGTGCGTGAATCAAAGCCCACACCCAGAATGGCAGCATGTTGCAAAGGCAAGAGGAGAAGCAGTTGGCCCACTCTCACACACAGTCTCTCAGCCCTGGCCTGGGACTTCTTGCAGCAGTAGAGAGCCAGCTGCTCACAGCTGAGACCTGTTTGTTTCTGGTGGGCATATTTCTGAGCTCACAAAAGTAAGATAACGAGGAGGAAGGAAACAGGAAACATAACTGCATGTTCAGTCACATTGGTTAATTTGGGCCATGTTTCCTCTGATTAAAAAAAAAAAGAAGATAATATAATAACAATAACAACCTCTGGGACAGGTTTGGGAAGTGGTTGGAGTATGGATGGGGTTGGATTTTTCAAGCAGAAGTGCCACCCACAAGTTAAATATACTTAGTAGGCATATTTTCAGGGTGTTTAATTTAATGTGTCTATTGATTTACCACACTTGAAAGAAAAATATACATTAGATATGACATCTTCCTGCAGAGAACACAATATATTCTATATAATTCAATAAATTGTAATCAAAAGATTAATTACAAATCTGCGTTCTCCTCTCAAGAGCGAGTCAAAGATGGCAATGTACTGAAATGAGGAAATAATCTCCAGGCTTTGCTTTTCTAAGTTTATTGAAATTTAGTTTTCTATTTCCTTATGGTTTTACTCTTTCAGCCTAAGAGTGGAAAGACAGCACAGGACTGCAGTAAATTAATGAATACTGTGCATATAGCACAGCATTGGCAGGACCATTTGCCGCCCCAGCTGGTGCCAGGACTCTGCTTGAACCCCACAAGCACAGCTCCTGGGGTGACAGCAGGTGGGAACAGTGGGACTGGAGGCTGCTCCAGAAGCCCCACTACCACATGTGCCATCCTCTCAGGATTGTTATAAAGTGCAAACAGTACTGGGGTTGGGAAGCAGGTGGCAGCTCTTACTCCATTTAACAATGGATAATGACTAGTTAGAATTTACAGTTTTTCTGAACAGAATTTTGAACAGAGTGTTGCTATTCCTAATGCTCTCTTAAACTTCACTTATAAGAAAAAAAATGTATCTCAGCACTGAATTTTAGGAAGTGTCATTTTTTTAATGTAATAGTTTTTGAGATTCTTTTTCAGCAAAAAGAAAAATTTCTTATGGGAAAAAAGTTGGTATTAGGATGGAGAGGGAAGAAGGCAATATTATCTTTAGCTACATATTTTAACCAGCTTTATTAGAAAACTTGTTTTTCTGAGCTCTTCAATGTGGTACATCTCTCTAGCATAGCAACCCAAAAAATAGATAGTGGAGAGGCACTTTCACTAAGAAAGAAATAAACATCTCTTCACCATTCACGGGAAATTGCTACTGACAATTAGCCACAGTCTGTGAACTTAAAATTCCTTGCATTTGAAATGGTTAATTTTTTTTTTTATGTTCTATTTCCAGATCTGACCACCCACATGGGACAGGAAAAATGGAGAAGAGCATACAGCTTGCACAAAAAGAGTCCTGCAACAAAAGGATCCTTCATTAGCTGTACTGTTTATAAGGTATCTCTCTTATGACAATATCCAGGATATGTTCAGCACTGCAGCTTGCAGGTCAGAAGACCAGATCAACATTACAAGTTCTGAGAGGAAATCTTCAACATCACTGAATAGAACTGAAGAGTCAAAACCAAAAAATACCAAATCTAAAGGGCTACAGTTTGGTGGAGTTTTTCTTCTTCTAACGCAGGAAACACAAACTATTGAAGTTTCCTCAAAACAGGAAACACTGACTACTGAAGTTTTTAATCTAGAAAAACATTGCATTCTGGTACCACCCTAGTGATAAACTGGAGTTCCTAAATCACACTCCATTGTATTCATGAGCATCCTACACAGAAGAGATGTCATTTTCTCCTGAGAAACAAATAGATTTGCAGAAGTCTAGAAGGGTTGTCCTCCAATCTCTATAAAAATAGCATCATCTCTGCATTTCTAGATGAGAAAAAGCAAGTCTTTGATTTGCTAATACCACTAAACTTTAATGAAAAACAATAAAAAATACATGTATCAGTGTTTAAAGAAGCCCCATAAGTAATAACTGTTATTTTGAAGGACTGGTTTCTATGCAAGGCTTTGCAAATCACTATCCACTTTGGATGCCCTCATTCTGCAGTTCCTGACTTGTACCCCTCTAGCAGGGGGTTGACATCTCATATCTAAAGTGGCCTAGACATTTTAAAAGCAGACCAAATAATAAAGCAGGGATGAGAAGAATCTTGTACCATTCTACTAATTCTGCAGTCTTCATCAAAGACATCTTTTCAGTAAAACATAAGCTGTGATAATTTCTCCTGTTTCTCTCATATCATCTGAACATTTTGAAAACTTATTATCAAGCTTGTGGATATTCCCATCCCACAAGGGATGAGGTGTCTGAGCTGCTGCTGTCTGGAGCTGCCCCATCCCTATACCCATGCAGCACTGAGGACATGTTTACAGCACAGACCTTGAAAGCAGTCCAGCCTTGTTTAGACGGTCATGTCCTTGGATTTATTACCCTCATCTTTCAAGGAGAGCACACCATCAGCATTCCCAGACCACTTCTGTTCCTGAGGGAACCTCAGTGTGAGCCCTCTGGTGTGCTCCACTGAGTTGCAAGGACAAGGTGGCTCAATCTGCCTGAGCACCTCCTGAGCTATGCTTTGCTCAAGCCTGCACCACTGGTGCCAGCAGACCTTGCCTGCAGGCACAGCTTTAGCAACAGCACAGCCCACCTGCTCTGCTGATACTGGGCAAGCAGGTATGTTCCCATGTTGGGGCTGAGGTTCATTTCCACTCTTATTTTACTGGATGCAAACCAACCATCAACTACCCCAACGTGCAAATTGCCAGCACCAGGGGTTCGCCACTTAGCTTATCTTTTCTCCCCCTGCTCTTAAACATGTCAGTCCAGCTGGGACTGTGTCACACTCAGCACTGTGTTACACCTCTGCAGAGGAACCCTGAGTCTCTTTCCTTTCTGAGAGGGATAGGCTTGAAGGAATAAAATTGCCATGGCTTTTTGGGCAAGGTCGCTTGATAAAGGGTGTCAGCTCTGCAGTGCCTGTGCCTTATGCTGCCAAAAATGTGAGGTTACAGCCTGCAGAGGAAAAGCTTCCACTTATGGTGGCAAGGTATCCTCATAGCAACCTGAGAGAGGCAGAGCAGAAGTTCCCCACACCAGTGACTCCTGGTGATGCTTCTACGCATACAAATGGAAGAATCTGGGAGTGAGTGTATCTGGTAAATATTAGTGTTTTCTCTCTTTTCCTCACTTTCAAACTGATCCATCAAAACAAGGCTCTCAAGAACAAGAGATCCCACCACAAAGGAGAAAATAGAAGATCAGAAGTCCAAGCCTTTTCCTTTTTCCAGCAACACCTTTCATGGGTCTTCATGTGTAACTGAGAAGTAGCTGTACTGTAAAAGTAAACTTCTGTGGAAAATGAATGGTAGGAACATTTTTCCTCTGCAAAGAAAAAATTAGGTAGTGAGGGAGTTCTTGTGCCTGGTTTGTATCACAAAAAAACCCAAGAAAACAACAAACCAAAAAACAGAGAGGGGCCAGTGACAGCTCCACTCCTCTGGCATGGGTAAAAGGAGTCTAGTTTAATATGTGATCTTGAGGGATATTTCCTTGTAGCCTCCAAACCAGAGAAGTTATTGTTAAGCTCTTGGAGATGATCCACTGCAGAGCAGTAGGATATCCTGCCTCAGAACCCAGAAAATTTGAGGTTGAAAGTTTTGTCTTTTGCCTGTGTCTAATAAGATGAGCAATACCGGTTTCTAGGCTTTGCAATATGCCAAGCACATTCTTTTTCCTTTGTTATATCCCAGGGAAATGCAAAGGATGTGCGTGAAATTAGGAATATTCCTCTCAGGTAATGAGGAGACTGTTTGGATGCATGAGTGATACCCTTGGTATAAGAACAAGAGAAACTAAAAAGAAATCTAATTTTTTTCTGGAATGGGAAAACAATTTATGTTATTCTAATTGAATTATTGCACTAAAGGACAACTTGAATTGAAGCCTAAGTACAAATGATTCTTGTTTTTCTCTCCACAAATAGCATTGCTGGTTTTAAATATTATGTCCGATTTGTACTGTTACATTTGTAGGACTCTGCTATTCGATGTTGTTATTCTCCTCAATCCCTGCCAGAAGTTTTGGGTTTCAGATTCAGTGAAGCCCATCTGAAAATCTCTAGTTCCTCATTGCTGCTCAGCTGGCCTGATTTCGTTGTGTCTGGCCCTGCCTGAGACTCAGCCTTAAGAGTTGGCAAGCTGAGAAATCAGGCCAAGGAAAACTTGAAGCTGCAGCAGGGCAAATAGTTGCTGTCATTGTGAATTTAAAGTGAAGAAAAAGAAGGGAAATAATGTCCTAGGAGCATCTGAGTTATGAAGTCCATGTTATCAAACAAGAAATCATGGTACAATCGTGCATTGTCCCACAGTCCCATGATCCACGGTGTATAAGTCAAGACCAAAGATCTACTGTCTTTCTTTATCACACTTGCGTCCCAGTATGTTCTACTGAGAATTAAACCAGGAAAGTCCTGTGTCTCCTGTTGGACAAGCAGATCATGCAAGGCAAGCATGACTCCCTCTGGATCAACTTAGGACTCTCACTGCCCCAGCTTTAGTAAGCAACAATGGAGATAGTAATATCCCTCCACCTCTGGAGTTCCAATTGCAATTTTTTAACCCAAGTTCTCAGTACTGGTAAGGATTGAAACTTGGATTAAAAATTTAAAAATTACTCCTCACACTCAAAATTAAATGTTAGTTATTATTCAATGGAAACTTGCTCAGTGGCATGGCTTCTTCAGCTCTATTATGGGCAGATAGTCTGTATCAGAAATGTAATTTACCCAGTTTCAATGACCATTAAAACAGTCCTTTGGGGGGCAGCCAATATCTGATATCTGACAGTGCACCAAACTTCATGCAGAGTGAAGACAAATCCACAGCGGTGCTGCAGGAGGGGTACTCTCCAGCAGGGACTGCCCGAGGCAGAGAATCTGCCTGTTCAATATTGCTCAGGGACACATTTTTTCTTTTTCCTTTCTTAAGCTGCTGCAGACTGAGCTGCCTAAGTACTGTGAGGCGCCTGGACATGGCAATAACCAAGGGGTGATAACACAAAAATGTCTGTGAGCATCAGGCTCCTGTGAGTGGCTGCACCTCCTCATTTGTCCATCTGCCATTCCCATCTGTGAATGCAGGGGGAAATGCCACCTTCCCAAATCTCTGCTAAACGTTTCATGTCAGGAGCACAAATTTATCTTCCACAAATATTTGGTCTGCTGTGTTTAACAAGGCCTTAATCTTTATCATCAGTGGCAAAATCTGCTTGGGATTCATATTATCTGGCAATCACTTCATCTCGCCTCGCCTTCATTTTGCACTTCATCTTGATGTAGCCTGTAATGTGACAAGGGTATTGGGCACCTTTTCCTATCCAGAGCCTGTGGACTGCAATGCCATGGCTTCTTCCACTGCCACATGTGCAGTGGGGTCCTGCTCTACAAGTCTGTCTTTCACCACCACCTATACCTCATTTTGCTCTGTGCCAGTGGTTCCTTTCACACAAAAGGCTTTTGCTCCATATGACATCTGGTTTGAATAGGCTGACAGCAGGCAAGTTTGTGAATGTGTGTTTAGGTAGGTGCACATCACAGAAACACGTCTGAATAGTCACTGCCAGTAAGGTGCAGTTTAGCAGGACATGAGTTTTGCCCACTCGTGAGTTCACCACCCCTTGTCGGCCCCACTCAGCACAGGGCTGTTCCTCCCTTTCCCATCTGCCACAACCTCTCCTGTGTGTTTCCCATCTGCCCACATATCCTGTGCTGCAGAGAGCGTGCAAAAGTCAGACTCCGTATGAGGTGACAGCACAGAGGAGCAGACTCTGCAACTTTCACCCTGTCTAGCCCAATCTTGTTGATGAAATCAAGAGTTACTCACTCTCCTGCAGCCCCAAATGGCTTGGGGGCAGCGCTGGCAGCATTTCCATCCCGGGCGCCCCAGCAGCCCCTCACATCCACCTATCCTGCTCGCCCCAGCATGCACACCAGTGCAGGGCAGCATTCCTCCAGCCCCAACCAGAGCCAGAGCTGATAAAAGCCCTCTCCCCACTGCTGGCTGCCCAGTCCCAGGGCTAGGGAACTCCAGGGATCCACAAGTGTTCGGCACCTGCTGCCTACCCCAGCCCCCAGCCGCTGCCTGGCCAGCCCTGCTCTCCCTCTTGGCTGCGGGAAGCAGCCGCTGAAAGGCGATCTGCCTGACCTGATGTGAAAGGGATTTCACTGGTGTTAGGACACTTGATGACAGGGGGAGGGAGGAGTGAAATGAACTCCTTCCATCTTTCTGATGCAAAATGAGTGCAGACACATTGCTTTAATATCTTCTTTGTAATTCATTTCCTCCAGCAAAGACTGAAGACTTGATGCTTTATATGTCTCTGGGTTTATGCCAGCAAACTACTTGCAAACTGACCCATCTGGAATAGACGAGGGTCATTAGTAGCTCTGATCCAGCTCTTTGTATCCTCTCCAAAATGAGCATTACCCCTGTATGAGCATTGAGAGATGATCTGCACCTTTAAGAGGTGATTTAACCGGTTAATACAACAGCTTTTACCTTTCCTCATCATTAAGACCTTGTCTTTCTCAGACTGTCCTGATGTCTTGTCTGCCACCAGTGAGGAGCCACAATTGAGTCTGTGGATGGAATGGTTTCAGTGTAACCCTACAGTAACAAACCTCAGCTGCTGCTCCAGTAGGCAGCTCAATGCCTGTAGTTTCAGGTTCACCCAAGGTCTCTGCATGGAGGATCTGAACTGCTTGGGCTGGAAGAAGGGCCAATGATGCTTGAAAAGGGCCAGCCACCTCCAGAAGGAAACCCAAAGACCTAGGCTCAGAGATTGACAGGTCTTCTTTGCAGAGCCTCCTTCCCAGACATTTTATGAGGCTGGGATCACACCCAAACCTGAAAAATCCTTGGGGCCAGCATATATCTTAAAGAGAATGAGTAACAAGTCACGACACTCTCTAAGGGATTGCCCACAGAGCAAAGAACCTGCTTGCAGCTTGCTCCTTATTGCCAGAGTTCTCCCTAATGGAAGAATTCCTTCCTGTTATGAGCAGAAGGAACAGGAGACAAGGCCACTGCATCTTTCTTGCTCTTGTTGCCACTGAGCATTACAGATGGGTGATCAAAGTATGCCAAGTCTTCTCCCAAACTTTGTTACTGTTATGTCTCTCAATCAGGCATTTTGCCTGTTTAATGCAAATTATGTTTGGGGTTTATTTGTGTTCAGGAGCTTGGAGGCCTTTGGGCAAGGTCCTCCTGTAGATGAAAGTCTGTTATTAGTGTTTGTTATATCAAATAACACCTGTAAGCATTATGTAATGTCAGCACATTTGTCCCTGCAGGGAAAGGAGCCTTGGTTGTTCCATCCCAGAGCCAGTGCCATCTGGTTTGGTACACACTGAGCACTCAAAGTACAAAGACTGCACGTTTTCTATTAGAAGGCTTACTGACACTAGGCTCCCTTTATGAGTCAGTCTTGGTAAATTGAATTTATTTGGAAATATACATGGCCTCTGAATCAGCTCAAACCGTCTTTTAACTTTATCTGTCTGTGCTATGTATCTTGATGGAAATGTTTAACCCATTGAATTTGGAGTGCTTT
>NW_005054312.1:4481477-4562715 GCF_000277835.1 Geospiza fortis
AATTGGAGATCCAAATGTTTGTTCATCAGTGCAGACTCACCATGCCCAGGGCTGGCAGCTAGCCTTTCCTAAAGAAGCTACTTCTGAAATAAAACTTGGACTAAGAAAGGAATGCTTTGGACCAGATAATCTCTCCAGTTGTCAAAGAGCACTGAAAACCTTTGCAAGGTAATATTGCCAAATATCACAAGCTCCATGTATTTCTCAAATTTTCTTATGGCATTTCAATCTTTTTTTATTTCTTTTTTTTTTCTGAGAGGATGGGTAGAAAGGGCAGTCTTGACTTGAAGACGCTATTTTTAAGCTGGTTATGAAGACTGCACACAGCTCCTCAGTATCGCTGTTCTGAATTTCAGTATTCAGCTCCGTCCCCAGCAGCTGGATGAGCATCATTACCTCTATTTTACCAACACCTTGTCAGATCATCAGAAAGCCCAGAACACAGCACTGAAGTTCTCATTTTCAGACCTGCTTGTGACTTACAAGACTAAGGAATGGCCTTATAATTAGTGCACCCACTACACCCTTTGTATAGCCCAGAAATTGCTTCAAAATCATGTGGCTGGGTGGATTTTTCTAATTTGCTCTTGGCAATATGAACAATTATTTAACATCGTGCTGCAGTGAGAAATGGCTGTTTTCTTCTACCTGTCAAATTCTTACTCAAGCTTGGGAGTTTTTAATTTTTCTCCTATATCCATGGGTGGAATCATAAGCTGTTCTGCTAGACTTGAATGCTGCCTTCTAATCCTATCCTTATGCAAGGTTGTTGCAGAACAAATGGAAGCTGCCATTCCTGGCAGATCTAAAAACAAAGCAGGCTTCTACTCACATGAACAATGACTTTGTCAATAACTTTTCTTCATAACTAATGTGACTCTTCCCTTTAAGGCATAAAAACCAAGTTCAGCCACAGTAGAAGACTGTTGAAATCAATTCCTGTCAATGAATTCACATCTTTTTGCAAAACTGGTGACATATTTTCTCTTTATCTACTCAGTGGTTGTAAAAAAGGCAAATTTTCTGACAACCCATCAGTCCTAAGAGGGTGGGCAACACAACCCACTTGCAGCTATTTCCTGAGATACAGCAAGGACTTCCCTTTGCTCACCATACAGACACCTTCAGTGGGTTGTTGAGACACCATAACAGTCAAGTTATTGGAAGTTAACATGCCTTCCCTTGGGCATGTAATTGGATAAAATGTGCAGAGTTAGCAGTCCTAAATGAGCTGATGAACCTGGTTATCTATGATCTAACACATCACAGAATGTCCAATTAAATCTGTCCCAAAACATCTGATTTCTCAATCAAATTGTTATTCTGGTACATGTTATTAAAGCGTCTCACTGTTTAAATGTCAGCATTGCTACACAATTATCTCTGTTGCAATTTTAAAATTCATTCCAGTGAAGATTTTTCTTGTACTGGACGTAGAAGTTAAGGATACAAAGGGATTTTTGTTCCATGGCTCAGATGAGGTACTGCAATCTGTAGGCTCTCAGTTCTACCCCTGCAAAAGTAACCTGTTGGTCTGTACAAGGAGATGCTTGGTAGCACTGGTAGCCTCATTTTCAGCCACTTCACAGAAATCAGAGATTTTGATAAAAAAACTTAAATCTTGTCCTGTATTCTGATTTATCCACCAGGTGGATGGAATAGATGACCTTTTAAAAATTAATCTTTAAGAAGAAGAGTTGTAAAGTGTACTTTGCTGCCCAGGATAATCATTCCGATGACTAACAAAAGGCCTTCATTTTCATTAATGGTGAAGCACAGCGAATGGATGCAAGGGAAGAGGACAAGTGCTCCACAGAGTGGTACACATTCTGTGAGACACATGTCCAAAAGCACTGCCCCTGTGGGTTCCTCTCCACCATCTGCAGGAGCCACAGGTCAAGTACAGGGATACACCCAAACAGGACATGATGCAAACAATACAGTCTCACTCTAGCTTGTAACAAACTAAATTCTGAAAAATGAACATGTATTTTGTTTTCAGGAGAAGTTACCTCCTAGAAGCCAGAAGATAGCCAAAACTCTAGGTAGATCCGCATTGTGGAAGAGCCCATGGCCTTGGATGTAATGCAGAGTCGTACTAACACCTCTGAAATGTTCCTCAGAAGCTGGTTTCCTTCTTTTCTGATCTCCATTATGGCAGTGCTTGGGACCCCAGCCAATGCTGTATTTGTGAGGCAGGCACTCTCCCTGTGCTAAGCACATTCTTAAAACAAGCTTGAAGAAAACAGCTCAGTGGGAAAAGGGAAAGGGAACACTATGTATCCTATTCCACTCAATTACAGCCAGGGGAAAGCAGAGGGAAAGACAAGCTTAAGAAGTCATCTAGCCTGTCCTCCTGCCTGAAGGCAGCAGGTACCATCTCTTAATTTGATACACAATGAACAGAAATTAAAGGGTTGAAGGACTGGTTTTTTTTTTTTCCCCACCAGGACTTACAAAAAAAACATTAGTTTTCACTTCATGTTTAAAGCTGGTTTAGGCCTCTTCACCGCAAATGGTTGATGCATTTTGTTGATCAAAATCACCAATCATTTTCATTTTAAAATAATGGCATATCAAAAAACAATTTCTGCTCCTCAAAAAGACAAAAAGATCAATCTTCATTCACTTTCCTAAAAAGTTTTAAATCAATACAGTGAAAAATAGCTGCTCTGCCTTTTTCCGTATATTAGATTTAAGTAAGCCCTTTCCTGTTTCTATTTACAATTGTCCTTAGCTTGATTTTTTGAAAGATTTTTGTTTTTCTTTTATAAAATTTGCTCTTGCTATTTTACCCTTTTACGGTAGTATTTTTCTATATAGCTCACTTGTGTATTTTATGCATCTGAATTTCTTTGCACTTTCATGTCTTTCTCTTCTATTTGCATGTAATCTAGCTTAAAGTTTCTGCTCCCTTTAATTCCCTAACTCGTGCCATTTTATTGCCATGATTAAGTAGCTGTCCCTAGGCAGCAGCAATGAAAATGCAAGCTTTCCCATCACATTCACTTATCTGGTACTTGCTGGAGTTAAGATTAATTATAGTTGTCAGCGCATAACTAAAATCACAAATGTCAATTTCCTCTTTTCACGTTTTTCGCTGTCAGAATAAATTGCATAATCATCACTTAATACCGAGCTCTTGTTTCCCTAATAATCCCTAATAATTTGCTGCAGCCAAACGTTTACCAAGGGGAGCCCAAGGAAAACACACGAAACCTGAGAGGGTAAATACAACTTGGGAAAGCACAAGCGCGATAGGGCTGGTGCCACAGCTGGAGAGAAACCTTCACAGCAGCTCCAAACCTTAACCTCGCTGCCAGGGCTTCCATGGGCCACAGCAGTGGGCTTTGCTCTGCTGGGCATGATTGCCTAGAGAATGGACACCTTGGGAGACCCCTGTGGCACATGTCTTCCTGGAAAAATGGCCATCAATCAGCCAGAACTTTTCACAGTTCTTTGCCAGGGAGGAGTTCTGCCGGTCCAGGAAGAGATCCGGGCTGGAAATGCCTGACAGCAGCCCACATCTTCAACATGGCAGTTTGTCAGAGCCCTCCACTGAATACTTGGTCTCACCACCTCCCAAACATCTCACTGTGCTTGCCACCAGATTTGGGCTCCTGCAAGGTTGTGTCACTTTGGATTTGACAAAATTAGAACATATCTGTTAGATCATATCTGTAACAGGCTGCCCTGTCAGCATGTCCTGTTCATGTGGCTCACGTTCTTGATATACAAACTCACCTTCTAGGCACATAGCTAGATTATGGCCCACGGATGTAAATGGGGTAGCTTATTTCCAAGTTAGGATCCCAGAAATTATATCAACAGACAATTCACTTTGTTGTTCTAAACTCCTGCTGGATCCCATCCCACATACTGAGGTCAACCCTGAGAATCACATACTAGCTGTCCCCACAATCTATCTTTGTGCTGGTTTTTAGACCCCTACTTCCCTGTGTTTTCTGTCTTAGTGATGTTGGTCAAAATCTGTGTTCCCATGGCCTTTAACAGAGGGGAACCGGGGAAGAAATTGCCCCTTGTATCTTTACTCCATGTCCTGCTCAGATGTCAACTGCCCCTCAGAAGATTTCGTCTCTTTCCTCCAACCTTCCAGGAAGGACTCTCAGGAAAGTCATCCACAGTTGTGGGTACCTGCAGCTGGATGATGTTTGTCACAGCTTTTGACAAACTGAAACACAGTCTTCTCTTTTTATCTTCCTTTAAGAAAACAAAACAAAAGAACGAGACTTCAGAGATTTACCATTAAAAGAAATAAAAACATATATTTAAAAGAGAAAATTCAGAATCTCTTTTATGAAAATTCTGTATTTTAACTTCCAGCTCTTAAGCTGGAGAGTATTCAAATCTTGACTCATATTTGTCATTCCTTTCATTCTCCTAATGCTTTCTAAGTGAATTTCCCATTAAAAAAAAAATAATTCTAGTATCAAATTCATTCAGAGAGTTCAGCACTACAAAGTGAGAGAAATATATGACTTCTGACCTGGTATATCAATAGTAGGCTTGTGTGCAAACCAGAATGAAAATACCACTGTAGTCAAGGCCTTTTGGCAAAGTTACTGTTTCCTTTACAGTTCCTTGGTTTAGGTGGATTTTTAAGATCAATTGCCATTACTCTTAATTTTGGGTTGGGTTGTTTGGGTTTTTTATTGTCTGCTGTCTTCAGAACCTTAAGGTGCCTAATTTCAGGAAGTCTATGAAGAAATTTATAGGTGTGCTTCAGACCCCAGTTGTTTGAAAAACTGGACCTGTAAAGGGACTTCTCTCAGCCTCTGACATTTGGGATGATCTTTCATGTCCAAAATACAGGAAACCTCCAAAACTCACTGTCCTCAGAAGAACCTGCTCTCCAGAGCAGATGAGCAGGGTGAAGAATCAGAGCAGAGGAGCTGGTGGGGGATTTGCAGAAGGGAATGGGATGTTCTGGAGGCACTGCAGAAACAGGAATGTCTGGGTCTGGCCCATGCCCCTCACCTGGCAGCAGCAAGGCATCCTGCAGCCCTTCAGCCTGCAGGGTGACCACCCTGAAAATGTGTGGCTAAAATACTGCACATTACATTGTGAATGTAATTATTACAGAATTATTACAGAATTCTGTAATAATTTGCAGTATTACAGAAATAAACCCCCACACCTTGTAAAATCAGATACTTAAGACTCTTGAAAGCAGTTCACTGTCAGCCTTGGCTCCTGCGGGTGTGACAGCTCTTCTTCAGAGCCACCGAGCAAGGGAGCCCTTAGCAGAGGTACTGGGTGCCAGATGCCTGGTTCTCTTTCTGATTTGGCTGCTTTGGCTTTGTCCCAGACTCTTGGGAAGTGCTCTGAGAAGCTGGTATGTGAAAGGAGAGAGGGAGAAGAGCTAGGATGATGTTTCACAGTGCATGTGCTAACTTCAACTGCCAGCTTTCACTGCTTTCCCACAGACAGCACTCTTCCCAAACCCTTCGTCTCCCCAGTCTCCTAATCCTCCAGCCCTCTCTGAGGGCTGTGGTGTAGCCGAGGCACCAGCAGTGGCGAGACTGGGGAGCCAAGAATTTCCATCCCACCTTCCAACAAGTAGAGCTGCTCCCCTCCTGGCCCCCCATCTGCCCCACAGCCCATCAAACATACCCTTGTGATTAATGGAAACAGTCAGAGATAAATAGCTGACTGACTGCAGCGCTGGAGGAGCAGATCATGGAATTATTTGAATAGAGGCAGCGTATCAAACAGTGTAACAACTTGGCTTGATGTATTTCCTATGGCTTCTTTTTTTTCATAGAAAGCTGTATGCATGCTTTTGGGCACATGCCTACTGGCTGTAGTGCCAGGATAGAGAGGGAACACAGAAAGGATGAGCTTTCTCCTCTGCATTGTGTCAGAAGTAACAAGCTGCCAAGATGAAAAAAGGCCTCATGAGATCCTGCTGCTCTTTTCTGGGGCTTGACTGGGGCTCAGAGGCAGCAAAAGCCCAATGTTACTTTACCCTTTCAAAATGCAAAGTGTGTTTGGGACAAGAGAGGTACCAGTAAAGGGAGCAAGCCGCAGAAGGTGGGTTATTTTTACTCTCCTAGTGAACTACTTCTCCAGGCAGGCTTGTCTAAGGGAATGTCAACTCCCTGAAGACAAACCTCCCTCCCATCATTCTCTTACTTGGGTCACATTCTTGAACAATATAATTCATAGTTTGGTTTATTTTATTTTTTTAAAAAGCTTTTCTTTTTTAATGCTGTCAATCCAAAGCCTTCCATAACAATGGAATCTGTCAATAGCCTCCAGATCTTCTCACACTTCCCACCAAAAGCTCTTTAAACATTTGTAATATTCAAAATTGTGATAATTAGTGTTTTGCCCCTTCTTGGGTGATGTCATTTTCACTGTCTGATGCAGTAAGAGTGCCTCAGCATGCCAGCTCTCCAACTGGTGAGGAATACTTTTCTATCTGTAGGAATGATAATGTGCACTATCATCCTCTGCACTGCAAGACAGATCAAGGCTGGGGACAGAGACGCTGTTTCCTGGCTGGAGAACTTTCTTTTGTTGCAATAGGGTAACCACTGGCCAAAAAATGCTGCTCCTAATTTTTCAGTGTTTCATGTATGCCGTTAAAATCTGTGAAATGCTGGAGACCTGCATATTTCTTTGTGTTCCTCATCCTAATCTGAACTTTTCCCGCAAGCAAGCAATACAACATGGCATCAGTGCTTTAATTTGCAAGATCACTTGCAAACCATTTCTAGTATTTGTGACCAGCTGTTGATTAATGTATGAATCCTAATGCTATCCCTACTCAATACAGAAGTTGTTTGATTTCTCATATAGAACATCAATGGCACCATGGAGGTTCCTGGATCTCAGCTCTGACCTCTCTGTAAGCACGCAGAGAGGGAACAGCAAGGGTTACAGACACACAGCCTGGTAGCCATGAGAGCCAAGCTAGCAGGATGTAGGGCCTCCAGCACTGCCAGCTCGTGTGGACAGTTTTATGTGCCGTTTCTCTGCCTCCTGCTTCACAGGAGGGATAAACAGTGTGTGGAAGGAGCCAAGAACACATTTTATATGAACATCATGTACTGTAGGAAACGTGTCTCTGCCATCTTGCATCCTTGGTTCCTTTTACAAGAAGTTAGCAACTCGAGAAAATTCCATTTCTTCCTCGTCTGTATTTTCTAAGTGTGTCAAACCCATATGAAGAGGTCATTAACAGACTAAAGGAGCTCAGTGTCAGCAGCACACATCGGCGGGGAGGCAGATGGCTTCAGAGAGATGTGAGCTGATGTCACCCCAGTGGAGCTGTGGGGGCTTTTCCAAGACAGGCGGCTGGGTTGGTGCGCCCTGGGCCCAACAAGTGTGTCCCCGAGGCCCTTTTTTCACTCTATAGGCAGCTAGCTCTCCTCTGCAGCTGAGACTGTTCTGGTTCTGTCTGTCCCAGGGCCTGTGACCCTCCTCCCCATCTTTTGGGCCGCACATTTTGGTGGCTGCAGATGCACTTACAAGATGGAAGCTTACATGTTTTCTAAGCAGCGAAGTTCTGTGACACCCCTCACTCCTGGGCCTTCTATCATATGAATAAATTCCTTATTCAGGGAAAAGGGCCTTCTATGCTGAGTGCGCTGTTTTTCTGAAAGTGAGGGTCTTTCCTTGTACAGATGGGCTAAACACAAGGGAAAACATGTACTTTTTGTCAGTTCAAAGTCAAAGTTTTCTCTTTAGGAACAACGGCTTTTACCAGTGTGTATTGATGTATACATCTAGATATCTAGATTCAACATGGGTACTAGGAAAACCTGTCCTGCCTGTCCTGTTTTGTCTGAGGAGATACCATGGAGATACTAAAGGTTGAATTAGTTGGTTTTTTTTTTTTTTTTCCAGCTGGAGTTAAATCAGTTCCAGACTCTATTAATTTGAGCAAATGCCCTTTGTCCCATTGCCTGGCTATCCAGAGCTATTGTATAACAACTAATTGGTCTATATGTCCCCTTCAATAAGGTGAGGCTGCCACAGACACGAGGCTCGTGGAGTCCCTAAGAGCCACCCAGCTGGGGGGAGCTGTGACACGAGGGGAATTCAGCACAGGCCCCGGCATGCGTGCACAGCTCCTCAGGAAGGGAACTGGGCTGAGGGGAGGCAGGAGGGTGAACAGTTCAGAGAGATTATGAACCAAAAGACAAATAAACACCACCCCTAACCCCGAGCTCTGGGGATGGTGAAGGTTTAGCTGTGCGTGTTGGGATGCCAGAAGAGGGAATGTGGGACTTAGGGTTCCGAGCAGGGCTGGGCTGGGCTGGAAGCAGCCCAGTAGCCATAGCCTGGCAGCAGGGGCATGGAGGCAAGGAGTCCATGAGGAGCCTGCTGAGCTCAGGAGTGGAGGAGAGGAGTGTCTGGCTAGCCAAACCCAGCCCAAGGGCTTTGCTGCTTTGCTGTCTCTCTCACAGACAGAACTGCCCTGGCTCTGAGGGTGAGCAGTAAGCAGCCTCTGCTCACATGGGGATAGTGCTGATAACTTACTTGCCACCTCCGTAGGGAGAAACATCCCCTCCAGATGTGGTGATGGGGCAACAGCAAGGAGCACGCCACTGGTCTGATGGCACAGGACGTGTCCCCCAAAGCCACTCCCTGGGGCTGATGCCAGTCCCTGGGCCAAGGAACCTGTGTAAGAGTGTTAAGCCTAGGGACTGCAAAGGGCATCCCATGAATGAACAGGCCTGTTCAGCTCTTAACCTGAACCTTTTTTCCATACTGGAAAAAAGATTATTTTCAAAGAGAAGACTCTGTGGCTGTCCTGGCCCCAAAAAGGACAGGCCCCCTTCTCTCCCAGCAGGACTGTGCATCTCCTCAGCAGGAGATGCTGATGAGAGAACAAGGACAAACATTTTGGCTGCAGGAGGCTTTCCTGATGGGGCACTGGGGCCAGGTTTTGGCTCACAGGTTTAATAATTGACACCACGGGTAATTTTGTCTTCCTCAGGGCTTCGTTCCCCTGTGAGCCTCCCTACCCACTCTCCAGCACCCTGTGGACTTGGCCCAAAGCTGAACTTGGGCCCAGCACTAGAAGCGGCCCCAGGGAAAAGATCAGGGCTTGCCAGCCGACTCCACCCCTGCACAGGCCTGATACAATGTCCCCATGTCCTTCTGCTGCAGCACGAGGAGAAGATGGATCTAGCACCCCTTTCAGGCCTTCCATGCCGCCATTTCTTTTTCCTCAGACAGGAAACAGAGAGATCTGCTGCCGCTAACACAGGGGTGGACTGATGCTTTGCCCATCATGATGCCTGAAAGCAGCCACTGCTTTCTCTAACATTTGAGTCTACCCTGACATGGATGTCCTTCATCTGTTGTGATAAATTAATAAATATCAGGCAGAGGAATAAAAATGTTATTAACTGGGGGAAAAAAATAGACTCCCTCATCAAGAACAGTGGGGAGAGGAAGGCTGAGGGGAGAAAGGGAAGTGGTATGCCGAGAGCACAGGAAAGGACAGAGAGAGGGGACAGACAGGGTGCACAGGAGAAAGAAGAGGAAGGAAGGGGCAGTTGCAGAGAATGAGACACAGGCACAAAAGAACGGATACCAAAGAGGACAAAGAGCGGTGTGGGGTAGATGGAGGGAACGGCATGAATGTTTTTGCAGAAGAATACCCACTAATTCTTGGAATATGCCAGTCCTTTAAATCACCACCGCAGGAGGGGACCCATCCCAGGCTGGGGAGCCCCATGGACTCTGGGTGACAGGCCCATGGTCTTTCCTCAGTAAGAGACTGAGCAGAGACGGGAAAGCTTGAATCGCTGCGCCTCCTCTGAGGGCTAACATTTCTCTCCCTCTTTCTTTTCTTTCTTGTCTTAAACTTGAGAAAATCAAAAAAGAAAGCAAGTAAAACAAAAGCTCCTTTGCCTTAATTAAATTACTCAGCCGCCCTCTGGGGTTGACACTGGGGATACATGAGGCTTTTGTGTAATATCTGGAGGAATTCTCCCGCCGCCTCCCGCCTCCCCCTGCCCTGTCCTGGGGACAGGCGGGAGGATTTCAAAGGGGAAGGGAAAGGAAGGGGGAGGGGGGTAAGCTAATAGGGATGGGAATTATTCTGTGATGGCTGGGGGATAAGAGAAAAAAGGGAAGGAAAGTCGCTGCTGAAATTGAAAGCTGATTCCCTGCGCTGGCTCGAGGCAGTGCTCTGACCTGAGGTAACTGCCCTTTTGCCAGAGACACAGGCAAAGTTCAGGGCACAGGGAAAGCTGCATAAATATGAAGTCTTTATCAGGGGGATGATCCGCTGCCTCAGGACGTTCCTGCCCGCTTTGGACGCAGCGTGACGAGGCATGGCCAGCTCTCCACGGCCACCAGCACCGGGCAGGGCTCGAGGCAGCCTGGCCCCATCGCTGTGCAGCTATGCACGGGCAGCTGGGGGGCTGTGCCTGAGCAGGGATGCTGCTGGCAGCCGAGCCAGGCCATCCTGCAAGCTCCCAAGAGCATCCCTACTGACCCAGGCAGCAACATCATCATTCCACATCTGCTGCAGCAAGCTTCCTGGGTCCCACCAGAAGGTCAGCAGTGGGAAAACCAGCTCCCATGAGCAGCAGGATTCATTCAGAGAGAGAACTGATGTTTTTTATCAGTATGGCCCCCAGCCCTGTGCAGAGCATGTCCTGGAGATGCTGCAGCAAATGCATGCTCCGCCAGAAGAATAGTTTTTACACTGCTGCCACTGGTGGACTTTGAGAGCTGTAGTTTTTTTAGCCAGAATGTCCCATTAGCAAGATCCTACATCTTCCCCTCTGAAACCTGGATGAAGGGAGCTTTGTTTTGCACCTTCATTTTGGCTTGAACAAAGAGACCCATATCTGTGTTTGAAAGAAAAAGGCACCCTTCACATTAGGATTAGTCTGCAATGGTAGTCCGTGAGGGACTTGCTGGATCCTTTCCTGCATCTCCCCACATATCCCCCAGAATTGCCCAGATGCCAGAGTCCCAACATCAGGTTTGATCAGTGGCTTTTGGGGAGGTAAGTGTGCTGTCTGGAACTGAGGGTATAACCCATAAGCAAGCGAAGCAAACAGAAGGAGCGGGGACTGCATACCAGCACCAGTTCCCTTTTACTTACTGTTGGGAAGGAATATTTCTGGGAACAAAGAACATCTGGGCTGTAGGCTGAACTGGGCTTTATATGATGAAGCTTGTAATACTGTCCCATCTGGAGAGCAGCTCCAGTGAGTTCTGTGGGGAGATAAGAGACAGAGTCAACCATAAATCCACTCCTTTAAGCATGACAAGTGTGTGCCTCATATTCCAAAGAGAGGAGGGGGAAAAGTAAGTGGAAACATTTTTCTCTGTGCTGAACACACGCAGAGCTCAAAAAAGGCCCATCCCTCCATAGTATGATGGGAGGTTGGTAAGCATGGAGCACCCCCAGGGTGCCAACAAGAACAGTCAAAGGCTTTTTCTGCAGTGACAGCTTCATTCCCGAGTGACAGTCAGGCCTGGCGGGGACACAGGAGCTGGAGGATGCTGCCACACACACAAACCCCTGTGCAGTCAGAGCTGAAGGCAACTACCACTAGAGCAAGAGAAGGAACCAAAACTCTGGGGCTTCCACCTTGGTGGGGAAATTGGCCTCCCACTTCTCAGAGCTTCTCTGCTGTTTATTACTAACCATGATTTATGGCACTAATAACAAAAGCCTTGCAGATGTGGAATGCCCAGGTGAGAAATCAGGCTGTGGGTGTGGGGGAATAGTATCAATGTTAGGGGAAAAAAATAAAAAGGTCTGTTATTTCCCCAAGTGAACTATCAGGGTTCAAATGAACTCTTGCAGTTTGTACCCAATGGACTGGCAGCACATTCCAAATACACACCTTGAAGATGGCATGTGATGCTCCCTGCAGTGGTCTGCCTCCCCTGCAGCAGTGTGGCCCCACGATCGGCCCACCCAGGTAACCCATGTCTGGTGAGCACCTGTGTCAGCCAGCCTGGAGGAAGGTATAAATACACCCTTGTGTTTATCTAGGATTTCCCACATACAGCCTTCGGCTTTCAAATAGCCACCCACTTGAGGCTTTGCATCCTTGCTTCTGTCCTCCAAATTTCTCCTGCAGTTCCTTTTTCCCTCCCTTGCTTCCTATGATTTTCCAGATTAGGTTGATTGATTACAATATTTGACTCTATCTGCAAGTTCTTTTTTTGTGTGTTTAAAGAAGTAGATGATTTTAATCCACATCCAGATCTTTTGTGGACAGTCTGCCACTGTTCATAAAGAAAAATCATTTGCAGGGCTGCAAAACAGCACGTTGCATGGCACAGTGCCTAGTGCAGAGCTAAACTGCCCTGCTCCCTGCTCCAAGGAGATTCCAATCAGAAAGCACTGGAGACGAGGCTGACTGGAATGGTGGAGGCCAAAAGTGGAGAGAAGATGGAGAGAAGTGAATCAGGAGGAGGAATGCCTGAGGCTGGGGTAGGCACTGCTGCACTGCTCCTTCTACAATCTGTGTAAAGGAGGGATCAGTCCCTTCTCATCCAGGGGCTGGTTGTGCCACACGGGGAGCAAGATGAGTTGCCAGCATCTGAATAAGAAAATATCACAAGGACGGGGCTTCAAGGGAGGACTATCCTTGAGAAGTTACTCAGAGGTGGGAACTGGGGCAGAGATGTGAATGATGTCATGGCACTATATCATGATCACACCTTTTGTGCCTTTGTCCACATTGTCTCTGTGCCATTTATTAAAGTCATCTAGCTATGCCTGGACCCAAAGGAATGGAAAACTCTCAGCTTGCATATCTGTCTGAAGTGAAAGCCCTCATTTATTTATGTCCCAGAATGTGCTGTCTGGATCTTGCACCCCAGGCTGACAATAACTCAAGCACCACTTATCTTGGCTTTTAGTTGCTAAAAAGCAGGATTTAGCCTAAAATGAGATTAGTGCTGGCCCATGACAGAGATGTTATTTTCATTCACTACTCCCTAAACTATATTTTCCTATAGAAAAAAAAAGGGGGGGAGAGGAGGAAGGGACAAGTAAGGGGAAAATTAGAAACATACTTCTTTCCTGTAGAATGCTGTCCTCATCTGATCCATACCCCACCTTAGTTCTTCCTTCTGCCATCTCTCCCCAGGCCATGGCAAAAACATCAAAGATGTTTCTAGGAGCTGGCCTCTGTGTGCGTCTGTGTCAAAGGGAGGGAGGGAGACCATTTCAGACACAGGTTATTTATTAGAGGTTTAATATTGCTCCATATAGAAATTAAATGGAACAGCATTCAGACGTGCCATTAAAATTTACTGCTTCTTGCTATTTAAAACCCACGTAATCATTTCAAGTAACACTGATTAGGGTCTTGCAAGAATTGAAAAAGACCCAACGAAGTCAACTCAGGCATCACCACAATGTCTCCACCTAATAGTTGCTTTATTAACACAAGTCTGGAAGCAGGACTGCCTTATGTTAAATTTATTTATTTTCCATTTACACATCACTTTTCTGTTGTGTTTCTTTTCTAAACCATTTGGATGATGACCGCTTCCTTCTTGACAGACTGCCTGACTGTATGGTATTTAATGTTTCACTGATATAAACATGTTCATTTCCCCAAAAAGTGTGATTTTTTTTTTCTTTAGAAATTGGACTTTTGCATTTTGTTCTTAACTTGCTCCTTCTGGAGTGAATGTGCCTGAATGCAAATATGTTCAAATGCATGCACATGAAATACATAGTCTGTCACCTTCTTCCCTTTCTATTTCTTTTATTTACACACATATGTATACCTCCTCCCAGTACATTATTTTATATGCATTCCTAGGGATATGTTCATATATACATGTGAAAAACTTGTAGTTTTTGAACCAAGCTGGACTCTTTTCATTGTCCATGCCTTGAAACCCAAGAAAACTCTTACAAACTACTTAAGGTTTGTATTTTGGCGCCGTTTTATTTGTCGTTTTGCAGATGAATTAATAAGAAGTCAGGAAAGCTATACTGGGCTATGTGGTAAATGTGTATTTTCTTCAATTATTGATCCTGGTGTTCAAATTACAACAGATTGCTTTAGATCACCATTCAGTCTCCCTAGCTGGAGTCCTTTGGTAGTGCCAAGTGAGAAGGCCATGTTTATCTGATGGGTTTAGCCTAGAAATTCAGGAAAAGGTAAGGATGGTGGTGACTTTAAAAAACATGCTGGAGGTCATTCACATAATTATTATGTCATATGTGGTATGATATCTTATGAAGATCATCATATGGTGATCTGAAGATTGAGAGTTTGATAAGGTAGATACATAAAGGCTGCATCTTACAATATTTGGTTTACTGGCATTGCACCAGTCAGGAAAATGTTGTCATGTACTCCTGCCAGATAAGGCAGGATAGGATTTTTTTCACATGCATTCTGTCAGTATTAAGGGAAACACTCCTGGATTCACTGCCATCACATAAGACTGGAAGAATAAAAAGAGACTGCCCAGAAGTGTAAGCCATAAAAAAAGCAGCCTGGAGGAGACTTTGAAGCATTGTCCAGTCCAGCTTCCTATGCCAGGGGAAGGCAGGCTATTTCTGTCCTTCCTGACAAAACAGTTGTCCAACTGTTTCCATAGAAGTTGCAAGCAGTAGAAGTTCTGCAACTTCCTCAAGCAGTTTGTGGCTATGCTTTGCTACCCTCACTTCTGGAAAGCTTTAATCCCTCAAATGTCTCAAAATCATCACCACCTTCCTGCTCATTTTGGTATTTATGTTCCTGTTGGACAGAATTATTGGGAAGAGTATTTGGAGACAGGCAGGAACTGAGAAATCAGAGAGTTTCATCTTGGCTGAAGGGCAAGAAAGGAGGTAGCCCTATGGGGGACTGCCCAGAGCAAGCTTTTCCTGCAGGAGGGGAAGGTGAAGTGTTGACAAGGTCAGCAGTTCCCCCAAAATTAACTTTAAAAATCATCACTGGAAGGAAGATAGCGTTTAGGATGGGTTATTAACATAGCCTTCTAGCTTGCATGGATAAATAAATCTTCAAGGTGGTTAGATACAGAAAGGTAATCAGTAAGTGTTTTCCAAATTATTCCTGTTCTTCTACAGCTGGCATATCTTCCTTGAGAGATAGAAAAAGGAATGAGGAGTCAGGTTACTCGTCAGCATTTCATTGCTTTCACTTGGGCTTTTTGGCGGGTTTTTTGGAGTTTCTTTTTGTAACTTGGTTTCCAGGTTTATAACCAACGAATTAAACCCTCATTTTGCCAGAAGTTTTCTTTTGTATACGTAAGTTCAGTTGTTACATAACTGAAATGTGCATCGTATGAACAGCTTCTACTTCCTCAGCTGTGGTCAGACAAGCAGTAGATGCTGTCAGAAGCAGTTCTGGCTGCCTGAAGCCTCAGGAGGTTTCAGTCACAGCATGTTGGGAAGCATCTACTTGCAGGATGCACAAAGGATCAGTCTGATGGCTGCTTTATCCTGCCAGGTGTAACCTGAGGCCCTTTCAACTGGAGAGTCTGTGAGAGCCCACGGGCTGATGCACCCCACACCTTGCACAAGGTAGGTCACCCATGACTGCCCTTTGAAGGAGTGAAACCAATTGTGAAGAAGCTCAGTCAAGCTCACTTGTTCTCCCTCGAGTTTCTCTGTAGCCCGGTCTTTGCATTTCCTCAAACATGGATTGTATTGATTCACTCCTGACCTAAGCAGAAACATGTGCCTTATCCAACATATTGATCTGGTTTACAGAAAAATCATCTTATACAAAATATGGAAGCTTTAAATGCTGGTGTCCTCTGCACTTCCCCACTGGAGTGAGTGACCTCCTGCCTTGGTTTCCCTAGTGAATAACAAAACAGACAGCAGCTGCTCAGGGCTGACTGATGCTAATCCCAGGTGTGTTATTCATCCCAACCTCCTTTCATTTGTCTGCACTCAGTAGAGCAAAATAGCAACACTACAGCTTGTATCATGATAGGTATTTACAACGCGATGCCTCAGCACGACAGCTAGAACCACACCAGTTAATTTGCTAATTAGTTTGTCCTGATAAATGTCACTGATGTTGCATTATGACTGCTCATTTTTAGCATACAGCCTCCTCTATAGCTTCTATAACTTCTTGAATATAAGTCAGATTAAGCTGGTGAAGCTGCATGGATGATGGGATGGATGGCAGCACTGATGGAAGATTATCTTCTGGCCAATAGTGTGCCAACATCTTCAGGAGGCTTTCCTTATGGAGAATTCCAATCACCACATCTCTATAATAGCATATAAAAAAATACTTTGGTGACATCTTCCCCTGTCAGGAAAAAAATTGCTCTTCCTCTCACCAACTCTTCCTCAGAGTTAATTTTGTTTAATGAAGTAGAATTTTCAAACATACATATTTTTAAATGGATATTCAATACATTTCTCTCACACCTTTTTTTTTTCTCTGAAGCTTGATACATGGGAATGGTGCATTGATGCATGGATTAAACTTAGTTAGCTTGGCTAGCAGTTGGCCCTTGAGTGCCAAGATAACCAGGTCAAAGAGGGAAAAGCATGATTATTAAAAAAAACAATGTTTGACTGACAAAAGCAATTTTGAAGAGATGTGCAGGGTAAGGGGAAGCGAGGAGGAGAGCCCTGGTTTACACTGAAAAAAGTCTGTTATGTAATTTAAACATTGTAACTGTTGGTTTTGCTTCACCACCCACTGTTCTGCCCAGATGGAATAGCCTGAGGAGGGTATTTAATACTTTGAGTCGCTGGAGAGCTCTGGGCTTAATGCTGATGGGAGCAGACTTCTGTCTGCTGCTGAGGGTCCCCACTGCCACCCAGCATTCAAGACATGGGAGCTGGTGACATGAGAGGACTGTTTTGCCCCATGAGCCAAAGGAAGGGTAGCACCAAATCTTCTTTCTGTACCTTCCTCAGCCTCTTCTGTATCTAATAGCTGCCTTCCTGAGGAAGAGCTCAGGGGGCATTTTCTGAAGAAATTAATGCACACTAATACACCCCTTAGAAAGCTCTGGCTTTTCAGAACAATTTCAGTTCCAGGAAAGGGCTAATTTCAAAGCCTCTTCTGGTCTGAAGACCAGAACTCTGAGGAGAAACAATGGTCATCCTATCCTCTATTGGCATCTCCAGCAGGAAAATGTAGGGGTTCTCCACAGTTCATTGATACAAAACCAAAGTGATCCAAGAAAAATATTTTGGCTGACCAAATCTCAGTTTGTTTTTTCTGTGGATTGTAGGCATGCAGAGATATCAGAGAGCTTCCTCACCTCAGGACCAAAGAGCAGAGCCTGTCCATGGATGGTACCCAGACATCCCATCCCAGAGGCCCAGGAAACTTTGACAGAAGCAATCCTTTTCCCTGGAGCATTCCTGGTGCTGACTTTTCAAGAGAATCTAGAGAATCATTGTTTCACCAGGATGTGAAGCCAAAACTGTTGCCAGACCGCAGGGCCTTGTATTATCTTACCTTCAGGAATGTCTTAGCCTTTGCCGTGAGCTCTTCACCAGTTTCCCTTTGACTTCCTGCACATGCATTCAAGGACCCACCGCAGAATCACAGGTCAAGAAAAGAATGATAGTACCTTGAAGAAGTAAAAGCCAGCCCATTGTTTTGTTCAGAGGGTTGAAACAGGACTCGAGTGATGCTTTTGTTTTCCTGAGTTTATTGTACAGGCAGGGTGTTCATGATTGGAATATGGTGTGGGTACTTGGCTCTGAGTGTGTATTGTGTACATATACATACTCTTCCTGGGAGACTTCTCAGTCAGGGGCAGGCAGTGAATGAGAGCTGGATTAACTGTTTTCAGTCTCTAAATTGCCACAGTCCCACAGGAATTTAGGAGTCTATTAAGAAATCTTGCAGTATTGGATAACCAGAAGCTCTCATGCAGAAATTTCCAAGCACTTAGAAGACAAATAACAGAGCAGCCAGGCATGGCCAGCCCAAAGCTCTGTCAGCCCAGCACCTTGTCAATGTATAAATGCAATGCAAGTACAAGGAAACCTACAGTAATGGTTATAAATGTTACTAGTATTTATTAATATAAATATTAATGGTATGAAGGACTGACATTTTGTAAACACATGAAGAAATGTGTATCTCAATCCCACGAACCTGGTCAGCTAAATCAGCATCATTTGGAATTCTAATTCTCTCCTCCAAGGGAGTCAAGAACTGTCTTCCTGACTATACTTTTGGTGTAGTACAAAGGCACAGCAACATTGAGGCAAAATGGTTCAGGGAAAGCTACAGAACCAGGACATATGTTTCTGTGAGCACAATAATTATTACAGTACATTTTAAGCAGCTAAGAAGGTTTGCTTAATAAAGATGTTGTAGACTTGATGCAGTGAGTTTAGGAAAAATACTGATTTGACTCAATGGTTTTGCACATCCTACACATTTCCATCATACCTTTTCATTTACCGAAATAATGAGATTTCCTTTTTTTCTCTCAATAGGATTGTGGAACTTCCTCAGTGATGTTCAGATAGGATCAAGGCATTTGCAGCTTCACCAATAGCAAATCTTGACATTTCTCTTTCACAAGTGCATCAGGCAGCAACATGAAACTTTAAAACATTGTCATAACACAACAAACAAATTTGCAAAGTAGTCACTCTGTGAACTCTGATAACCCTTGGTGGTGCAGAAAGACCTCCAGACATTCCAGGACTGCAGTCTTTGTACACTAAAAGGACAATTGCCATTGAGCTGGGCAATAAATTTGGCTGAATAACTCAGACCTCATTTCAACCCATAGATCTTGGGTCTCCAAGTGACCACTTGCCAGATTTACATTCGTTTCCTTTATGGGGAATGTGGAGTCCTTTTCAAACCCTTTGAGCTTATTTTTTCTTCTCCTCTTGGCTTTGCTGCCAGATGATAAAGATTTAATTCTTTTATTACCATTACAATCCATCTGGTTTTGAGCACAGAAGCAAGCTGAGCTTTCAGAGTGGCTTCTGTTCCTAAAAGAAAATTGTTTTCACGTATTCTAGTCTGCTTCTCTCTTGGGCACAAAATACACTTAAAAGTGGGGGTTATCCATACTCTTCCCACACCCTGGATCTCACCTGTATTGCAGCATGGACTTGATAGTAGAGAAGGATGGCTCTTCTTCCCTTCATTCTTCAGCCCAGGGGACTCTAACATGGAAAGTTTCCATTTTATCTTCAGTCTGAGTTTATGCCTGGTTTGGTTTAGAGTGGTATGGGGATAAATAAAGAGCAGTCCCAAGTACCAGTGTTCAGCTGCCACAAAGAAAACAGTGCTGCCATTCCCTCTGGTAGCCTCAGCTTCTTGCTAGCCTCTTCTACAATCTAGTGACAATACAATGACTTGGAGGCAAAACCTGTGCTTGCTACAGATATGGTGGGCTTTTTTTCATGAAAACAAGGATACTAGCTGCACGGCTGCACATTTGCTCCTGTTGAAATTTCTTCTGCAGTGCAGGCAAAGCATAGGCTAGTATTTACTCCCGTTGTGCATTGTTAGAAAAAATATTACATCCCAAAGCTGGCTTCTTTCTACTGATGTCTGAAATAGCCAAAGCATTTTCCTTGCCCTCTGTTTCTAAGAGCTCTGTGATCTCTGGATGAAAGCTCCTAGATATATGTGAGTTAATTAATCTTGCTGGACCAGGTTCTTCAGTCATCAAAAAGTTATCACTCATCGGTTGTGCACCTCTCTGTGGAATATCAAACTTTCTTCACTTTCTAGTACAGCCCCAGGGGCAATATTTCTCTAGAATAAGAATACACAATATTTTAAGTGAGTTTTCTCTGTTATTTGCAATGCCCAGTATCCAAGGCCTCTGTAACCAATGACAAGACTATCAGAGACTTCAGTGAGCTTATTCCATAGTAATCAGGCATACCAGAGATCTAGAAATTCTGATGATAAAATTAGCAAAATGTATGGCAAAAACATATAGTCAGATGTTTCTGATGAGATATCAGTGCTTCACAAATACAGCCATGCAGTGTGTGCTTTTACCTTTCAGTTCATATGTCCATTTCATCCATAGCTGTAGAACTTTCTGCAAGCAGAGTTGATACTGGGGGTTAAAGCTTAGAACTAAAAATCCAGGCACTTCTCTGACCAGGCTGCAAAAGCAATAAGCAAAACATGAAAAAGGCGTTCTCAGCTCACAGCTTACCTGCTCCAGGGGTTTGCTAGGAGTTGGATTGAGGGGATAAAAGAGAGTGGAAGAGACCCAGGACTGGGACTCAGAGCTGGAAAAAGAAACAACAGTGAAAAGGTCAATGTTCAGATGATGGTATCACATCCTCCTTTCATCCCTGCGGTTCACACGAAGGCCGGGATCCTTGCTTTGCTTTACTTTGGGGAAAACTCTTGCTTTATTTGTTCACGTTGAACTGCTATCAGAGCTCAATGTCTCAGTGTTGTGTTTTAATAACATCAGTTTCCCTGGACCAGATACATATGAAGTCAGTTAGACGATTCTATAAACAATGGATCCAAGTCACGCAATGCAACATTTCTGATTGCAAGATAACCTTTCCAAGGGCGAAGTTAGCGAGGTGAGGGGTTGGATTCCTCAGCCAGGCATGAAGGGAGACCTTCAGTGTTCAGAGTTGCTCCAGTGGGACAAGGTTCATCTCCTCTTCTTTTGGGGGAACAGCTCCCTGGTTTGTTTTTCTAGTCCCCAGCCAGCACACTGGGTGACTTTTCTGAATTCTGCCTGCCCAGAGCATACTTTGTTGACAGTTCATTTAAGGAGATCTGCACAGAATATTTTCTTTGAAATCAGTTGAGAAGAGGGGTTATGCTGAAGTTTTAGTGAGTGCCTCATTTTTATTTTGCAGTTTAAAAAAAAGCAACAATTGTGGGAAGATATTTCTAAACCAAGAAATGGGAAGGTTCATTGAACATAGTATGGGAAAGGTCAGAAAGGAAGAGAGGATGGAATCAGCCAGATGAAGACTTTGGGAAAGCTTCCTCCAATTCTATCATTTATAGTTATTTGTTGATGAATATATTAGTTTCTAACCTCTGTTTTAATTGAATATGAAATTTATGTGAAGTTTGAATTTTTCTTCCCTTTCTTTAGTACCTAACACAAGGGAAAACCTCAAATCCTCAACCTGTTGCTTTACCTTCACCAGCTGATGAGTGTGGTTACCACCACATGTGAAGGAGTCTGGCCTTTACATTTATAAACACCAGTTTGGCACCGACAAATACTCTAACTGCATGTCCTGGCATGAGACCCATTCCTACGTTTTTCTTAGGAGAATTCTGTTCTGGAGGTTTTTCTGTTCTTTTTACTGTATAACCACATACGAGCTGAGTACAGAGACATGCAGGCTTTATCCTTTTCTTCCTGTAGCAAAGTTTGTGTGCAAAGCTACATATCCTGATGATGAGATGCTGATGTGTTTTTTGCTCATGATTCAAGTCCTTGTCTGATCGTGCTAACTTCAGATACATTTGTTGAGTGTAAATCACAGTGAGAACAACCCTTCACTGCAGCTAAGTGAGTGGTTCTCAAAGCAAACATGGACTTTCTTCTTTAGGTACCAAGAGCAGTCCTGACATTATGGCATAGGACTTCATCCTTCCTGTGGGCTGATTGACTCTCTTTTCATGTGTTCAGAGGAGACTGGATAGGGCAACTTGATTTATTTCATAAAATCAGAGATTGAGGTCTTCATCTCTATCCTGAAGTATAAATGTTCAGACCAGAGATTACAGTTGTAATCCATTTTTATTTGCTATAACCCATAAATAATTCAAGAAGATCTTTAACCCAACGTGCACCTCCATAACTCTCATAGTGAGTAACATATGTAATCCAAGATTCATTCAGAGAGAAGCTTCATTCATTTAAAGGAATGGGGCATCAAGGGGAGGCTAGACAGCAAATTTAAGTTGTCAGTCTCTCCCAGCATCCTCTAAAACCAACTCTCATTCACTTTCATAACAAGAAGACCCTGGAATAGACACTTTAAATGGTTTCCCAGTTCAAGGGATGGTCTGGAGTAGAACTACATCCATGGGGTATTCCAGACCCTGTCTAAGTTACAATGTCATGTTTAGCTGACAGATCTGGCTGTGGAGCAACCAGCTGATTCTGCCAGGCATGGTGACAACTGCAAAATTCCTTTGCAGATAAGGCACCAGTTGGCTGCAAGTGGCACATGGATGCTAGTGACTGCCTGCTGCATCTTATCAGCTTCTATTTTATGTTGTAGAGAAACAGCTCATATTGCTCAATAGTCAGGATCTCATATAACTACTCAGGCTGCACTGGATTATCAAGCAGTTCCATGCATCAAGAGTCAAAAGAGGACACAATTTTAGCTGCACAGACTGCCCTTGTGAACTGGGCTGATGTATTTTAGATCAGTGATTATCCTACTGAAGTCAATTAGCAGCCCATCCCTCTGTGCATATAGCTGTCTGTCTGCTTTTTCATACAGAAAAGGAACTAACATCTCACATATGTTTGTGGAAGATTTGTTTAATTCAGCAAAAATTAATTGACATAATGAGAGTTCATTTACAATTTACAGTGACTTATGCATATAGATATAAAGCTGGGTTTTAGAAAAGGCTCTTGCTAAGTATGTAGGGGGTCTGGATTCAATTCTCAGCTTTGTCGTAGGCTTCCTGTTTAAACCTAGGCTAATCATGCAAAGACAGATCTGAGAGGTATCAAGGTATTTGATTCCTAAATGTCTATTGATTTCTTCTGCTATCAGGGCTATGGTGCCTTTCTGCCACAATTTTTCCGCCAGTAAAAGGGAGATGATTGAGGGTCTCTTCACACACTGTGGCTGGAGCATTTGTTTCAAGCAAAGGATACTTCTGACTGTGCCTCAGTACAGCAGCAAAAGAAATGGGATCTTGATCTCAGTTATGATCTTTTGAGTACTACTGTGCTGTGAATAAAAATAACCCTTAAAGCAGAGACTGTGACATCCACAGTGACACTTAAACTAACACACTCTCTGTTTATTTGTTTGTTACTTAATTTTGTGAGTGGATTGTTTTTTTCTTGGAATACTTGTTGTATATTCCCCCCAGCTATGATACTGTGCTGCAACTGCAATGTTTAACAATGGGAAGATCCCTGACCTTTTGTCCTGACCTAATACTAACTGACTGGATTATTTTAACAGGAGGAAAAGTAAGTTTTCCCACTTCCTTCTCAGTTTAAGCCTTGTGTAAGAGTCATGGTCTCTGTTGAACTCTTCCTTTTTTTGTCTCTCCCTTTTTCTCCTCCCAGCTTTTTGCTGGGCCAAATAGCCTTTTCCACATGACATTATGCTTCATTGGTTTATAGGTTTTTTTGTATAAACCAGTATCCAGCATTGCCAGTGAGCAATAATTATTGCCTCAATTATGACACACAATGGTTTTTTGGGTAAAATGAAAGCCACCATCATCAAGAATTCATGACCAGCCCTCTCAGCAAGGACCAGTAATCTATGGGGTAGACATTTTGGAAAGATACTTCAATCCATAAGTCATTGTATTGATTAAAAGCAAAAGGCGACTGGCTGTGTTAAAAACAAAACATTCTGTAGCTTTTCCAAGTTAATTATTCAACCACAGAGGCATTCTACCACCCAAGAACTGCACTCACTTTCTTGAATTCTGAAGGAAATGTCTTTTCAGTCCCTTTGTGCTGGCCATCTCCTGGGCGAGAGTGGCCAAGATGAGCTACAAAAACTCAACACAAAATGCCTTGCCCAGGAGGACTCTCATTGCCACCTGTTGTTTCCCATTTCTTTGCAAAGACTTTTGGGGTGATCCACCATTCTCTGGTACTCAGCACATCCATCTTGATGTGGGAATTCCCAGGTTGTTTCCCCATATCAGGAAATGCCTCTGTATCCTATTTTTTACTAATGTGCTGAAGCCCCTGACCAGGCTGACATGCTCAACCCTATTTCTTCCCTGGCCTCCTTAAGCCTCTAGGAAGAAGAAAAAAGCAGGTGCCACAGCAGGTTCAAGTTTTCTTCCTGCTTCTTTTATCCCCAAAGGGTTTTACAGAAGTGGCCGAGCTGTTCCCAGCAGGGACCTGGCCTACTGTTCAGTCCTGCTGGATTTCAAGCTCTTCTTGCCAGGCTGCCCTGGTGCTCATTCAAACACATGTCATCACATGCAATATGGACACAATACCCTCATTCCTACGGGCTCCAGGACCCAGCAGAAGAAAGCACAGGCAGAAGATCAAACATGGAAGGAACAGAAGACAGAGGAGTTGCTGTTGTCGTCTGTGTCTGGAACAGAAAAATGAACACAAGGGAAGAGACAGGGTAGGGGGATAATTACTTTCATCCCAGTTTTATTCCCACAATTCCCAACCACTTTTGAAGCCAATTTTCCTTTAATAAAATATACTATTAATGACTCAAGTAGAAGCCTTTTGTGCAAGACAATACTCAGTGCTCCAGATGGAAATATTTTGTGTTCTGCACAATATACATGTATATATATTTATATACATAAATTGAGCTGTGAGCATAGCCTGCATTACCCTACTTTTCAAAATGAATAAGTTATTTCAAAATATGTTTAACATACTTCCTTTTTTTGAAACTAATTCTTTCATAGTTCTCCCTCTCTTCTAGTTTTCCTTATCCCTTAAAGAGAAACACAAGCCAAACAGCAACAAGAACTATATCCCATCATTTCTGGAAGCCATTCATTTGCTATTTCGGTTCATCACAGCTTCAGAATGAAGGAATTTAAAGAGCTACTGATGCCTTTTGTTGGCATATATATCCAATATTGTCTTTCAAGCAGTTTAGACACATCCTTCTTCTCTTTCTTCTTTAACAGCCTGTCAAAGAAATAGGCCTAATTAGTTTATTGTGGGTTTGTGTGTGAAGAAGTTATTGAGGGAGCGCCAAGCCAAAAAGTCAAACACAAACTGATTAATTTTCACAATGCACCCCTCTGAGGTGGGGAAGTTCTGACAAATCCACTGAGTGTTCACAGTTATCCTGTGCTCTGCTCACGTAGGCTGGGAGCCATATGGAGAGCAGAGCACTGGCACCACATTTCCCACTTCCCAGAGCTCACACTCCGGGTGCTGGGACTGATGCCGAACTTTCATGCCAGTGAGAGCACAGTCCATCAGACATGTCACTTCCTCTTCTGACACTATCAAATAGACAGCGACTCCTTGAGGTCAGCCTTCTGGGCTAGCAGAATATGCACAGCTTAGGAGTGTGACACAATCCTTTATGGGCTCACAGAATAGATAGCTGGGGTTTGATAATCCACAGGGTAAAAATCTGTGTGCCCAGTGTAAAAATAAGGCACCCAGAGTCCTGTCTGACCAGGCAGGCACCAGTCAGGAGAGGCTGGGTTGGCCTCTGCAGCTCCTGGGAACTAACTCCCTTCCTTGCTCCATTGTCATCTTCCCCTGGCTTCACTGACAGCAACAACACTTTCTCCACACAGGACACTGCAATTCCTCACAAGCCTCCACGGGGTTTAGTTTTCTTTGCTGTTTTGTTTGTTTGTTTGTTTGTTTGGGGTTTGTATTTTTGTGCTTTACAGTTTCCTATGTTTTATGGTAGTGCTTTCCCTATGAATCCTTGAGCAACATATGAGCCCATCTCAATAGTGCTTTCTCTGTCAGTAATTTTACATTTCCCATGTCTCTACAGACTCTCACAGCTCTTCCTAAGCAGCCTGGATCAAGGTTATGAAGGTGTGTCCTATGTGAGCAGGGCTCTGCTCCTTGGTTCACAGGCAGCTGAATCCAGAGAGGGTTTACAGAGGGGAGCTACAACAGTTACTTGGGAAGGTCAAAAGGAAATGACTGGGTGGGTTGGTGTTAAAGTCTGGCAAGAGACTGGGCTAGATTGGTGGCTTTTAGCTCAACAAAACTTCCAGAAAAAAGTTCATGAGCCACAGTGTGTCCCATTTCCAACTAAATACAAATTAGACTGACCTTTAAGAGTTTGCTTAGTGTAATGCTGCCCAATGCATTTTCTTGCTTTCTCAGATGCCAGAGAATATCAGGAAGAAGGAAGGTTTATTTCCCCCAATGGTTTTGTGAAACGCCTTGTAATGCCTTTCAGACCAGCAGTTGTTCTCCTGATCCTAAGCTTAAAACACTGTCCTAAATGATTTCCAAAGGTCCCTTCCAGCACTGTTTTGTTTAATTCTGGAAACTCAGAACCTCTTGAATTTCTATCACTATTCTATTGCCACCAGCTACGTGTCAAGCTCTCAGGACTATCTTTTGTCCCGTATTATGCTGGCCAAATAGTTTCAATGCAACAGAATATTTGTCCAGAAGGGAATTATTGTTCCTGCGACAAAAGGTTATTTGAAGTCACAGCTGCCACAGGGATGTCTGATAGCACTGCAACCTTCAAAGACTTGAATTTATCTCACTTGGAGCTGATTACAGGTTAAAGTTTCATGAACTTTTGCAGGTTGCAAGACTAGATCTCCACCCACTCAAAAAAAATTTTTAACCCTAATTCTGTGAACTTTAAACTGTGTTTCAATAAAGCTATTCACCCATCTGTCTTTATCTCTGCTTTAACAATTTTCTCCAATGAGGCGCTTTTTTTACAGTTATGTGCTTAAAACAGCTTTAAAACAGACACTGAAGCTATATTAAGAAGCGATCACAACACATCCAATTCTACCAATAGCTTCTCTGAGCCAAAGTCCACCTTTCCTTGGTATAGAATATATAAATATAGATTCAAACAAGTGACTAGAAGGTGAGAGGAGAAGTTATTTCTATGTTCAAGGAACTGACAAGTCACAACTGACCTTGAAGTCACCTACCTGAAGTTGTGGACCTCAGCCCATGTTTCCATAGGGGGGCCCATTAACACGCTGGTCTGACATTGACCACAGGATCATTCAAGCCTCTGTACTGGTTTAGCTCTAAACCTCTATACGCTGGGTCAGATTTGCAAGAGTTGGTTTTTGTGGTAGGGCACTGTGCCGCAGCCATCAGCCTCATTTGGATTCAAACAACGTAATGAGACTCGAGGGGTTTATCTGAAATATGAAAACACCATAAATATTCATTTTGAGAAAATCCTGCTCAGACAGGGAGCACAGAGCAGACTGATTTGTGCCCTGCTAATGCCATCCGGCTGTGAGTGGGCAGGGAGACCCCCACACTGCCTGTTCATCAGACCCACATCAGATCCATGTGCCTGGCTGGACGTCCTCCTGCTGTCAGCAACCTCACAGCCCCAAGCAGTTCAGCAGTGCCTTGCCCCTCAGCTCACAGCAAGGAAAGACAGTTCCCATGCCTTCCACGTATGCTGGGTGGAATGTGCTGCACATGGGTGCGAGGCAGGCACGATAGAGAAATACAGTGTTGGCCTGATTTAGTGGAAATGAAAATAACTAGACATGTGTTAAGCACATTAAAAGCAGCGTGCATGTTGTGCCCTGCTTACTGTTACTTCTCCCTGAGGTTTTTTTGGTGGTGGGGGAAGATTCTTGCAGGTCCTCCCTCCATGCCTACATGTAGCCTTATCAGGGAGAAGGGCAAATTTTAGAAAAATAGTGCGAGTCTTCTCTATGATCAAGATAATGTCCCTAATGATCAGAAGCCATGTCCTGAGTCAGAGGGGAGCATTTGATGGAGCTTTTATTGAGTGCAGTGCTGCATCAGATCCTCCTGGTCTGTGCCCCAGCATCAGCAACCCAGAGTCCCTCGCCAGTCCCAGACATCTTCAGAGGAAAAGGACAGGCAGCAGCCACCTTAATCCAATTTCATCTAAGTATGTAATTAGGGCTGTACATCTGGGATCACTTTTTCTCCCCTTCAAAAGTTAAAAAGCTTTATGAACTAGAGGCAGGAAGAATGGTTTGATCCAGCTTTGGGTGTTGAAAAATTCCTCTCATCTCAGCTCAGCTGTACAAGGCCCCAGAGGCTTGCACTCACTATTTGATGGCCCTGAGGGAAGCCAAAAACTTGTGCAGTCATCCCAGGGCTGCCTCATTATAACCATTTCTCTGCTGTGCATGCACAGGATTTCTGTTTCTCCCCAGTATAGTCTTCTGGCCTTCTTTTGCCAGGGTGGGACACCACAGCAGTGAGCAGCTGCTCACCCGAGCGTCCCACCAGGCTCTGGGGTTTTGCCTTTCCCACATGATTGTTTGGAGACACATACTTTATGGGGGATGTTTCCATACAATGCTTTGTACAAAAAGGGGCATCTCTGCCATCAACATGTGCCCCTGTTCACTCTCTACATATGACAAGGTTCAAAAGAGGCTGGATATTTTCAGAGATAGCAAAATTACTCAAAATACAATATATAATGTGAAAGCATTCCAGGTAGTTTGTCCAGCCCTCGCTTCAGGAGAGGACTTTTTTGCCCTGGCATTCACAGTCAGCTTGTGGTCTGGGGAAAAATACTGAACATTTCTGCCCCTTTGTTAAAATTCATACAGATAAACAATTACCTGAAGGTATGAAAAATTTTGAATGGAGGCAAGAGGCAAAGAGGAAGAATTGGGGTTCATGCTGTGGATGTACTGCGGAAGAAATTCTCCAGGCAATGTAAATGATCCAAGAGGTTTACCACCTTCCTCCAATCCTTTCATAAGAATATCTTTTGCCCCTTCCAGTGGGACAACACCAAGTCAACTGTTTGTGTGGCCAGGTGTCAGCTGAGAGCCTGGAAACTCCTCAGGCAAAGCACACGTGGGTGAGGACACAGTCAGATATGTGGAAGCAGTAGATACCCATCAACAGACTTTAGGGCTTAAACACACCCTTTTCGACCACAAGTAGGAGAGCACAGAGAGAAGGCAGAGGCTATTCCATGTGGGCTCACAGGTGTCTCCTCCCTGAGAGCAAAGAGGGCTGCTCAGGGCGCAGGGGCTGTGTGGGAGCTGAGATGGAGCTGATCATCCGTGGGCCTGTGCCAGGCCCGCACTGGCACCACGGTGACGCCACTGGCCCTGCACCTCCACCACCACTGGTGGTGGTGAATCCTTGATTCTCCAAACAAGCTGGAAAGATCAGAACATGCTTAATTTTAGAAGATTACCAAGAAGAAAAACAACTGATTCTGACCCCCCTCTTAGGCCTTGCTCCATCAGATTGGCTGGGCCGGTCTCAGCCTTTATGGAGGCAAAAACACACTCCTCTAACTGCAGCTCTTGAGCCAAACCCTCAGCTGGTGTGACACGATTTTCAATGGAGCTGTGCTAATTTACAGCAGTCTTGTGTCTGAGCTTCTTCTGGGGAACAATTCAATGTGAAGAGAATGAGGATTATAGGGGGGTAACCTCAACCTTTCTTCTAATATAAATCACAGAGGAGCAAAGTTGGCAACTGATGCTGGTCAGAGAAAGCTGATGGAGTTGCACTCTGTGAAAATAAGCCCTTCCATCAAGATAAAACTGATACTGCTGTTGTTATGTGAAGAAGAAACCTGGAGGAAGGGAAGGAATTTCAACAATGCCAGTAAAAAACACAAGATATTTTAATATTCTGGAACAGAGAAATTGCCCTTTCCTTTTTGATACAAAGTTTTGCTTTTTTTTTTTCTAAGTCATGCTATATTTAGTATAAGAAAACAGTAAAAAAATTAGAAATCCAAAATCAATCATAAGTATTTAAAAGTTTCCCAAATATATTTTTCTGTAGAATTTTGTGTCATGGATATCTTAACCTGGAGAGGGTTGATCAGATTTGAAGCAGAAAAAATTTCCCAAATCTTGAACTATTTAATGAAGTAAGCATTTCATCTACTTCACTGAACAAGTCAGAAAACTTTGGTTGTTGTAGGAAAAAGGTGAATGCTTCCTTCTACTTCCTAACTGCTTTCTAGCCTTCCCAAACACTAAAGATGTCTGCTTTCATTTGAGACTCAACAACCTCAGTCCCAGAGAAGTTACAAAGAAGCTTGTCTGAGCAACTTACGCTTACCCACTTAAAAAATAAATAAATTCAAATGCACTAAGCAAAGGATTACAAAGTCAGATTTAAAGATAGACCCTGAAGAAACTTATTTGTAGATGGGCTTAAAGTGTGGATAATAGTACTGACTCACTATTATGAACTGCTTTGAGGTCTAGGGATAAAAGGGTTTATGTTAGTACTAGGTATTATTACATTTTATTGTTAATTTCAAAAGTTAGAAAATTAATAACAAGCAGAAAAAAATCTTTCCTTGAAATTAAGTACTTAACCTGATAAGAGATCCCAAATGTCAACACTCTGGCATTAGGACTGCCCCTCCAGCCCTTTTCACCTTGCTGGCCCTTTTTAAACCCCTTCAGTATGGAATGAGTCAAAAAACTGCAGGCACTTGGACTTGAAAATTCATAGGGTTTCTCATAACCTATTTCTTCTGCTGTAGGTGTTGTCACGTATGACTTTGTTGCTTGTCATGCTGTCAGACAGAGCCCCTACACACACAGTCAAACACACGTTTTTCCTCCCATACACACTCTATCCTTAACAGGTAGCACATACAGCACGAAAGGGAGAGAAACAAGAAAGTACTGGGAAATCAACATCTGGTTTGAATAATTCCCCTATTTAAATTTTTACTTAGAGAACTCCCATTGGTATCAAATAATTGAACTAGGTTATTTACAGCTGAAAACCTTGGTAGCACTCTTCCCCTCTGGTTTCATGTTGTGGATCCTCACACCTTGGCTCCAAAAGCCTCACTGGGGATTTGCGTTGCAGGTACCACACAGCAAAAGGCAGATCCACATTCCTCCCTGCCTCCTCCTCCCACTGGCAGACATTAAAAAGATGTTGCCTTGCTTTCTCTCACTCCTCTCCTTTATTAGGAGACGTTGAACTTATAACAAATACACTTCACTTTGCAAAAAGCAGCGTAATTAGCCCTGCTTTTTTTGGCCTGCATGTGTGTGGTAAAATGTCTAGTAGTAGTTGGCAAGGCTTCTGCAGGGAATGAGATTCCCATGGTTAGATCTAAAGCCCAAATACTTGGAACAAATTAACACCAGCCAAGAAAGTGAGGTTAATTACTGGAACACTTGGAATAGGAGGCCTCCCTAGCCTAGAAAACTGCAATACACTGTCTAAATGTATGGTATGCGGCCAACCAGGATCTCTCCCTCTCGTTCTCTCTCTTACTTGCTCTCTTTCCTTCTTTCCTTTTGTGTCCCGACTGCAGGCAAATGTCAGAGCCGCTGAGAGCAAAGATTTCATTTTCCTCTGACCTGCTGCTCCATCAGGCCAGTGCCATCAATGGCCCTGGAAGCTACTCAAAGCTGAGAAACACTGCCATCAGGGGCTGGCTCTCCTTCTGTCTATGTTTTCTCATTAGTGGTTTTGCGTTGTTGAAAGGCATCTTCATTGGAGGCCCAGTATTCCAGAAACATGCTGCTTTAATCTGGGGTGGGCACTGAGGCTTTCAAAAACACAGCCTACGACCCAACAGGAGAACAGCCATCTTCCCTAATATGCTCTTTGGAGAGCAAATCTGTAAATCCTGTTGGCCCCCAAACATCTGCCTTTGGTAAGGTTTTAATGGGGAAAATTTGCCTAGTAACCACATTGCCATTGACCTTTGATGTGTGAGGAATGTATACATGCACATGTCTGGGGGGAGCTGCGGACGGGCGAAAACCTGTGAAATCAAGGTTGCAAAACCGTGGAGGTGAAAGCTACGTAGTCCAGTTCAGTTACCTGTGCACCTTTAGGAGGGCTCCCTCATGTGTTTGCTTTATTCATGACACAGCCTTCTGTGGCGTGACGACAAGGCTTTTTTCCATGGCATGGCTGCCTCACTCTGTGCTCAGGAGGGATACTGTTCATTACAGGAACAGCTATTCAAGATTTTGTTTTCTCTTCATTGTTCAGCTTGTGACCTCAAGCCTTACTGACTGCGCACTATTCAAATCCTCCTCTGAAAACAACATCATTTTGTTTTCTCATGGGCTTTTCTATAGCACTCATGACAATAGTATCAAAGTGTCTCGTAAAGATTAATTCATCTATTTTTGCTACAGCCCCAGGAGGCAACTTGGTATTTGCTTCATTCTCCAAATGTTGAACTGAAAGCATAAACCCTGTCCATACAATCATGGGTGCAGTTTACCAAGCAGCTAAAGCTGTGGTGTCCTCTGAGGCCCCATGACTGTTTCAAACAGTGCCTGCCTGCATGGTCCGTCAGGCTACATCTGGCTTCAGCATGTGCACTGCCTGACCCCCTGGCCACGCTTGCAAACTTACAAAATTGAATCTAGTCTTGAAGGCAGCCTCAGGGCCTTTGACAGTATAGACATAGCCATATGGTCAACAGTGTGTCTACAAGATCCGTGGTAAGCATTAATTTTAAATCCTGTCATTGAGATGCCTAGGTCTTGATTTTTTCCTCTTGCTTGTCATTAGCCACCATTGCAGATGTTCATAGCAGAGCTCCTGCCGACCTCATTCCCAGCTGAGACCCCAGGATCTCATGCTGGGTCCCCAGAAAATGAGAACCTACATCTAGGAGCCCTCAGTGAACAATTCCCTGTAGGCAGCATGGACTAGCCTCTGCGAGGCCAAACCCTTTGCTCTCACAGCTCCCTCAGGTACAGCACCAGCCTTCCCATTGCTCATCCTGCTTCAGCTGTCTCTCTCTTGCTGTCACCTGCAGGAGTCCAGGAGCTGGTAGTAGTCTCCCCTCTTTGCTGGAGCATGACAGGAGACCTGTGGGAAAGTGGCTTCAAGAATGTAACACATGATCTGCCCAAAAGGGTGGGATTACCACTGTGCACAGACCTAATCCAAGTATTTCCTGACTTTTGAGTGATCAAATAGAAAACCTTGGTAATGTTCCCTTAGGACAGGGATGCCTTATTTCCTATGTTTTAAAGTAAGCTAGGGGACAGCATAGGCATGTCAAAGTAGCCATACCACGGATGTCTACAGGGTTTGCCATCAAGATGGCAACTTTCTAGGGCATGTCACTGTGCCAGGAGTTAAGCTGGCAGGACTAACAGATCCTCTCCACGTGGTTTTTCAAAGTATTATAACTTGGCCAAATGTGAGTAGTTTTTCACAGAGAGACAGACAAAGCCCATCCCCAACACAAAAGCCACCTCTTCTGCCAAGTGTCCAATTGCACTTCCAAAGCACAGGGGTTCTAGGGCTTTCCAAATAAAAGGTTGTAAAAAATGTAAAAAAAAAAAAAAAAGGAAAAAACAACAAGGCAAACAATGTATTTTTCCAGGCTTCTTCTCAGAAACACTCTGTCATTTTGGCTGAAATTTCGGTAAATAATTCAGTTTGAGGCAAACATCCTCTACCTAAAATTTAAGACGAAACAGTTGAAGCTGTCAAAGTTATAAGTGAAGGACCTTATAACTAAAAACATTAGTCAAAGTTACTAATAAGCAGTTTTGCAGCTGCAGGTGATGCATTTTGTGGGCACTTGCACATATTCAATATGGGCTGCTACATCAGGCAGGCTTTAAAGTTGTTCCGAAAGTCCTGCCCTAAGAAACAGACCCATATTGAGTGCTTGCTGTGCCATTTAGAAAAGAATATTGGAAAATGGACAGAGAGGAGACAAAATACATTGTAGTGACAAGAAATTAATCAGTGCAGTGTATAGCCCAGAAGAGCTCTCTTCTTCTGCCAACCAGGCCTCTGGGGGCTTTCCAAATTCTTAGACTAAGGGGTCAAGCAAAACATGGAAATGCAGGGCTAAAAGCAAGGAATTTGTCTAGCCCAGCCCTCATATCTAAACTAGGATTAAACCAACTTATTCTTGACCAAGTGACATCTAACTTTTTCTTCCAACACTTCAGAAAAAGGATCCCCAGTACCCCCAGCCTTTCCAAGTGCTGAACTGAAAGTGCTTAGAATAGCTTCATTCCATTTCAAACAGCCTATTCATTGCAAACTGAATACATTCTTTCTACCTCTGCCCAGTGTTAACAGGGAGCATGAAGCAGCTTTAAATACCAGAGGGCTTCCATATTGCCCCCACCATTCTCTCTTTTCTGAACATACATTAAATTCTTTTGCTCTTTCCCAGAAGTGGTGTTTTCTAACTTTTATTATTCTGGACTGTCTTCACTACACCTTTCCTGAAGTGTAATGACTAATACAAGAGAGTCTCCCATATGGGTATAAAGCAAAAGTCATATCTAAGCAGCCCAAGTGCTTACAGCACCTCTGTGTCTCTCAGCTAATGCTGGATGAGCAAACTGCTATATGTGTACAGGAAAACCCCAATTCAAGAGTAGTCAGGAGACTAATTTTACAGCTAAGGTAATACAACCCAGCATTTAGGATGGCCCAGAATAAGGTGAGACCTTAAGCCTATAAGCCTTACAAAGATTTGCCTGGTACTCTGGCCATAAAGTCAGAGTACAACAGGGTAATTACCTTGCCTAAAACACTCATTTTGCCACATTGCAAAATCAGGTTGATGGGAGGTTTTTTTGCTGTGCAACTGCATCATGTTTTTGGCTAATGATCTGGGATGTTTTTTAACCAGTTTTGTGCTGTCTCCAACCTGGTCATGCTTTTCTGTTCACATGGAATGATATCTGAGAGCTTTCTTGATGCCAAGGTATAACATAGACATGGGTTTTATTTGAATCCACACAACCAGTTACCATTTTCAAGAGAGAATTCCAGTTTATATTTCTTTATCTGAAACACCTTGTACAAAAGTAGGACCTTATATGTTTCTCAAGCCGATATATCCTGGAGTAAGGGCCCCCAGCTATCAGAAATACATCCATAGGGGTATCTGGGTACCTGACATTCCTTCCACAGCTCACAAAGTACACCTGTGGTGCCAGAAACAGCCAACTAGTAATGAGATATAGTACTTCAGATTCCCTTTAGCCAGGCTACCTCTGCTGAGCAAAGCACATATTCCTTATTAAAATCAAACTTGCTTACTGTCCTAGAACCTTAAATCATTTCCCTGCTAAGATCTGTCTGTATGCCCTCTTTGCTCTTTGGACTACTTTAAAACAACACTTATCTTGCTAACACTCGCAGAGCACATAAGCAGCATCACATGCCCAGAGGATGCTTCGTGCCCTCTGTGATAATCCAGAATCTCATTGCTGTGCAGACATGCACGCAGACATAGGACACTGCAGTCTCCTGTTAAAGAAAAAGAAACGTTTCAGAACCCTGTTGGGTTCAGTGAATCCACCACACAGCACAGGAGTTTTGAAAGTTTACAGAACAGCAAAAATCACTGTGTTTATGCATGGAACAGAGGGAAAGGGAGGCAGGTACAACACTAATGTAACTGTGGCCATTGTTTTCATATCACTGTAATGAGGTGCTGAGGAAGGTGTAGGTTACATAACCTACATCAGCACCCACATGTTCTTTGCATGATCATCTCCCTTGTGTTAAGGTTGTGGTCCCCAAGAAAAAGAAGAGTGGTACACATGTGCCCAGACTCGCAATTGCTACCCATGGAGGCAGCCATCCCAGGATCTGGGCATGCCCAGAGGCTGCAGGTTCAGGCACATCCCAGCAAGGGGGAAATATATTTCCTTCCTAGCCTTTGAGTGCTGTATCTGCAGCCATCATGCACAATCTGTATGGCTTGTGTGTGCCCATAGAATGTCTTGCATTAGGGAAAGGTGAGAAAACCTCTGGCCAGTCTGCAATGTGATCTCCTCTTGACAAAGTGAGGGCAGGAGTAGGAACTGTGAGCTGGGACTGAGGAGATAAGCTCACCAAGGCACACAGAGGAAATCGCTGCAAGAATACAAAGCTCTCTGATACTATTACTCCGTATCACTTAGTGGAAGGTAATGTGTACAATAAAGACATATTGCAAAATAGGGTTTATTTCCTTAAAAAATCATTTCACTCCATTCTCCAAAGTGTTGCTCAAAGCAAATATAATTTTATTGCTGACAGTTTAGAGGAGCTGAGGCTGTTATTCCAGGGCTGGTGGGAGGCAGCTGTATTTGGCTCATTTCATCACTTGCATATGGAGAAAATTTTGTTATTAGACTCTCTCAAAGTTGAAATTTATTTCCCTGAGCCCCGACTTCCAGCTGTGAGAAACAGAGACTTCCAGCGCTGGTGGCATGTGAGGACTCGGATATGTATCCTTAGCTCAAGCACATGAAGGTCTTGACAGCTGTTCTTGGATTGAATTCGTGTTTTCCTGCATAAAGGCACAAAAACTGTTTCATGCATGTGCTTGAGGACTGACTTGTATTAGGGAAAGGTGAGAAACCCTCTGGCCATGAGTGTGAGCTCTGCTTGAGCTCCCTCTCTGTAAGATAGGAAATGCCCTGGCTCTTTTTGGAATCCCCTGTCCACATGTTCTTTCCTTCATAAGATCTGACAAACTCAAAAAAAAGCATAGCTCAGGCTTTGGTACACCTGTGAGTGACCCTTCTTTAGATAATTTTCTTTAGCATTTCCACAACTCTTCCAAGAGCCTGCAAAGATATTTTCTTAATAACTGCATTGTATCATGAGGACCAATATGCATTATTACCAATTTATTCTTCGTCCAAGATGTCAAAATAGCTTTTCAAAGATGCTTTAGTTAAGCCCCCTAATCTCTCCAACAGAGCAGTTGGTACTGTTATCCTCTGAAGACAATGGACCCAAGGTACAGAGAGATGAAGTAACTTGCCCACAGCTGCACATTATATCAGTCACAAAGCTGCAGAGTCCAAGAAGCCCAGCTCCCAATCCTAAGTGTTAACCACTAGACTCTGATCTGTACAATACCAAAAAGAGCAGGAAGGACCAGGAAGCAGCTACATAACATGAGGAATTAATTCCACTGGAGGAATACGAGAGAGGCAGAGGAGCAAATCTTAGTCAGCACAGGCTCTGTGATGATTGCTGCCTTACTGTTCATGGGCAGCAGAATTTGTCTTCTGCTCCCACATCTGCCCTGGATCTCACTGTTCTCTCTCTTTTTCATTTTTCCTGTCTCTCTTGTCTTCCCACAACCTTTCCAGATGTTTGTCTTTTAATGTCTTTAAAAAGAGAATCTTGTCTTTTACCCAGTTCTTTTTCTCAAAAACTCATTAGGAAGAGCTCTAAAATGTCTGTGGCTCTCCAGAGTCTTAAGGCAACACAGCTCATCTGGAAATGTCTCAGTCTCTGGGAAGCCAAGCTCTTAACCACTGTGGATTTAAATCCCAGCATAAACCCCCATAGAATTTATCCTGTAGTACCATATAATAAAACTGTGCAATATCTTGCACCTATCAATCAGCTGTTTTGTACAGATAATTTTCATCAGAAATTAATTTCTCTTTAGATTGCTAGTCCAAAGAAATATAGGCTTTGGCATTTTCCACTCTGCAGAAATCTCAGGAGGATTTCATTGTACGACTGTAGGCTTCTGGAAAATCATGTGGAGCCGTATTGCAAAGGGGAGCAACCTGCATGATGTGTCGCCAGGAGAAGGACACATTCAATAGGATTTTCAATAGAAGTTTCCTAGATACATTTCCAGGATGTGAAGCCAGACTGCCACTAAGCAAGTGAAATTTGAATCCAAGAGAGGTGGCCAGTAAAAGTGGAAAGTGTGTTTGAAACTTTAAATCTCAATGATCAAACCTGCAGACCTGAATGAACTCTGAAATTTCAAAATCCTTTTTGAGATAGACATTATTGCCAGGAAAGTAAGCAAAAAAGGCTCAGAAGGGGTTTCTAGTCCATATGTTGAGTGAAAAATGTGATGGGGAGTTCTTAGCAAAGAACTGTTTCTTTGCAAACAGAATTCTGATATAAAGCATTAGCTTATGTAAATAGGAATTTTCAAAGTCGTAGAGGAAAAATGTTTCCCTTTACAAGGAACAGCCATATTTTTTCAGGGGAAAAAACCCACAACTTAATTTCATTACAAATAACACTAATAGTAGTAAGCTATACCATAACAGAGAACAGTGTCTAGAACTCACAAACAACATTTCTCCTGAAAAACAGGACTGTGAACAGCATACAGAATGGTAAGAGAGTTTGACAAAAAGCCGTTCTAATGTATTTAATTCCCTTATTGGTCCTACAGTGGTGAGTTTTGCAGGTCACCCCTTGAAGCACTAGTGATCCCATGGAGTCAGCATTCCTGTTTAGTTGCTTCCATGAGCAAAACAGTGCAGTGAGCCAGCAATTACAGAGTTAACTGACAATTGCACCTCTGGTGATTCCAGGATGCTTAGGGGGTTGAGTTCCTGGACTGGATAGTTTTGATGGTGCTCTTTCTAATGGAGCTACTGCAGTGATGCCATTTATCAATGGTTTTTGTTTCTCAGAAGAGGAGGTATAAACTGTATATGGCTACTGCCTGCCCATACACTTCCATACACTTCAGATCCAGGTGGTCAGAGATCCTATTGCCCTGCTGAGTTAGCTGGAACTTTCGAAAATAGGAAAGTGAAGTGTGGCCACCTGGTATTCATCAATCCTCTTACCATTTCAGAGTGTCCATTAGAAACCTACCTGCATGATCCCTGCATTTCGATTGTTAGAAAAATTAGCTGTTAACCATCAGGAAATGACCTGTTCCCCCAGCACAGTCACTCAGAGCCATTATAGGCCCTGTTCTAAGTCCTCTTCTTATTGAGCACAATTTACAAGAGGTTTGCCCTAATCTCTTCAAAATTAGATTCTTGTTCTTTTTCTAAGCCATTTAGATTGTTACTTAATAAAATCTTTTGTCTGGTTGCAGGGAGAATGAGAAGCCAACACCAGGGGGGGTGATGTGGTATCGTGACTCCAGGAGAGTTTGCTCATAATTTGGGGTGCAAAATAGTTTTTTATCAAAAGCGGTTGACTTACAAAGAACATTTCTCACATGTAGGGTGCCATATTGGTGACAGCTGGGAAGAGGCAGGAAGAAGTTCAAGGGAAGACAGGTCCATAGCCCCAACCATGGCAAGAGTTCAGACCCACTTTGGCCTCCTTCAGATACAGTGGGATGGGGTCCCTTTCTGTACATGTGGGTCATACAGCTACTGCCTCTGCTGCCAGGCTGCTTGCAGTGTCTCTTGGCAAAGCTGCTAAATGTCAAAGAAATATTCATTAGAAAAGGGAGATATGGAGCTGCAGCCCCATAATTAAGCAAGGATTTAAATCCACAATATGTGAGCACTTTGCCACCAGGCTTACTGAAGATGTTTCATTGTTTTTCTCTGTTTCTGAGAGGGAGAACAAAAGGGAAGAGGTGGACAAGGGTTTTGGAAAAAAGTATTTATGTGGCTTGCTTTTCATTTGGCTGTGCAATAGCAAAGCACATTCTTTTAAGCTCTGAAACATTTGGTTTCAAGAAATGCTTTCAGTTTAAAGTTTTTGGTTCCTGCCTAGTTCTCGCCTTAGGGAGATTGTCCATGGCAGGTATTCTGCCTTCAGGTATCCCTGTGCAAAACTGTAGCTCACAGTTTGTGGTAATTGGGGTGGGGCTGCAGCCCAGTCTTATCCCTAATGGGCTACAGCTGTGAGCAGCAGGTGAGCAGCATTGACAGCAATGAGCCATGGAGTGCCCAGGTGCACTGACCCATCACCAAAGGGAACAGAGGGCACACAGGTGCAGTGCATCAACATGAGGGGTATGAAATGTTGGGCTAAAGAACAAGAAGGGTGGATGCCTGAAGCTTTCTGAAGTGGTGTGGTGTTACTGTGTAGGGGTTGAAGCCTTCTGCTATTGTATGGTGATGCTCTGTGCATTGTGGCTGTCTCAACTGTGATATATGCTGTGGCACATGCTGTGACACAAGCTGTGACACAAAACTGCCTGTACCAGTTGCCCTTGGGAAATTACAGTTGTGTGGCCCCATTAAGGGAGATACAACCCACACATGGGTGCTTGTCTTCAGTCTTTAAGAAGCATTCATTGATTGGTCTTGGGCCCCTTCTCAAATAGTGTGGGGAGAGTGGATTGACTGATTCCAAGAAGCTGAGACTGACCTCTGCATAGAAGCCAGGATTGTGTCTCAGCAGTGTGTGTACAGAAGGAAAAAAAGGGCAGCCAGAAAACTTGGGAACTTTAGGGGTGTCAGAAAGATATGGTTGAAATCCAAGTCAAGAGTACACACCAAGTTCCCACCCTCATAGCTGTTCATAACCCAGAAGAATACAATGCCCGTGAGACTTTGTTGCAGATGCACTGTTTGTGTTTTAAAGAAAACACTGAAAAATCCTAAAGAGTAATGTGTCTGTTTAGAGCAAAAGCTGGTCTTCCCCCCTTCTCTATCTAGTCACCTCCCTTCTGAAATTCATTTACCATGAATTGCTCCAGAAAATATCGTCCCAGCCACAGACCAGTAACAGCCAAGGTGGAAAAAAAGCTTAATTTCAACTGTAATTAGAGGATGCTGAAGGCAACACTTCAACTGTCAGATGTATCAAGCAGTGGAAAGAACATTGGTTCAAGCATAGCGACGATGCTCTGGGAAATGCACACTAGGCAGAAATTTTGCCTTAGCTAGTGTTGGCTATCAAAAGGCAGGAAGCCCCATCTCAGGCCAGTGAAAGCACACAGCCTGTGGCAGGGGGAAACCAGCTTCCCACAGAAACCCAAACCTCAGTTTGGGCTCCCATACTGCAGGTGGAGATAGGAATTCACTACTCAGGGAGAGCTATGGGTGATGCTGGCAGGATGCTCAGCTGCCCCAGCGCTGGACACCCACTGGCTGCTCAGCCCATGCTGCCTTACACAAGTCTGGCCTTCCACCTTCAATAGAACTTTCTCTTTTTTTCCAAGTAAATTTAATCAGGAGTTTAGTCGCATCCTTAACTCATTTCATGTGAACTTAATTTCCAGTTCTGATAGTTATTTTCAAAAAGGATTTTTTTAAAATGCAGTGGGGTTTGAGGACAAAAGAAGGAGGAGGGAAAATTCAATTAACATAATTTCCAGTGTTTCTATATTTCTCGGGTGTATAAGCAAAGCCCTTTCAACCATTAGAGAAGTTATTTAGATTTGGACTGTACCTTGCCTGACAGATCATGTAACTGGGCTTTTGGATTCTTGGACCTTATCCAGTAGGAAGGATGGTTTCTGCACTCCACCAGTGCAGAGCAATGGCCACAGAAGCCCCTGTCAGCAGGGACAGTTTTGTAACATTGCCAGGGCTAACGTGCATGAGAAGGCGTTTCAGCCTGGGATTGTTAGGAGGTATTTAAGGAAGTATTTGCAACACAGAAACAAGAAGATATTAACTTAGCCTGTTTCAAAATGGAAAAGAACTATGGAAAATCAATAGATCTTATGGAAAATGAGCTTTTCTCCTTTACTTTCCAGAACAAGATTGCCCTTCAAGGATTTTGGGATGGGGTGTTTTTTTCTTGCTTTACAACAGAAAGCATAGCTACTTTTAACCTCCCTGCGTAATGGTAAGAAATAGGAAGCAGCAGTAAGGACAACAGAATGTCTTAAGACAAAAATCTATAGTTCAAATTTTTTATTAATTTGTGAAGCCTTTTAATTTTAAAAACTTAGAGTCAAACTAATTTTGAAATAAAACTATTATACCTGATTTTAATTGAAGTTTTAGTTACAATTTGCAGCAAAGTAAAAAATATTTCTTTTTCAGTCTTTTTCTTTTAAATGGAACAAAAAGTGAGCTGAATGGGTTTTTGTAAATGTTCTTGAAGGAGCGCAATAATTTCCATCCAATTATTTAACCAATCAAGGGCGTGAATTCCTAATGAGTATATTACGTGATGACCAATTTAACCAATCCTTTCTTTGGCAGTGACAAACTTATCTGGGTATGGCCCAGGAGACAGGAGTTGGAGAATGGCCTATGCCATGGGATTTTCTCAATTAATCCTGAGCAATTCCTGTTGTGTTTTCCATTCATCAACAGGTCCAAATCTTTTCCCTAACAAAAAAACAAAAATAAAAATATTATGAACTCCAAACAGATAAACCACACTAATCAGATATACACCAATATTTTGGTGGCCATCCTAAGAGAATCTGTGTAAACCCGCACTACTATATACATTATACAATGAAGTCTCATATGTGAGGGATTATATCTTTTTCTAACCTCCTATCTTTAGAAAGATACTCAGTGCTTCCAGATGATCCAAACTTCAATTCTTAAAAAAAAAAGCGTAGTTGTTTGATTTACGATAATTTCAAAACCATGGCTCTTGCTCTTCTCCCCACTTGCTAGTGGTGGGGAGACCCGGTGCAACTTCCCAAGATCTCTCTGTCCTCAGGTGACAAAATGAGATTTTTCTCAAACAACATCTTTGTTTGTTTGTTTGTTTGTTTGTTTTCCCTAGATTTCCTGTATTAGTTTCCAGTTCAGTAAAACTGACAAATGTTTGAAAAAACCCACCATATGATGCATTTCAATGGTGCAAAAATGTACATGCTCAGGAGAAATAAGAGATTGCCTTCCTCTCCTTGTCTGGAGATCTCTTAGTTAGACATCTGGATGGAGCTGTCTGAGCAATGATGGGTTTAGATGTAATTTTCAAGTTAGTCCCAAACATTTCTACCCTCTGAGATAGCAGAGAGCTATCAGCAAGCATGCATTTTTGGGAGGGAAGGCCATAGACAATGCATTCCCCAGTAGTGCTTCTTGTCATAGCACAAACCATCCTGGTGGTGTGACATGGCAGCAAGTGGCACAGCAATGCAGGCTTCCCCACTGCCTTTACTTTAGCAGAGATCTTCCCACCTGGCTCTGTAGTTTCCTTTCCTTTCCATCCTCCTTCCCTAGCAGTGCCTCTGCTGAATCTTTTCCTGTTGCCTTGTTGATTCATTCCTTAATGCATGTGGCACTTCAATGATCCTACTCATTACTATTGAAACTTTCCTCATAAAGTCACTGTCATGATCACATCAGTCATCTTTTTTTCCCTTCTCTCTCTCACCAACTTGCTTCTGCTTGGTTACTGCAGCAATAGAGTCCTTGGTTTTCACTCCATGTCACAGACCACTAGCACCTTCCTGCTGTCATCTGCAGTTGGAAGAGCAACCTGATTCATGGAAAAAGTCCTCTGTACTTTGACATGAGACTTTCCCTGTAAATCCCAAGTGGACACCTTTGCTCCTGCTGGTCAGCAGCTTATCTTATCCAAATAAAGTACTTTCTGTGCAAGAATTGCGGATGCTCAGTAATTTCTTCTGTCTTCTGCTCAGAAATCTCTTACTGAGTGGTGACAGTCCAGTTTCCCAGTGAGAGCTGCCTAAATTGTTTTTTTTATTTGCTTGTCCTCCTAAGCTAGAAAACTTTACCATGACTTTAAGATATCTGGGAATTGTGTGCAAATGAAGGGAAGAGCAGTGAAAATGCAGATGTTGGCCTTGCAGTGTGGGAGGTGGCTTAGCAGTGCAACTTTAGCACCATTATCAGTGTCCATTCTCCCCTTGGACATTTTGGCCCTTAGTGACAAAAAGCACTTTACAAATAATGGTAAATTAACCTTCATAGCCTTAGCCCAAGCGGGACAAAATTTGTCCCCACAGCACGCTTGGAAAAACTGAGACATCCAGCAACAAAATAACTTTGCTGAGCAGTCCTGTAGTAAATCAAAGGAAAAAGGAATGAAAAACTCCACTCTCAATCTAGTCATGGGCTATTATCTTCCATTACTCAAAGAAAATAAATGCCTTAGCCTGGATGACATCTCTACTGGTCTCCAGATTTTGTTTTACTGTCCTTTGTGCCTCCTAAGCCTCACCAAAGTCAAAGGTTGTCAGTGGACTTTTTGAGAAAACATGGGGCAGGAGAGGAATCGAGCAGGGTGGCATTAAGTTTTATCACCCCTTAAAGTGTAATACTTTCCTTTGCGTGCTCTGTTTCTTATTCACACGGCTATAAAATCTGCCACATCCGGGCGAGAACATCCCTGCAGTCAAGCAGGCGGTGTTTACGGACTGGAAAAGGCGTTCTCTTGCTCCGTGCTGCAGGGGTGGGACAGAAACCCTAACAAGTCACTTGTGGTTTTCTCTTTCCAGGTTGGGCAATCAGACCTCTCTACACCGCAAGAGGGGACATAACAATTTAGGAGCATTTTATACCTCTGAAGATTTGCAATCAGCAAATTGTCTGGAACGTGTTTGATTTCCCCACCCACCTCCCCTCCATGGTGTCCCACCACAGAGCCTCTTGCTAGGGACATCTTGATGTTAGTGGTCTCACAGACTCCTTGCTTCAGCCAAACTCATTTCTTGTGTGCTGGTTCTCAGCCAAGCTTGCTTTACATCATAAATGTAAAAATGTTTCTTTTATAAAAAAATTAAAATAAATTAAACCAAAAAAATAGACGAAACACACAACCAACCTATAAACAGAACATAAAAGCTGTTTAATGGAGTGCATAATGAAGCAGAGAGGAAACAGACTCACGTTGATTTTCCCTAACATTTCACCTATTAAATTAAAAGCTTCTTAAGGACGAGTCTGAATTTTTTTTCCAGTTAATTCAAGTTCTGTAACGGGTAACAAAAACATTATTGTCCCCAGCAAGCTGAGGCTGCATGAGAGACAAGTCAAAGAAATAAGGCCTGGGTACAAAGACCCCCAGGAAAATGTCCCTCCCCATTTCAGACACCCCTCATGCCAGTCTGGGTACACTACAGAAGAGATTCTGAAGGAAAACCAAGTCACAGAAAACCATACCTTTGGGACCAAATGAGAAGGTGAGACCTCAGGCCTGGTAACTGAGCTCTGAGATTTCTGCCACAGCTTTGGACAAGCTGCTCAGACCTCCAGCTACTTGATGCTGTCCTCTGCACAACAGGAGCACCAATGTTGACCACTACTAACCCACCTACTGAGATTACTGGAAAGATGAATTAATCTCTCAGACTCTATTGAAGGCAGCGTTCATGCCAAGAATTCATCTGGAAGTCGTCACGCAGTAGTTGGGAAAAACTATAAAGCACACCACGTAGCTGGAAACTGGGGAGTAAAGGGCTGCCCACGCTGCATCAGGGACACGCTTAATGAGGGACAAGATGAAAAAATAGCAGCACAGCAGGGAAGTGAAAAAACAATGTAGGATTCATTCCTTCAGGCACAATGACTATTTTTAATGTAACTCAGCCTCACAAGTCAGTGTTTGCTCCTCTCTCAGCAGGCAGGAGGGCACTGGGGTGTGAGGGTCTGTGTGGCTCAGCACAGGGATGCTCGGGGTGGTCAGGGCGAGGGTGTGAGTCCCACGTGGTGACAGTGCCAGTGCCATTGTCAGCCCCACAGATGCTGCCAGTACAGACACCCCAGAGGAGGGCAAGGGGCTGGTGTCATTCACAGAGCCGTGGCATGGCAGGACCAGCAGCCTGGCCACCAGCAAACTCCTTGTTGTAACGTGGGCTGACCGGCCAGCTGTATTAGAACACATTTTTTAATAGCACTCCAAAATAGAGAGAAATTTTGGAGCGGCACTTGGTTTCCATGCAGACACCAAAACCTGTCATTCCCAGGGCAGCCCAGCCTACTGGGGGCCATCTCAGAGCCCACACCAGAGCATCTGTTCTGCAGTCACTTGGCATGATCCTTCCCTGGTTTGTCTCTGGTATCAATGCTCAGGAGCAGCTGCACTGTGCTGAAACTAAAGTTTTGACTTATTAGCAGGTCAGAGCAGCCAGAGCAAAGCCTTGAACATAAGCAATATTGGTTCAGTTTCTTAAGAAAGGTGGGGTTTTTCCAAGTGAATGTTTAAAAAAAAAGGGAAGGAGACTTTTCAGTTGTAATTCTGATAAATAGAGCAAAGTTCTCACTGCTGTTAGCAGTGCCATGTCCTTGAAGTGCCAGCATGCACTGGGAGCTGTGTTTGTAGCTGAAGAGAAGTTCAGCTTTGAGATGATGGCTTAGTTAGTTCTGTCTCCTCGGGTGTGCCTCTCATGTGAGTGACACAACAAAGTGCAATAAAATCCTCGTGTGAGATTTGTGATCTTCAGGCTCTGGAAGCACAACACAAAGTCTCGCTTTGAAAGGATTTTCTTCACACGGACAGAAGTTCTTCTCCAAACTAGCAAATCAAGGCTTATAGTACTGATGGGAACACCAGCTGAAGTAACTCTTGAATGTGTTATGATGGCTCACACAATCGTAAGAAAACACCTGCATGTCCCCAAAACCATCCTCTCTTCTGGTTTGCCATATACAAGCAACCAATTTGAGTCCTTCTGAATAAATAATGTCAGAACACTGTAAATCAGTGTTTTACTGTAAATCAGTAAACTTTATGGAAAGATAAAGCAAAGAATTGTTTTGGAAATCTTGTTATGTCACCAGACAGTACCAGACTTCCTCAAAGAAGCGTTCCTGCATTTCTGGAGACCTCAGTGGCCCAGCAGTGAAGGGCACACAATCTGTGCCAGTGCTCCTGCACACACTGTGTGTGCCATCACACAGGTGAGCAGGGATACTGCTGCCAGCCTGGACCCCAGGAGCAGCTCTGAGTGGGGACAAGACAGGCACTGATATCCCTGGGGTCTCTCACAACAAGCCCACCCGCTGGAGCATGGGTTTCTCTGCCAGACCTCACATGCACTGCCATTGCCATCATGTCCCACAGGTAGCCAAGGGCTTGCCAGCCCTGGCAGGGAGGCACAGCATGCCACAGCATGGCACAGTGTGGGGGCTGGAGTGCTCAGCTATGTGGCCAGGTCACCACTTTGTTTGGTTTCACATAACTCCTTGAACTTATTAGGAGGCTGGGGAAAGGAGACTTTGTTTTGCTTTGACTGTGAGGTTTTGGATGCTTTGCTTCCAGGCCTCCATCCCAGTGATCCCAGTGATGAGGACAGATTGAGGGAAGATTAAGTCAATGCCTTAGGAAATTTACAGTTGGAGCCTGGGAGAGAAGGCTGTCTTCTTGGGAGAAAAAAGAAAAGTGATAGTAATGCAAATCAGAACATGTTTACCTGTGCGTATATATACACACACGCACATACAAACATGAGGTTTTTGCATTTCAGTGTAGTTCTGTCTCTGACCATTTAGTTCTGTATTTCTCTATTTTAAGTTTCAGGTAGACAGAGGCAATTGAAGAGTTTTCCTCCCACGCACACCCCGCTAGCTATAATGGGGGAATAGCACACTGTAATTAAAGATCAAGATTTGCTGTTACACAGAAAGTTTTTCTAAGTGCTTCAAAAATCCACGTGCTTATTCAGACTTCTGTGAAAATTGCTTGCCTCAAGGGCTGGAGAAGAGCTCCAGCACAGCCTCCTCTGTCTTTGAATATGCAGACACCCCACAGACGATGCAGCCACAGCAGCAGCGTTGCACTCTTCTTGCAGAGTACCCTGTGCTGCACAGCTGTGGCTCATACTTCCTTTTTGGTCCTTTTCACCACCTGACTCATTTAGGATTCAGGTGGTATTTGACAATCTACACTACCCCTTTTTTCAAAAAGCAATCTCTGTTTTAGGAGTTTTTTGAGTTGTAAACTGAACCACTGGACAAGAGTTGCCCTGTAAATCCTGCAAAAGGGGAAGCAGCCTTTCACAGCTGGGTCAGGCTAGTGCAGATGCTGGGTGAAGGCTGGCTTAAGTGAGTGGCTGCTACTTCCCAGGAACCTGTAGAAATCACCATGCTCTCCACTATACTGTCTCCCCTTCCTTTCCTCTGGTGGGGGACACTCAGCCCATCCCCCCTAGATAGCAAAACTCAAGTTTGCCATTGCTGAGGTGAGCCTGGGGATCCAATGTCAAACATTGAGCCCAGTCTGGGACTTTCCTGCTCTGCAGCAGAGGCCCCAGGTGGCAGAGCAAGTCTGTTGTGAAGTATTATGCCATGGGGAACAATTTCAGGTGTGTCTCTACCCAGTGATTCTGAGAGTTTCATTTTATGCTGTTTAAAATTAGGGGATCTGCCTGTGTGATCTGGGGACCCCTGTAGAGGTTTTGCTTTAAAAGCAACGATTCTGATTCCATAGCTAAAATTTCAAAATCTGCTAAAACATACGTGCTGGCTCTGATTTTAAATAACTAGCATCCAGAGGAATATCACTAAGCAGTGAGCTATTATTTTAGAGCTCTATAACAGTGCCTTGTGCCTTTTATCCATTCGTGGAAAAGGGGAATGAGGGTCATATTAAAATAAAGTGAATTACTTATCTCCAAAAACTCAGCCAGGCAATAAAAAGCAAAGGTTCACAGGAGACAGGTCAACCAAAAAATGCTGTAATTTGGGGGAACAGGAAAAATCAGACATCATGCCAAACCTACCATATGACCTTTCTTAGAGTGACTGTAATAAACTTCAAATGATATTTTAGGGCATACAGAAAAATGAGTGGAATGCAGACAAGAATAAACAAATGAAAAATGTTTAACCTGAAGCTCAGAGATCTGGCAGGCCCTTCTGATTTTCACTAAAAAGAAAATCCCCAGATAAACACGGTGATGGTGCCGTCACATGTCTCCATTTGTACTCCTGTGCCCCATGAAGGCCCAGGGCGCTCTCTGTGATCCCAGTGGTTTTACCTTTCCTCTTTGTCTTGTAGCTTTCTGAGGGGGGGGATTTAAATGAATTTAGCATAACAGCAAGCATGCAGTACACATCTCACACCACTACTGTAATCAAGGCCATGGATTAATAACAGGGGCCTTATTCTCTGTTCTTTTGGGGGGGAAGTATACCCAGATATTTCATTAAACTAATATTAAATTAGAGTGAATTGAAATTAAGACTAACCAAAAGGCTGATTAAAAGGGGAAATATTAAAAAATAGAGTGGAAGGAAGGGAAAATCCTTTTTCTTTCACTATTCCATATTTTTTTGTCAAGAAGCACATCTCTTGTTATTTCATTAACATTGGCATTCTCCCTTCTTTTGTGCCCTAAACTCACATGTCTCAAGTGACATTTTCCAAACTGCATTTCCCATCCATTTCTGGGACATGTGACAGGTTCACTCTGCTTCTAGAGATGTGTTAAGTGCACCCAGAAGCTTATAGTTCAACAGGTTCTGTTCCTAAAGCACAGCACTAGCCTTTGATAACAAGAAATAATGAAAGTAACAAGCCAGTCTCCTGGCACAGATTCCTTGCAATGGTGTATAAATATAAATATACTGCAGCCTTTCCAAATGCCTTTTGGGGAGCTGGATTTTATTCATGGCTGCTTAGGAGGTGAAGGTTGCTTGGATGGTTTAGGTAAAAGACAGTTCACCACTGCTGCTGTTCTCCTTGGAGCAGCTGGGCTGAATGCTGAGGCACTGGCAGCACACAGGGAAGGTGCTGAATGCTGGGCTGAATGCTGAGGCACTGGCAGCACACAGGGAAGGCACTATCTTGAAATATTATCAGACAGCGAAATCCATTTTGGAACAATAGGTGGCTTCTCAAGAACGCCTTTGACCTGACACAGAACTGAACCTTTAACCACTAAATTGGGAGATTTGGTCAGGGCTAAAGGTGAACCTGAGGCACTTGAGACCTGCACGGTTTGGGAAATTATCTAATTAGGACTTTTCAGCAGTGACGTCACAAGGAGTTCCTGATTTTACAGCTGGTTTGTAACTGGCAGGGTTTTTGTGAAGGCTCAAGAGGTCTGAAAGGTCAGCTGGTCCCTGAAAGCTGGTCTGTTCTTTCCTCTATTGTGTTCTGTGCCCCCTGCTTTGGGACCCCTAAGATGCCAGCAGCAACTAAAACAAACCAAAAAAATAGTTTATTTATCTTTTTTTTTGCCTAGTACACTGCTAGGAAGAAACATTTCCAGACTATGACAATTGTCAATTGTAGGAGAGGAAGTTCAAACATAATCAAAACCACTGATGCATCCCAAACTCCCCAGGCCACAGCTGCTGGCTGAATGGGATTGCTCCTGGCCTCAGAGGCATGAACCTGGCTGGTGTCACGGCTCTGACCAGGGTCCCCTTTGAGGGGGCCTGGACATGCCTCCAGCTGGTGCAGAGGTTATTATTCCTACTTTGTTTTTCAGGAATGAATAAGGACAGATGAATGATAAGTGTGATGTGCCTGTTTAAGCTCTAAGTATCATACCAGTTATCAGCCTTCTTAGCACTGGAATCTATCCATCCTCTTCTGCTGGAGAGCTGCAGGGCCCCAGTGGCAACTGGCTTTACAGAGCCTCCTTCCTGCATCTCTCTCACACAGACCCATACAACCACACTGCAGGATGTAGGTCTCTGTATCAAAGCATCTCATTGTCACTTTTTCCAGTCTTTACTGAAAGAAACACTCTTCTGCAGCTGTTTCTTGGCCTCTATCTCAGACTGCTAAATCCGCTTTCCTGAAATGCTAATTGTCACTCAGCCTGAGGATTTACAAAGAACAGGTCCATTAGGAGACTGCAGAGAAAAGGTATGTGACAACTCATCATAGCTTGAGTTAAAATTACAATTATCTGTAGTTGGAAAGGCCATATAAGTTGTTCCTTAGAGGCCTGATTTGCTGAGAGACCATGAACAACCAAGAAGAGGGACCATGAACAACCAATGCCCTGTCAAGGAATCCTTAAGCCTAAAATTTTGGACAGAAGATGCAGGCTGGTTTTAGAAATCTCATTTCCCCTCTCTTGTCTTTCTATTTGATCTGTTCCCATTATTTTATGTCCTCCCTTTACCTCTCTTTTTTAGCACATCTGCAGCACTAGTGGCAAAATGTGGAGTAAGTGTTTCTTTGTATGTTCTGCAGAGAAGGACTACTTTGTTCTTTCTCTGCCTTAATGGGCCTGGATCTCTGGTAACATGCTGCCTGCTCCCCATGACTAACACACTTTGGAAGGAACAGCACGCCATCTCAAATGACTTTTTCCACAGTGGAAATGCCTGGATCTGTAACCTTGTAACTTGAAAACAGGCAGCTTGAGTATCCTTCTGAGGCCAGACCCAGTGTTCAGTAAAGCAAGTTTTTATTAAGGGTGAAAATTTCTGTCTGAAATTCAACCAGTTCAGAGAAGAAGCATCCAAGGCTGCGGCTTTCATGTGCAATGAAGCATGCACAGAGCCCCCCAACCTGCCTCAGTCCCTGGCAGTGGGCACACATGTGCAATGCAGCCTGGGGCCAGGACAGAGAAGCAGAGCAGTGTCTCTGCAGTGCTGCTCCATTGTGGCCACTCTCCTTACGTTCATAATTCGTTCCTGCAGACCCAGCTTCTGCCTCTCCATGCTCAAACACACATTCCTGGTCTGGTGACAGAGACACCATTCACAAGGATGATGTGATGAAATGCTAGTGACCCTCAGGTTTAGGAGTAAAACCAAACAAACCAACCCTGTTACCTTTAGCTCATCCCCACCCATTTGAAATCTGATCTTCCTTGGTCACATGTGTGAGATCTTGGGCCCAGTCACACAGACTGTCATCAGAACCAAGCCTTGATGAAGAGGGCTTGGCAAATGGGCCCAGAGTGCAGAAGTGCCTGCCTTTGGGTGACCGGAGCAAGCAGGAAAAGCGGCATATTCAGTGGCAAGCCTCTTCTTTTCCAGAAGAAACAGCTCTTGCAACAGTTGAAGAGAACATGTGTGCGTATGTGTGTACAGCACGTGCTCACATAAACACCCTCACCAGAGCAGTCATACCCATCAGTCTGTGTGCATAATTCCCAGCCAGACTGAGGAAGCAAGTACTAGTTAGCCTAATGACTTAAGAAAATGCTTTCTGCAGAGAGGTGTCATTCTGGCAAGATTCATACTGTCAGATAATGTCCTCGTTGCATGCCTTAAGAGGCATAACCACATTTCTGTTCCTGCATGCTCTATCCCTATTACCTGGAGCATCCCCATCCAGTATATCCTTCCTCAAAGGTCAGCAAAGTGGTGATATACTCTTCACAGCACTAAGTGCTAGTCATGCAGGGCCAGAAAGAGAATAAGACTGGAGAAAACTTTATGTCTCCCTTTCATTCTTCTTCCTTTTCTCTCCTTTCTTCTGTTCTTCCCCAGAAATTGTCCATCTTTCACTTTCCAACCCAAAAGCAATCAAGCTGAAGCAAGATGGCAGGGTGCAGAGGGTGATCTGAGTCAACCCCTTTTATATCAATTTCAGTTCCTGTTGGGTGTTCTCATGACATTTCAAAAGACTGCAATCCTAATGAAAACCACACAAGCTCCTGAAATTAAGTTAACTGCTTTTGTAAAAAGACAGGGGTGGGAGGGAGGGAAGAGGGGGGTGAGACTAAAGAAAAAGGAAAGAAAAGAAAATGGGAAAATTAAGGAAAAATGTCTTTCAGGTTGTATTCATGCATGTAAAGACTGGATTGTTTATCAAGCCCTATTCTGCCCTATAAACAAACATACTTCTTGTTACTGCAGAGCAGAAATCTATGAAGATTTTCAATTATATTATTTTTGCCATAAGAAACCAAAGTAAAATAATTCAGACAGCTTTTATTTTTGGTGCAAAATATCACTCTTGGGGTTTTTTCCATCTATCTTTTTGTATTATTTTGACCATTAATGGACCAGCATGTTGAAAAACCTGCTCTCTTCCTAGTAATAGTTTCCTAAGCAGCACAAGTCCAGTACTTTTTCTGAAAGTTGCTGACCTAGAGCCTGACTTCTTCCTATGTCTAATCAGAGCTGAACACAAAAGAGCTCAAAGTCTTGCTACACTACTGATTATCGTAATGTAAATTGAAGTAAAATAAAGTACTTAGAGTTCTAAAGGGAAGTAGCTCAGGGGTCCCAAAATCTAGAGGTTGAAAATAATTATACAGAGAGAGTGAAGAAGAGTGTAAAATCCCTAGCCAGCCCCCAGTGGAAAGAGGATATATTCCTTAGATCCCAGAAGAAAAGTTGTTTTTTGGGGCATTATTGTTGAATACCAAAGTGTAAGGAGCACATCTATCAAAAAAATAGATGTATAGCTAAGCCTTTGCCTGTCACAGTCCAAGAAGCATCTGGACTATGCTCTTAGTTATATGGTTTAGTTTTTAGTAGTCCTGAAAAGAGCAGAGAGATGGATTTAATGATCCTTAAGAGTCCCTTGAGATATTCTTGCCTGAGGTAATCTATAATTCTGTGATTGCAACATTTCTTGGCTTATTTTTAGAAGAAATGTTCTTCATGTCCTCAAGTCATAGAGCATGTGTGAAATGAACTTCCAAAGCAAGATGAGCCCAGCAAAAGACAATAGACTGGTGCTACCCATTTCAGCAGCCCAGTTGGCCAGATGTCAGCCCATCAATGGAAGCTGAGCTTGTTAGCCATTTAGTCACTTAGGTAAACACCTTCCTTAATGCAAGCAAGTACTCTCATCCTTCTTTGTCTCCAAAAATTTAAAAAATGTTGTTTCTGAGTCTTGTTGCTTGGTCTCCTACTAAAGTGGGGACATATTCTGGGAACTGAAAGCTTGGTGATGAACCCTTTTCAGCATGTCAAGGAATAGTTAAAACCAAGTTTGTTTGTCTTTCTTTGATCATGGCTGGAGAAGAGAAGCCAGAATTAAAAATCAAATCAAGACTTGGCTTTCTATGCCTCTCTACTAGGTAGGTTTTTCTATGACCACTCTCAAAGTAACCTTTTGCTTTTTCTATAATTTGTCAAGGACCATAATTTGAATGGAAGTCATCGGATTTTCCATTCTCTGACTCTCCTTCAAGTGCTCACCCCTCAGCTTCCTGTTGAAAAGAGCTCAGACTTTGCTGGCACACAGGTCTGTATGGAAGCCCCCACCCTAAGAGAGGTTTGGATACAGATGATGATTTCAATAAATCCACTGGTGTCAGTAGGTTTGCTCAGAGTACAGGACCATGGCCTGGCCCTTTCTGAGTTACCTTGTGGTTCAGATAACCGTTGACAAATTAATTGGAAAAAGCCTCATCCTGCTCCTGTTTTTGAATCAACTCAGAGAAAATAAAAGATTTTAACTACAGGATGACAGGAGACCTCTGGCAGGATTTTGGCTGCATTTCTCATAATTTCTAGTGTATACAACAGGGGAAAATCTCTCATTCCTGGTTATGATGAGCTTCATATATTGTGAAATCCTCCAGAGTTTCAACATAAGAATGTGGCAATTCCTAACAGTACAGAGCTTAAACTCTTGGGCCTGAACTCTAATGTCAAGAAAGCTGAAACTTGGCATTGTCCCTAATTGTACAGGAATCATTATATACATTTTCTTCTAGTCAGAGTTATCCACTCCAATGCCAAGATGAACAGGAAAAGCAAAGTCATTAAACACACTCAGAAGTTAACAAAGTTCACCAGAAACAATTTCAGACTATGGACCTCACTCAGAACATGAGATGCAGAGGCCTTGGGTAGATGTGTTTTCAAGAGGTTTTTCAGAACAAACAGGTTGAAAGAAAAGATGTCACCTTGAGAATGGAAACTTCAAAACAGCCATTTTCTCTCTTTCCATCTCTCCCTCCTTCTGTCTTCACCAATATCCTCAGGCAGCTGGAATAACCACTAGGGTGATCTCAGTGGTAAACAACGTCCAACATGTTTTTCCCCGCTTTTGATAATGAGCTGGTTTCATCAAAGCTTGGCCCATTTGGAGAGGCTCATGGGGAGTTCAGACCCACAAGGCTTCCTCCTTTGCAATGTGCTTTCAAAAGTTTCCAGGACAATGACATCATGAGAAAAATGCCTGTCTCCTGTTGCCTAGACAAGTTTTGGGAGAGGTGCACCTCTTTACACTTCTCTGCTCTGCTTCAAGTGGGGAAGTTAGAAACAGTAGATTTCATTTTTCAGAAAATTACAGCAATAGTTCAGCTGTCCAGAGGTGCAGTTGCACCTTCAAGGCCTTTCAAGAGCTGGCCTGATTTGCAGACACCTCTGTTAGCTCACAGCATTCCACCAGAATGCTCACATTTTTACAAACCTGATGATGTAAAATGGGAGGTTTTGCATGCTGAGAATTTTTATTGATTTAACCTGTGGTTACATGAGCCACACCATAGCTAGGCAGGATCTCAGTACAGACAGGGTATTGCCACTGCAAGGTGGCTTGTGAGCTCTTGGCCATACAGTTCTTCCTGTTATCCCTCCATTAGGACCAGGTATTGCTTCCCTGTTACTCATTTAGGCCACACTGCTACTGAGAATACAGCTCATGCATCGCTGTATACAGCTCATGCACAGCTTTCCAGTGTGGAGTTAAACTATGGCTCAAATACCACTCTGGAGTTGACTGGGATGAGAAGGGAGCATGGGAAGGAGGATGGCTGTCAGTGGGTAACCCACAGGGAGCTCCACGGTGCTGCAGCTCATTCAAATTGCCATGCTGGTCCTTCCAGCTGTAACAGAGGAGCTCAAGGCTCCGTGGCAGTATAGACCAAAATGCTTGCTCCTACCCCATGGATCTTGGCTGGACCTAAACCTGGCTTTTCTGCTGGAGAAGAGTGGAGCTCAGGTGGATATGCTTTAGAGTGCAAGGCTGGCTGATTCTGCTGCCATGGGGTTCAGTTCAGGGAGAAGTGAGGGGTTAGGCACAAATGTCTGGTGCTGGGATCAACATCACTCCTACCATAAACACATAGAGCAGCTTCTTCCATGAGTGAAAGCAATGGTAATTTTGGCTTTCCAAACCTGTCCTTTTCTTCAGGCAGAGGATGTGTCAGGCAAAGCTACCAGCTTAGAAATTGCTCTTACAGTCTTAGAAATTACTCTTCTAATCTGATGAAAGCACATGTCACTGCAGTGGCTATCAATGGGGTTTATTTATACATATATTAAGTGCTAACTTCCCCCTCTCTCGTGTCTGTAGCCACAGAGCCAGGGCACAGCTCACAGGACTCGTTCACATGGAGCAGAAAACACGCCTGTAGCTTCAGATTTTGCAGAACTACAGAGCTGTTTGCAGGACTGGAAACCATGAATGCTACCAAGGTTCTTTCCCAGTCAGTACCTTGCAGCTGAGTTAATTCTCCTGCTAAGCAATTACCACAGTCTCTGTACATTAAGTGGAAGGAAGAGCAATAGACTTAATGAAATCCAATGCTCTGGGCCCAAAACATGGGCTGCAGCACTCCCACTCCACTCCATCCCATCTAAGATCGCAGTCAAAGCCCTTTATTTTCTGTGGTTCTCCTGCTTTTGGGCAAGGTTGGTAAAGCCCAATGGGGAGATAGGCAGTCTGTAGTATTTCTACAGCCCTGCAGCATATGCTCAGCTGGGTCACATCCCATAGTGTCTGGGACCAAAATCATGGAAATAAGATTGTTGCCCTCTGAAAAGGAAAGTTTTTCTGTTTTGCACATCTCCTGCCACTCTGTCCCCTCTCTCTAGCCAAGCTGTCTATCCTGAAGCAGGAGGCTGCAGATCCCCTGCAGGGCAATCCACACAATAGTCGCTCCTTTTTCCTGACTGCCACTGCTGTTTTCAGATAGCTCTCACATCTGACTGTCTGGTGTGGTCATAAGCTACTTAAAGATTGCTATTTGGTCCGTATGGTCAGGACTGGTTTTTTCCATATATGTTACTTTTGCAAAATTTAATTTCCTATTCTATAACTAATTATTTGTAGTCATGTTGCAACCCTCTCCATTTAGTTTTTGGTTTTGACTACCCAGATCAGTATTGTATCATCTGTATTTTATCAGCTCACTGTTTATGCCATTTTGTGGAGGATCATTTCTGAATACCCTGAACTGAGATCCCAGAAGGATTCTAGGACACTGTGGGTAACATCCCTCTATTGTGAAAGATGGCCTATTCTGTTTCCCTGTTCCCTTCAACTTGCTATTATTCTAAGAGAGGAGCTTTCCTATTGTCCCAAGAGACTATATTACCATTAGTCAATCTTTGTGAATGCTCTTTTGAAAATTTAAGTGGTGTAAATCTGCTAGAGTACCTTCCTCCATGTGTTTGCTGACCCTTTAAAGAATTGTGATAGATTTAAAACTTGCTTTTGCACTACAAAGACACATGGCTCACGATATTAGTATTATACTTAAGCATATTTATTTCCATTTATTTTTATGGAACTTTGTGAAATTTGCCTGTAACCTGTCCTAAAGGATAAAGTCACGATAGCCACATTCAGGCATTTAGCTGAGTGCTGGGGTATCCCTTAAATCAGCACCTCCATTTCAGTTCATCTCAGACTACAGGGTGAACACAAGCTCCTTTGCATCCTTCTCCTCACTTCTGATTCTTCTCCTTCTGATACTCACACTTGAGCAAGTGCCACCCCTTTATGCAGCGCAAGAGCTGAGTCTTGCATGAGAGCGGCCCACAGCTAAACATGCTGGTCCTGCTGCACCAAGAAGCAGCCATTAATGGGGCCTGAAAATGTAATGTCCCTGCGATGCTCTCTTAAGGAATTTGTCCCATCTATATGGGGATGCACAAAACTCCCTCTGTGCTTTCTTCTTTTGCAGCTATTTACATTCCATTAGCATTTCCACAGACACCACCAAAGTTTGACGGGCTGATCAATACTACGCTATAGTCCCACTGGTACTAGTGGTCCCTAGTGACCCCTCATGTCTCTAGAGTTACAGTAAATAGCTACTCTGTGGTAGGTGTTGATGTGATTAGCTTGTTTCTCTTCTTTGACGTTATGCTTTCTCTAATGTAGAGGGCCACCCCCCACAAGCACTATCAGATCTGTCTTCCCAGCCCCCGGGTGGTAAATTAATGTTGTCATTCATATTTATCCATGAGTAAGTACTCTGAAATGCAGACAGCTGAGGGGCCCCCAATGTCAGCCTAGACCATAAGCTCCCCGGGGCAGAGATGGCATCTCTACTGCGTATGTAACCAAGATGTGCAACTTCTCAGACTCCACCATTTCTTCTGGGGAATGGATTTGGCTGAACCACAATGTTCAAAGATTAGGTAGTGTAAATTTTTCCAATTCTCCAGGTTTCATTCAGACATCTTCAACAAAAAGCCTCATGAGCTTCTGGGAGCCTTTGGATGAACTTTTACCAAATTTGCAGATAGTCACTAAAACGTAAGCCCAGATAAATTTAACAGAGCTTCTGGGTTTGCAGCTAAAGTTTAAATGTGAGTTCTTTCATCAGAGGCACTCTTAAATCAAACAGGGATCTCTTAAAGCACAGTGTCTTAGTGATGATTCTTATCCACATATGAATTTTGCCATTCAGGTCAACACTCTGTCAAAAGCAGATATCAACATATGTGGCTCTGCATCCCTCTCCCACAGCGCAGTGCTACATTCTGCTAACTTTCTCCAGACCCAAAAAGACTCTCCCATGCATGGAGACAGCCACAGCATAGCCTGGCTAGATCACTTTCAAGTGACTCCTTTATCTTTGACAATTGTTTTTTCCTAACAGTCTTTTCCTCTGGATGAATCTGCTTATACAAAGTCAAAGCTTTGAACATGTTGTATTAGTTAACAGAAAAATTCAGCATAGCTAAACTATGTCGTAAGGTCTTTTGTACCCCTCTTCTCCACTGCAGAGAGAGAACAAAGGTTCTGCCCTGGAAAGCAGAAGATGGAAGAGGAAGGACTTGTGGGGCTGAGAGGAAGGAAGGAAGGAAGGAAGGAAGGAAGGAAGGAAGGAAGGAAGGAAGGAAGGAAGGAAGGAAGGAGGGAAGGAAGGAAGGAAGGAAGGAAGGAAGGAGGAAAGGAAGGAAGGAAGGAAGGAAGGAAGGAAGGAAGGAAGGAAGGAAGGAAGGAAGGAAGGAAGACGCAAGCCATAAGGGGTGGGTGAGTGGGAAGGAATCTGCCTGTGAAATATTTTTATGAAACCTCTAATTTACTGGAATAAAAAGAAAAAATGCAAAAACTACTTAGGCGCAAAGTGAGTACTGTCATTGAGCTCTTCCCTTTGGCATGAACTGCTATCATTCACAGGTATTTCTCTGGTTTTCAGAAGGTCCAGGGCCTTTCATAGAAGGGGGAGAAGATCAGTTATACAGAGATTGTGTGTCCCTAAGACATTGCCACTTTTAGATTCTGTTTATAGAAATTAGTGGAGAGCAAAAAGGAGGAGCGAGGCATCTTGTACGAAGAGAAAAGAATCCCCTGTGTTTATTTCTGCTGATCATAGGAGCATTGACCATCACCTTGTTTTCAAAACCTTTGGTTTAGGAGGGGCTGAACACATTTTGAGGGAAACTTCTGGTTAAGTGGCAGAACAAACATGTCTATTCATGCTACAGTGTGTTAAAGAGCTTGAAGTGTCTTGAGGACTGCCTGAAACACAGCCCGCAGCTGTCTGTCCTGTAAGTTCATCATTTATAGCCCATTGCCTACAATGGAACAGAACATTCATGTCACAGCCCAAATAAAGAGGCAAGTGAGTGATTAGCATCCAAGATTTTAAAAGATGAAAATGAATGGCTTCTTAGGTTTTAAATTATAAAGAAAAAAAACTATTAAAGAATGAAGTGGTAGGTTTTGATCAATACTGGAGTCTGTATTCCACAACAGACAATGTAGAAATGATATCCCAGTACCCATCTTGTCTTCCACTTCTTTTCCTCCTACTAAGCCTTCTCCTCTGCCATCTCAAGAACCACAGCTCATCTTAAAGGTGGATTGCAAAACTGTCCTGTTCATCAACATTTGGATATCTTAAACAAGGGGGCCAGTGTCACATGAAATTGGCCAGGAGACAGCATGAGACAAGTGTGAGTATTTCAGTTTCATCCCAGGAAAACACAGGCTCAAGTCAAAATGTGTAAACCCTTTCACCATCTGGGGCAGAAATTGATCAGTGAAGGTGATTTGGATTGGAAATGATGCTACTGCCCCCACCTCCAGACAGAAAGCAATAATTTTTCCTCTAAAAGCAAAATGGAAAGAAAGCACCTCTAAAGGTATAAAAGCTCTTACAAAACCAACCAAGTTATTTCTGTACAAAGTCTACAAGCCAGCATTGCAGTACTTCCAGATGTTGCCCTTTATCTGGTTGCTGCCTCCCCATGGTGCACCTGCCTTTCTCCTTACCCTTGTAAACAAGTTATCTTCCACAAGCCAGGGCATATTTTTCTCCTGTTTTAACCCATGACCTAAAAGTTTGTGATGGAGTTGTATAAGCTTTTTAATGAAATTATCAGAGGTAAAATAACACAGTAATAACATACCCATCCTACATTATGTGTCTTATCAGAAAAACAATCACCCACATCTTAAGGAAGCTCAAATAGCTGAAAATCCAAATAGAAGGTCTGCTCAAAGATGCTGGGCTAAGGTCTGTGGAGATGTCAGCATGGGAGCAAGGCCCAAAAGTGTGGAAAAAAAGATTTAATGTTTCAAATTCCATCAGCTTCTAGCTTTTTTCCCTGGCATCTTCCCTAGAGAAATAGAGAGGGATAGGTCATCCCAAGTCACTGCAAGGAGCTTCCATTGACCAAATTGGGTAGTTTCAGGACTACTTTAGTCCTGAACTGATTTGTGCTCTGCTGCCCAAGGCTACCTCTCAGTGCCCATCTCGGTGTGTACTCTGCACACCTCGGTAGAGTGGCACCTCTGTTATGTCCTGGGGCACGCAGGGAAGCGGCTCCATGAGACCAGGAGCTGCAGAGCTGGGCTGATGGCAGCTGCCAGTGCTGTGGGTACAGAACCCACAGCTGAACCAAGGTCAGACACGCCCATGGTCAGAGCCAAAGCTGCTCATTTCCAAGGGCTGGCTTCTGTCCATGTGCAGAAGTGTGTCACAGCCACCACCGCAGGGCAGAAAACATGACCATGGAAATCGATGCAGTGTTTGGAGAACAAAATGTTCCAATGTGTTTGGCTTGTGATCCCTTGTGCCACAATCTGACTCTGTGGCTTTCTTTAGTCAATCAAGGCTGTAAAAAATACATCTGTGTCCTCCCACCACTGAGCAAAGATGTGGCCTCTCCAGCTCAAAGGGAGGGAATTTATGAAATGCCAACATTAAGCAATGCCATCCATTTGGAACAGTACAAGGCTTGAACTTCAAGTACCCTGTAGATATATTAATCAACTCTTTAAAAAATTTGTTATGGCTTCTATTTTCTCTTCTTCTTAGGTCTTCACTGCAGATAAGTATGATTTGGTGGGCACATCAGTGGGATCCTTCCCATCCATTTCAATGCCTGGTTTTATCTACTCACTTCTAAAGTGGCGATTTAATGTTCATAATAAGAATATCCAGATGACACTAAGGTAATTAACAATAAGGAACAGCATGCTTCAAGACAGGCCAAATTCCAGCTGCCTGAGGTCTGGAGGAAAAAGAAATCTCTTTAGAAAATTAGCCTAAAAACTGTCCATAAATTATACTTTCCCAGTTTCTTAAGAACTAGGCAACAGCCACCACCCAGTTTGCTCGTCCAGCTAGTTCATCAGATCTAGCACAAGGATTTCTACAGTCAAATAAAACAGGCAAACAAGTAGAAGCAGCTCAGGGCCCTGGGAAAAGCCAAAGGCAGGCACCCCACTTGACTCTGATATTTATCATTGCCTCTGGGAGGCACTGAGTGTCAGCTCGAGGACTTTCATTGCAGGAGAAATTCAAGATCATATCTTTGAAATGGCGCAATAAGGATAATTAATGTCCCCTGAATTTATTAAGAAATATTCATAAGGACAAAAGGCACAAAAATCAATTGCACCTGAATTGCAATTAAACATTTCCCCTTTCTGCTCTGTACCTCATCAGGCAGCCTACCTTCCTGCTCCCATTCACCTTCTTTATTGCGTTTATCATTTTTGCTTTCCAGCTAACATATCCCCTCTAGGCATGGTCTGGCTGCTCTTACCTCCCCCTCAGTCCCAGGCTCTTCCTGGGTTGCCATCCTCTGTGCTCTTATGCCCCACGCTGAGCACAGAGATCTTAGAGCCATCATTTCTGCAGGTGACAGCCTTGCCCTGGGTCTATATCACACCTGGAAGATGCTGATGTGGCTTCTGAAGCCTGGCAGCACATAACAGCCCTCTCTGCTGACAGCCATGGAGAAGCAGGGGTGGCCCTGCCCCCCTGAGTCTCCTTCCCATGACAATTCCTGCATCAGCAGTGGGGATTTGAGCAGAAAGTGATTGATTGTTGGTTCATTGAGCTTTGCAGTAATACACAGCATCCTTGTCCATTATTTTCCTTCAACAATTATCTGTCTGATTTAATTTTTTCAAGAATAGGTAATTAATAATTATGTTGGAAAAGGTACTAAAAGATTAAAGCTCACATTTGTCTGAATGTGTTTATTTGATTTATTTGTTGCAAGAAAACGTTACTATTTTCACTATAATATGTCACAATTTTGTATTTTAATGTTTTCATAAGAATGTAAGAATTGTCATCTCAGAGCAGCCTGAAGTCCTGTCACTCTCTTGTCCTGGATCTAAAAATGATAGGTATTTCAGGAGGTGTTTTAAATGATATGTCAGATATATTCCTCAGATCTTCAGATAAAGAAAATATCTCAGGCTCCAAAGCCTCAAAGTCTAATGTCTCAGCCACAAAAGGATCACTATTGTGATCATGATAATGCATTTCCTTAGTGTCCCTTTAGTATGTGACAGGAACCACCTAAAATATTGGTGAACAAGTTGGAACATCAGAAGTTAAAGCAAGACCCTAACACTGGGTATTTTTCCCTTAGCTTTGGGATTTAATTTTATCTGGCTACTGTAGGTACTTGATCATGTTCTTTTCAAAATACTTATTTTGAAATTTTGAAAAAATCAAAAATCAAAATAAAATCCAATAAGAATTTTTACAAATGAGATTATTAAGTTGGATTTCATATGCTTAGCTACCTTGAAGTGACCTAATTGCCAGTGACATTCATCATTTTTCCCTGGGTAGCACGGTGCGGAGCTCTGCACAGGGAAGAGGCAGTGCCTGTTTCAGCAAGGCTGCTCTGCTCCTCTCAGACAGCGCTGAGTGCAGCTCAGGATGGCCCATTTTGGGATGGCCTCCACCCCGGAGCCTCCTGCCAGCTCTGCCCCAGCAGGCTGGTGTGTATGTGAGGATGCACAGCGGGCTCCCTCTGATCACTTGTTCACAGGGGAAAGGCTGATGTGCCGCAGCCAGCTCGAGGATTTCATGGCCTCTTTGGGTGGTGGAGATCAGTTTCAAGGGCCTTCGAAAGGGAAGTGGAAAATGCACCAATTTCGTGTGGATTCTGGCCAAAAGATGAATTTCTCCACCCTGTACCTGGAGGAGTGAAATGCATCAGTCATGAAAAACAGAGCCCTGTAACTGCTTCAGTGGAGATGGGGGTGCAGTTCAGCGAGGACTTTACCACTCTCAGACCTGAGGGCTCATATTGGCCCCCACCATTTTTTATTCTGCTCTTCATGCCCAAAGAACAAACATTTTAACCTGGACTCTTCCTAATTTTGCCAGGCTACAGCAGTCAGCAAGGCACTAAAGGACACACCTCACCCTTGAGACTCTATCCTAGCTACTTCTTCCAAGTCTCCAGGAAGGCCGTATGGATTTGTACGAGACCAGGGAAATAATGTGACTTTCACATTTCAAACTTTGTCCTTTCTGTTGGGAGATATTAGTGCTTTCCATCATGTCAGGACACTGCAGTTACACCCCCACGCCCCATTTCCATATGTGGAACAAGGACATTAGGTCTTGCCCCACTGTGGTCAGTGTGGAGAAGAGGTCAAAGCAAGAAGCTCTGACAGATGCCAATACCTGACCAGGGGAGCATGATTATTCACTACCATGAGGAATAAGTTTCACATGGTAAATGGAAGTAAGAATTTTATTTAGAGAGGTGAATTCTAGATGTCTGAATAAGTCAGGGCAGATAATTTAGCTCAGTATTAACAATGCACTAGTGAGGTAGGATTTTTTTTAAATTCAGATGCCAAGCTAAACTTTGGGCTAGGTTGGAATTGATGACTTGGCATCAAGCTAAAATTTTAAGTTTTGAGGGAACAATAGAAAAAAAAGTCTGTCTTTTGTTTTGTTCCAGCACCAAATGCTTCTCCCAACTCAAAGTGATTGGAAACTATTTAATTTTTTTCTCTCACTTTTATTTTTACCTTGTGGGTTGGTTTATTTTTTTTGTTAAACTACATTAGTTTTACACTTCTAAAATATTTCCTACCATTGCTAACAAAGAAAACCATAAAGCCTTATTAACCAGTCCATACACAAGACCCTTTTTTCTTTGATTCACCATTTTCCAGATTCTCTCCACTAAAAACAGCACATGCCATTTTGCCTGAGACAATGGCAGACAATCTCTGTTTGTCAAACAATTCCTGTTTTTCAGAAGAGCAGGCTGCCCTTCTGGTGTAAGGCGCATCTGACCTGATACCTCTATGAGGTATTACATCATTGAGCCAGGAGAGCACCAAAGCAGCTGGCAGCACCATCAGGACTAAGAGGGCAATGCAAAGAAGCCAAAACATTGAATCAGTTTAATTCACTGCTGCTGCAAGGATGGGACAAGGCAAGGCAAAGATCATGTTGAAACAACTGCCTGTACCTGCTGTAAATAGTCTGTTCTTTTTTCCCCAGTGCATTATACCCACTATGTGTCTCTGTTTGCCCCGGCCTTTTCCCGAGCTGAAGCCAAGGGATTTTTCCATGTCCCTGAGGAGTGTGTTAGAAAAGCAGTGTTTATGTTAAGGGACTTCATTAACATTACTAGTCAGGCTGTAGTACCCAGAGACCATCACAGTGAAAACGAGACCTTGTTCCTTTGCGTCATTGGCCCAAGCAACCACCAGGCTGAAACCTAACCCTGGCTGCTTGCCTTCAGGGGAAAAAATAAGAAGGGTAAAGTAAACAAGGCCCCTGTTCAGCTTTCCTGAGCCTAGATGAGAATTGCTTGCAATTATATATCAAAACTCAGAGCTGACTCTGACCAGGCTCAGCTCTGCTCCTCTGCAGCCACAACCATGGGAAGAAAACCCACGCCCGCAGCTTGCAGCTGCTCTGAGCAGACACCTCCACCCTGAGCCACGAATCCAGGAAACTCTTAAGTACATGCTTAAATCTACCGTTCCTCAGGACAGCACTGATTTGATACCAGTGGGGCTTAAAAGCAAGCATGAGGTTACAGGCTTTCCTGAACATGCTTACTTTACCGAGCCTGGTTTTCAGACATTCATTATTTTATCCTGATGACAGCTGAGGTTTGGGGTTTTTTGGCTGCCGAGCTCAATCCCCCCCACTCTCCTCTCCATCATGGCAAGCTCAGCTGTGCTGAACCCACTGCATGCCTGCCCCTGCCAGTTCATCCCATCAGCAAGCTCCATCACACCTCCTGCTCCTGCAGCTGACTCCTCCTGCAGCGCCCACTGCTCAGCTGCCTCCGCTCTGCTGGTGATGCCTGGGGGTCATGAATGGCCACTGGCCTGCAGCTAAAACCCCCCAATCACCAGGTGCAGGTGCACCAGGGTTCCCTGCATCACCTCGTCCCCTCCCATCCCCTCCTGTCCCACTGGCAGAGAACAAGGGGCTCCCACTGCCTCCCCAGCCTGTCCTGCTCAATAGGGCCCTAAATACACACATCTAGGGCCCCAGAGTCCTTCCTACACTAATGCAGCCTATTTTCTAGCCTGTTGCTCATTCTTGGGAAAAGACAGTTGGTTTCCACCTTCCCTGTGAGCTTTAAAATTCCCCCACCTCCCAACAAATCAACTGTGTGGAAAGAGGAAGGGTGTCAAGTAAAATCAGTGCTGCCCTCATCTTGCAGTCTCTGACGTTATCTTGTGAGAGTAAAGAAATTCTCCAGACTTGCAGAATCTAGAGATTGTTGTGCCGGGTAAATTTTATAGAGTTGACAGGAAAATTTAAGCTTTGGATTTGAAGTGACAGCTGAAGCAATACAGCTTATCTCACCATTAATCTCCTCTCCTTCCCCATACAGTGTAAGTTAACTAGGCTTCTGACCAGATGACATTCCATGTGTCTCTTCTCTTCTCTTCTCTTCTCTTCTCTTCTCTTCTCTTCTCTTCTCTTCTCTTCTCTTCTCTTCTCTTCTCTTCTCTTCTCTTCTCTTCTCTTCTCTTCTCTTCTCCTCTCTTCTCCTCTCTTCTCCTCTCTTCTCCTCTCTTCTCCTCTCTTCTCTTTTCACAATTTGTAATGATGCATTTAATTAATAGTAAATGTGCATAGAAGTTTTCTGGGCAGCCATATGACAGCCACATTATCACCATATGAGCCTAAAATTGTTTATTGTTATTACAGTAAATACCAAAGTGAATTAAGAATGATTGATCAGACATTTATTGTGACTTGCCCAAATATATATATATTTAATAATAGGATGTTTCAAAAGAAGAAAGAGAAATGCTGGCAGAAGAGAAATTCAAACATATATGCCTCTTTCTTGTTTGTTTGTTTAAAAAATAACTAATTAGCTGAGCTGTGTGGCCATATTTGAAAGAAAGAGAAGTATTCACTGTGTTTAATACGACTACGCTAACCCAAGGTGACACCTACAGAAATAACTTGGAAGTGTCACTTGACGGTCAATCAATTCCTTATGGTCACAAACCCATTAAAAAAACCATAGCACCAAAGGTATTAAAAAAATTAATCGGGCATTTAAAATCCTGCAGAAAGACAGAAATGTGTCCGGCTGGGAGGAAGGCAGGAGCAGGAGGGCCCTGCCTGGTATCCTTGTGCTTTCTGCAGGGAAGCGCAGGGAGATCGTGGCATCCCCCATGGGAGCGCCCCTGCACCGCGCTCACCCAGAGAAACCAAAAGAGCAGGAACCCTTATTGAAAAGATTATCTTTCCCATCAATAATCCGCCTCTAAGAGTTCTTTATTAGTAAACCCCGTGGCAAAACCTGACATATTTACAGCTTGCAGTAAACTTTATGTATCTGAAACAATATTAATAATAGAGAGCCGGTGACCAGAGCAAATCATTCCAGCCTGCAAAATGATCAAGTGAAAGCTTAATTGTACTGAAAAGAGAGAGTCCTGACAAGTTGAAAATCCTTCCCACACACTCTTAAACTTTACTAAGATGAAAAAAGTGTGCTGGAGGATTGGAAACATAAGAATACATATTTAAAAAAAAAAAAAAACCAAGTCTGATATCACAGGCTGAGCTGAGACAGAAACCTGATCTTTTACATGGAATGGGCAACATTTGGGTCTGCTTTATGTGAATTGCTCCAAGCTGTTTTGGTTAGAAATGTATAGATTTTAAGGTAAGGAGTACCCTATAGGCAGTGCAGGTCATTCTCAGTATTGGAAGACGTTCCCCATTACTTTTCAGCTGACAAAGGTAGGGTCCAAACTTTTCTTTCTTTGCTGAGTAACTTACTTGCTTTAACGGTGAGCTGGATTTGGCAAGAGAGACACTTGTATTTTGCTGCCTGATTGTGCTTTTCAACACTCTCATTCCCTCTCTTCCTCCCTTCTAAGGATTATCTTATTTTGGTCACCAACCTGCAGAAATTTTTATTTTCCTTATTCCTGCTAACATTAAAAAAAATGTTATTTCTCAGTAATTCTACAAACTTGTCTTCGCTGGTGAAAATGGGGAAAATTAATCTGTTTAGAACAATATTTTGGAGGGGATAAACCTGAAGAGCTCCAACTGTTTTTCGAGTAGGCTTTGTTTCTTATTAAACAGCATTTATGTGTTCTTATTATGATTTTTTTCACTAAAAATATTGAAAAATACCTTCCCATTTTCCAGTCAAAAATATTCCCTTGCCTTTATTTTACTTGACATAATAGCTCACCAGCATCTTTATATTGATTAGAGAAGAGAAATATTCATGGTTTGGAAAAGGCAATTAGAAATGCCAAAACCAGAATAAGCATAAGAATTTTTGTAAAAATTGTAACATCTTCCAGGATGTTTTCTAAATCTGTTTCTGCTACCAAAAAAAAACCAAACCCCCCCAAAGAAATCATCAAACCTAGTTCCGCTTCTATTCTTTTAATTATTTAAAACTATATTTTGACAGCATCATATTTCTTATACATGCATGTTAAAACAAGAGGGACAAATATTGCAATATTTCTGAATGTCTGATATGTGCCTTTTGTTGATTTAAAATTTATCAATGAAACACATAACAAGAGAACTGTAAAACTCTCTTTAATATGTTACATATTTAAGTAGTGCTTACTTGTCACATTTTGGCTAGTACTTATGCAGCCTTTTAAAATGAAAATGAAATATCTTTACCATGATGTTGTAATTATGCACAGCGCGTTCGTTCCCTTTCCAGAATGACTCCCTCCTTTACTCTTCTCTGATAATCACACAGCAATAACTTTCCTACGTGGCAATTTATTTTTTGTCCTCACTGTATTTCTGCTCTCAGAAGAGTTTGCATTTGTATGGCAGCACATCCAGACAACGAGCTGCAAATACATATTTGTGTGTCCCCATGAGTGTCTGCACACCGAGGGATGGGCAGCGGCTTTAGCTCCATTTTGCAATGAAAAGAAGAAAATCCTACAGGAGCCCACTCCATTATTTCCCTGCCTTCGAGCCATACTGGTTCACCGTTGGGGCTTCTGTGTTTGGCACACAAGTTTCCACTGAGTTTGTCCTTTAGATTTTTATCTGCTTAAAATGTGGAGGTTTTTTTTCCTCAGAGTGTGAGATCAGATCTTATTTGTTTGTTCACTTTGTGTCATCAATTGTCACAAGCCACATTTTCACTAAATTCATTTTGCTGCTGTACAATAGTCGTAAATGAAGTGAGGGGTGGGAGGGTGACTGCTGGGTGACTTGTTTTTTCTTCAATTATCTTCATAAAAATAGACAGAGATTTCATAAAAAGAATGAGGGAATAATTTTGTTTGGAAAAAAAACTGCAAGCAGCAGAGATGTGCTGCCTACTGCCCTCAAGAAATTACTAGAAGAGACTTGAGAAAAACATCAGCTATTTTTTGCTTTGTGATTCTCTTTAATTTATTTTTATTGTCTATTAATATGTAGAGATACATCTGTCCATAAATAGATGGCATTACTTGCTTTCCTAATATAGCTCAGCTAATTAAATCAGCCTCAAAATAGAAATATTTTCTCATCACATTTTCAGTTTAATTGCCTCAAACTTGGAATAAAAAATTGTTTTAATTTCAGTACATTGGGAAGACTCATATTTAAAAAGAATAAAGTAGCATACTCTAAACTTATAGTGATTTTCCTTTAGCCCGTTAAACTTTCTATTAATCTTGACTTGCCTATTTGGAAATTTTAAAGACAATGCCACTATAAACACAGCTCTTTCTGTATTACCAGGTACATGCACATATATATATATTCCAAAGGCAGGTTATAAAGTGCACCCAGTTGGCAGCTGTCGGGAAGGTTATTTGTGGAGCGAGCGCTTTAGCCTAGGGACGTAGTGGGCTCTTAATAATAAGCAAGGGGGAAAAGAATTTAATGTTTTCTTTAAATTAAGACTCAAGCAGAATTGCTTTAATGAATATCGGAGAAACTCACAGGCTTCAGTTTGCTCCTACTCTAACAAAATTTCCTTTGTGGTTTTCACTGTAAGATCAAAAGGAGCCAATTAACTTTTCTATAAGGTAAACAAACGGGGAACTGGAAATAGACCCACGAATGATCCAACTGGAGGGGTCCTGCCTTTTGTTGTTTTCCCTTTATTTTCGGTGCCTTTTCCTGCATCACCAGGGCAGGGGCAGGGGAGGTGCCCCCCGTGCTGGGCTCTGAGGGGACCTGAGCAGGGCTGGGGAGGCAGCCCAGCTCCGTGGGGCTCACGGGGGAAAGGCTGACAGCACCCGCACAGAGGAGCCCAGGGCTGCACCAAAGATTGCACCAGGGGTGCACCAGAGCTTTTGAGATGCAAGATGTTTCTCAGCACTCAGCACGAGGAGGATAACATAAATTGAGACCACCATATAGTGAGGGAATGGGAGCATTTCCTCACCATCACAAACTGCAGTCCCTCCCCTGCTGCTGGCTTCACCAGGGTCGTCCGCAGCTTGGAAAGTTCCCTCAGCACAGGAACCCATCGGGCTGAGGGACCCAGGCACGGCTTGGCCGTGCTGCATGGCCCAGGGAGACATGAGAAGGCACACACTGGGGGTGCTCTGGAGAAATCTGGGGTAGGACAGAAGCAACAAGTTTGCACACAGACACAGAGAGACAAGAGTGGTGGCCAGGGTAGGAGAAACAGAATGCACGAGAAAAATTTCCAACTAAACCCTCTTCAGTTTTCTTCTCACAATGAAAAAAAAAAAAAACCAAAACAAAACAAAAAAAGAAAAACCCATAAAAATATGCAGGTCCTCGCTCCCACCTTACACGAAACCGGGAAAGCTGCCCTTTTAAACTTTTTCTTTGTGGGATATCTGCTTGGTTCCCCAACAGAGCTGCACTGGCCCGGTTAACTGTGGAACAGCTGCACTGCTTTCCCAGTGGGGAAGCAGAATCCTCATGATTGCACCTCTCCATTGGGAGTGCCACACTGATCCCTCACACTGATCCACAGCTCCAATGATCCCCAGCAGCCACTGTTCCCCACCACCACCCAGACAGGAGGGCCCAGATGGCTCCCTGCATCTCCGCAAAGTCACTCAGTTTTAGGGACCACCAGCTGTATTTATAAATGCAGATAAGGGAATAAAATCACCTACCCTGGGGAAAAAAAGGCTTTCTGGAGCTCCAGTTATGTTTACTTGAAGTGGCCATTTCATCTTTGGAAGAGTCGCTGAAATTGTGTGTACCGCAGGTAGGAGAGAAAAAGGCTCATTTTTTACTCATTTTCTGATTTTCCCCAGAAAAGTAGATACTTCAGTAAGGAGTTGGGCCATGCTGGTGCTCATGCTTTGCCTCCAAGGTAGCTCTGCCTAAATCAGCTGGAGTACCTCTGACCCACACCAGCTCATGGTGTGGGGCCCAGAGGTGCTGCTTTGGAAACAGCGGGGCTGTGTCTCCAACCCCCAGCCCCTGCAGTATTGCTGTGTGGGACAGCAGCTGTCACATCAGCCACCAAAATATCAGGGTGCAAAAACCCCCAAGATCTTCAGAGGGCACAGTGTCTTGCCTTTAGCCATGAGGTCAGGGTTTGCAAAGCCAGGCAGGCCTTGGTCACCCACACAATGTGAACTCCATCAGCATTAATTGCTTTGCAGGGTCACAGCTAGAGGTAGGAGCAAACTCACCACAGTGACACCAAACTCTTCACAGCTCTTGGGTCAGGTGCTGCAGTCACCAGCACCACAGAAATACTGCAGATTGACAGGCTCAAAGACACCAGGATGCAGATGTGAGTCACATACTTTATCACTGTATAAATATCTCAAAATATTTCCAAACCTCTGAATAACGCAGAAATGCAGCCAGCTCTGGGATGGGGGGCAGCAGATAGCAAACTGCAGCATTACAGATTAATGGCAGGAAGGAAGGAAGGATTTGGCAGGCCCCCCTCACACCAAAAGGCATCCATGGTGTTTGATGCCCACGCAAAAATATCTCCTCCCTCCCAACAGCACCAAAGAACTGCAAAGCCATCTCTCCTGCATGCCCATCCTCAGCAGCTCCAGCCCAGGGTCTCCCCCCAGGTGCCTGGGGGCAGAAAGGCACATTTCCACTCCCACCAGCCATGGGGTTTTGCTGGCTCTCATTTCAGTGCCACAGCCTCGCTGGAGAATGCAGAGAGGAAAGTGCTGTTCCAAGGGTTCCCCTCATCTGCCACAGGCTGGTTCCTACACATGCCATCGAGGAGCACAGAGAGTATCTGCCCCTGGAACCTGTGCAGGGTGACCAGAGCAGAGTGCTCATGGGGCAAAGCATCCCACTGTCCTTATGTACCAAATAACTTGAGGAGATGGGGAAGCAGAGTGATGACTGCAACGGTGTGAATAGATTGTTATTTTAACTCTCAAATGGGTTTAATTACTAGGAATTTTCTTCCTTATTCCAAGGGGCAGCTAACAGTTTCTTGAGTTTTTCAGAACAGGCTTTCCTCGTCATGTCACCAATACATGAAACTAAGAATTTCTCTACCCCCACTCCCAACCCCCACATCTTCCTGTCAGATCCCTTTGGTGGAGAAGGAGACTTAGCAATATTCACAGATCCCAGTCATTAGGCCTTTCCTGCATAATTTCTAAAATGCAGAAAGAGAAAAGTGGGGGGCAGGGGTGGGGCAGGGGGCAAAGAAAAACTCCTTTATTGTGCTGAGGCTCATAAATTCACTGCAGGACAATTTATAGCAGCAGAGCATAGCACCTAACTCAAGTCAATGCAAGAGGTTAATATGAAAGGTTAAGGAACTCGGTTCTGGCTGATTTATGGTTGGACTGTCGGCTTTTATCCTGACCACAGCTCTGCAACTGTAGCTTGGGACTCCACAAAGCACAAGAGGGGGTGGTGGTGTTAAAAAAATAATGTGTATTTAGACATTATCCCTGTCCATAAAATAAAGACCCCAAAATTCTTAAATGACCAAGAAGCTTTTGTATCACCACATGCCACTGCAAAAGCAAAGCACCTCCACTCTTCTATTCCCAGGCTCCCAGAGCAGAGGGGATGCTGTGATCATCTTGTTTTCTTCCTGTATTACACAGGCAATAGGTTTCTCCCACAAGCTGGATTAAAGCTTCTCTTTCTGAAGGCTGCCCAAGCTTAAAATTCCCACGTGCCAGCACAGAGCCCAGTATAGGCAGAGGTGACTTTGTGACAATAAGATCATACCTTGCTCCAAGGATGAACTTGTTTGACTCCAGAATCCAACCACTGCATAATAAAAAGCATTTTCCTTGCAGTATGGAAAAGCCCCATGTAGGTGGATATTTCTCTTTGCAAGTGCACATAGTCAGTGATCTCCCAATATTTTGTCTCCAACAGGACAGCCTCCTTCTATGGAATTTATTAGATTGCCTCGCTGACAATCTTTTCAACTTCCTCCAGCACTTGTCCAGCCAGAAAAAGGCAGAACTGAGTGCAACATTTGAGTAGCAACCTTACCAAGTGTCATACAAGCTCTGCTACCACAAATAGGCATTTCTGCTGGTGTCACACTGGCAGTATTTTCATTAAAATACAAGAACAATTTTTTTTTCAGTTTGTAAAGTTCCATCTTAATTCCACATACTGCAAGTTCTTAATCTGGCAGTATTGAGACAGGGATCATCAAGAAATACGAGTAGCTGGATTTCATGTAAATTGACTTTAGCAAGCAAGCTGTATTCCTGTTTCAAAAGGACAAGTAGCTCCTCTCACAAGACTCATTCCTGTGAAACAGTGTATTGGCAAAACACTTTTGTCCTTGCTGTTTACCAAAACTATTGCACTTTTAATCCATGACCAACATCAGACTGCTCTGCCTACAGATCCCTGAATCATCCTTCAGTCCCAGACTCAGCATTGTTTATCCACAAAGTCTTGTGGATTGGCCCTATATGTACCTCTGTGTAACTGAGAGCCCAGCCTGGGCACTCAGAGCAGTTCTGTCTGACCATCCATGCTGGAGAAGGGACATAGCAAGGATACTTTCACAGCAACATTTTGCAGCAATGATCCAAACCCACAAGAAATTCCTGTGCCTGTAGGTCTATTACTATGTAAGAGAAAAATTGCATTTGTCCTTTGATTTTTTGAGAAGAGCATCTGTCTGTGAAAGATCTGGAGAGCTGGGCTGTGTCAAGGCTCCAGCCTGGAACTGGACATGAAGTTTTCCTGCAGGAGGGAGGAAGGACTGAGAGCCAGAGGCAACCCTCAGGCACTCAGTTTTCCTTTCTCTGCTTGCAGAGCAGGGTGTAACTCAGTTGTCCCCACCAGGACACAGTGTCCTCTCAGTCCCTGCCAGAGCCCTTGACCATCCTGGTCTTTCCCATGAGGTGCAGAGACCCCACTCCCACAACTGCCCTTCCCAAGCTGCCTCTCCAGCAGCTGCCTCCCAACATGGCACACAAAGGATGTTCATGTCCCAGCTGGGCAGCAGCACAGGGGGGACAGTGTCCCTGTCTGTTTGCAAATGCTCCCTGCACCAAGGATACGCTCCTGGCCAAAAATAGCCTTTGGGTTTACATGTGTTGGCTAAACAAACCATGAAGCTTTTAACCCCACTTGAAACCCAAATCTCCCGAGGATTTCTAATCAGAGAGAGAGAATTGTACCCTTATGTGTTCAGGAAATACACTATTTTTTTCTTAGCTGTGTAACTAAGCTTTTTGTTTTCACTTCATTTTCTTTTTGGTCGATTATGGTTGAATAAGCTCAAGCTTTAATATCTGCATGTTTGTGCTACTAGACACTGTTCCTGCTGCTTTAGGAGAATAGAGAATATTGGTTTATGGCCCATATGAGGCACAGAGAGACAGAGACAGTGAGAAACAGAGAGAGAGGAAAGAAGTTAACTTTAGATTCTTCTTTACCCAATTTTTGAAGAACAATTCATGAGCATATTCCTGCTCTTGCCTCTAAAATTATTTGCATAATACTCTAAGTGCATAAGATGTACAAGTATCTTTAAGAGCCATTATGCAAAGGTGAAGTACAGAGTAACTTTGCCAAGTTATTGCAAGCTGGGAAGGTAGGCATTTGCATAGAACCATAAGTTTTGTACACAACTGGTAAGATATTTAAACACTCAGTGTACGATATTTCAAGTAAGAAATCCTCTCTCCCTCTCTTCTCGCTTTCCCTATCAATTGACATCAATGGTTAAAGGCCTTGGCAGAAAATCTAAATCACAGATAAAGAAGTAATACAAACAGAAAGCCTAATCCTGCTGCCAAGAAGTTGAACAGCAAAAATTTTATTGACGTTAGCACAGGCCAGATTGGGTCCAGGCACAGAGAAATTAGGAAAAGTTGCTATCTAGATTATATGAGCCAACATAATGCAGTCTCTAGAGGTTAGGGGGATTTCCCTTTGGAAACACGTCCACCCAAATGCTTCAAATGCTGGCATTTCGACTAAGAGGAGATAGTTCCCAAAACTCAACTTCCCTCACAGACTTGCATATATTCTTCTTGGACAGCTCCAAATACATATATATATTTCTCTTTTTAGGTGATAGGAAAGCAAACTTTATAGTCCCCATACCTGGACTAGTAGAACATATGTGTAGGTGCACTTTTTGTGTAAAGATGGGCTGAAAAATTGGTATTTTTAACACTTCCCCAGACTGTTGCATGTCTTGCACTCTTCAAGCTCAGACATCTTTTTACAGGTTTAACACTGCGAGCAGCCTGCAGGGAGTCCACACTGCTGCATGTATGTGGTCCTTTGTATTCTAACCAGAGGAATCTCTCAGGAGATGGAAATATCAGTACAAGAGTCTTGAACTGGCCTCTGCTTCTGTAAAGTGACTATGCAAGAGGTGCATCCTCAACAGACATGAACAGCAATACCACTGCAGCAAACTTTACTGGAGGGCTTTTCCTCCAGGGGATCCATTTAATCTCCAGGTAAATTCAGTTCCCCATGGCCCCACTTGCCACTCAAAGAAGGACATAACCTTGAAGACCCTGTCATACTCACAGTATTTTTCTTTTCCTGCTATAGTTGTTTAGGGATTTCAGAGGGCAGTCCAGAAGGATCAGCTCAGCAAACCCCACATAGCTTCTGATAGCAAACCAAGACAGTGCTTAGCAGCTTGTCACGTGTAGGTATGAATCAGAGGTCAGGGTCAAGTGTCCAAGAAGACACCACCAAACCATCCCCACTGCCTCTTGCACCAGGTTTCCTGGGTAGTTTCCAAAGCCAGGGCACTGACTCCACCTGTGAGGCTTGCACCCAGGGTAACACAGGAATTATGCCCCTGGAGAGGAGGAACTGGACACAAGGCAATGGATGGAGTTCCATTTCATCCTCAGGCATGGGAGTAACTGGATTCATGTTTCTTTGGTATCTGTGAGGTCTCTGTTCATCTGTGCAGTTCAGTGATCTCATCCTTGCTGCTTGTCCCAAGGTAAAATAAATTTATGGATTTAAGGTGACTGAAGGCTTTTAAAACAAATCTCTTCTTGTCCCTCAAGGAACCTAAAAAAATCATATTTCAGCTTTCTGTTTTGTTTAAATGGCATCACACAACTCCATTGCCCTCCAGGAAATACCACCAAGAAACTGCCTCAAATATGACCTGGGAGACTGCTGATGCAGTTGAAGTAAATCATGCCAGTCATCCAGAGTGAACTTTTATTCCCATTCTCCTTATAAAAATAATATTAACCAAGGTAAAAAAAAATAAAATAGAATGCTGACTTTCTTGGAACTGGCTATCAGTTGAGTGGGTCAATTTAAGGTTTTTAGTGAATATATTTCCCTCATGCTGCTTGAGGCCTTGAAGAGGAACTACTATACCTCTTCCAATATTTTTCAGTGCTGTGTGTTCTATAAAAAAAGAAATCAGATAGACACAGCACTAAACTCTCCTTTTGTCCAGTTTGGCTGGAAGTTTTGCTGATTCTGATTGTTGAAATACAATCAACCCAAACCCAAGCTGCCCTTCTTCTGAACAGCATTATTTTTTTTTAACATAAATAGATTTTTTTTTAATGGGGACAAATACTGAAGAGTGAAATGCCTTGTGTGAATTGTCACGATGCCATCAGAGCCACGTCAATCTCTGTGAGGTGAAAAACCATCCTGGGTATTCAGTACACTAAGGCTGCTGGAGGCAATTCTGCTGGGAAGGAAGATGGGAAAATATAAGAGGTAAAAAGATGTGCCTTAACCCCTCTAGAAACAGCAGGTTCATATTTCAGACCCATGGGGTCACAGACTGATGCGTTTCTTAAAAGGAGTCAAAAAGTCACAAATTCTGTTCACTGAGCAGATGTTCTCCAGGTAATAGCAAAGGCGTGTTTGATTAATACTCTTTTACCAACATATTTAAAATTTGCCCCTCAGAGCTGTAGGCTCTTTAATAAAATTCCTGTTCAAAAGGAGAGTGAAAATGAAGCAAAGGACCAGCTTCTAGGTGTAAAACTAGTGTTATCCTCATTGAAACTACCCTGAAGCCAAAAGAGCAAACAATTTGAAGTAAGGAAAAATCTGACATTTTCTAGTATCTTCTGGCAGCACATATAATTTTGACCCTCACTGGCAAGGAGCTGAGAGTTGTTCCCATTCCTGTCAGTAGAGAGCTTGCTGGTGGGCAGCTCACCATTGCCACTAGCCTTTTGTTTCCAGTAAAGTAGACATGAGTTCACAATCATGTGCATGCCTCTTGCACTTATGACGTGTGTGACTAGGAATAATTCAAATAGAAATAATCACATTAGCTCAAAGATGGAGATCAAAAACCTTATTGACCTTTACAGGCAGTGACACCTTCATTCTGACCAGTGTGCTCAGGACCAAGTCTTGATGCTCATTTCATACCACTGAAGAAAACACAGACACACTGTAAGACGCCATGGGCAAGAGTAATATTTTTTGTCTCTCTATGATTTGGGTTTTTTGCCTTTGATGACAGGATTCAATGCAGAGGTTCACCCAGATGGCATGGAAATTTCAGAGTCACAGACAGCATGAAGTCTCTTTTAAGAGAATCTGGGTATTGTGAACACTTACAAATTGGTCATTTATGTCAAAATATAAGAATTAGTGAGAGATAACAGACTCTTCCACATATGGGAGTCATGGCCACAACATCTAATTTATTATATACCACTTGCCCAATTAACCTAATATCATAGGCCAAAAAACAGACAGTCATTTTGTCCACAGAAACCTCAGTTGTTAGATGTGCACTCAACAGACATAGGGTCTGAATGCAAAAAGGGGTTGAAGTCACTGTGTGCCACCAGTTCTGCATAGCAGAGCTGTTTGGTGGATTTGGTGCCCTTCACCCAGGGCAGGGAATCCTTCTGATTTCACTACTGAAAAATGGGGAGAAGTGAATGCCATATAAAAGTACTCAGAGACCAGAGATACCCCATGGAAAAGGGAGAGCTGGTTGAGCTGATGGCACCTTTGTGAACCAATGGAATTTGTTCCAAGGGAGTGTGTGCAGGCACAGGTGGTTCAGTGAAACATCACAGAATGGTCAGTCTCAGAATCTGCTTGGGGCCTAGAGTGATCTGAGGAGAGAAGGAAATCTGAAAAATTCAGATCTAGCCACAGCTGGATTAATACACACCGCAAGGCAGAGACACAGCCATACCAGCATGAGTCTGAGCTCCTGGACAGGGAATGCAAGGTGAAGGGTGCCCTGGGGAAGGGGCAACCCAAAAGCTTTTATGACATTTAAATCTGGTAATTCCCGGAACCCACTGATTCTCCTGCTCTGATGCACAAGAATGTGTTTCAAATGCTCTGGATGTGCAGTTCTACATGATTAGCCCATGCATGCACACATCTCACTATGGGCCTGGGACACATCTCTCAGTAGTGAGCAGCCTGGTTACACAGTGCTGCTGCTCTCAGCACATTTTTGTTAATCACATCTGAATGAGGGTTACTACTTCTGTGTAAGTAATCAAAAGTTTAAACTGCATCTGCGTAAATATTCACCATCACATGAGGGTTTAAGCTGCTCTCAGCAGAGTCAGGAGTCACCAAGGAAATGTCCATGGCTTGTCTGGGTGTATCGCCATCTGTCTGCATGGTTTTGTCCTTTTTCAGTGGCAAATGTGGGCTTAGTGCTGGTGCACGTGAAGGGCTGGTGGCTTCACAGAAAAGCAGGTGCTCTGAAAGCTTTAAATAGCTCTGCCAAATACTTCAAACATGACTGGCAGCACTCCTAGTATTCTGCCCTGCATTATTTGGCCAAGAAGCCTCAGCCTTGGCCATTTCAACCTTAAGCCTCCATATGTGTCAGTCCTTCAGAGCATCCCACCACTGAACCTTGTTTAACACAGGTATGGCTCCCTGGGGTGCTGTTCAAACATGCCAAGGGAGTGGAACATAATGAGAACCCACGGCAGGGCATCTTTAATTTAAGCCAGGATTTTAACCCAGGCCTTGGCAGATGTCTAGGAGAATTTTGCCCAAGTGTGCTTGTTTTCCTCCTTTCTTTTTCCAAGTGTTTGTTTCCCAGTTTGCACTAAATTTTATTGAAAACATCAGGCTAATAGCAATGGGGAGAGTGGTTGAGTAGATTTTGCCTCTTTTTCCCTTTTCTTTCTGGAATGCAGCCATCAAAATAAACATTAAATGCAAAATGCTGGGGCTTGAGTTATTACTTGCGAGGGTGCTGGGAGGGAAATTTATAGCAACATTACTGTGTTTTGCTAGAAATCTCTTAATGCACCAAAGTGGAGAGGTGTATGTGTTTTTTATTAAAATGTTGCACTCTATAAATCTGAGCAGCAGGGAGGACACAGGTGGGCCCAGGGCTCAGCTGACTGGACTGTCATTCTAAACTTGGGCAAGGTCTGTCTGACTGTCCTCCCACTGCACCCCAGCATCAGCACAGCCACAGGCTGTCTCCATCACGGGTTGCAATGGCTGTGGAGGCTCTGCCTTTGCTTCATTACAGCAGCCTTGCAGCACCTAAAGTGGAAAGAGAGAGAGGGACTTTTTGCGAGAGCATGTGGTGATAGGACAAGGGGGAGTGGCTTTAAACTGGAAGAGAGTAGGTTTAGATCAGATTTTAGGGAGAAATTCTTCACTGTGAGGATGGTGAGGCACTGGAACAGGTTGCCCAGAGAAGGTGTTTATACCCCATCCCTGGAAGTGTTCCAGGCCAGGGTGGACAGGGCTTTTAGCTACCTGCTCTAGTGGAAGATGTGCCTGGCCATGGCAGGGGGATTGCAATGGGTGATCTTTAAGGTCTTTTTCCAACACAAACCATTCTATGATTCTTTGCTGTTATTGTTATTGCTATTGGGTTTACTCCCTCTTTTTGTCCGTCTGATTTTTAAGCCACCAATAATGACCAGTCAGACTATCATTGCTCTTGCTTTGATAGCAAATTTCCTAATGATCTTATTCAAACACTGTTCCTTTTTGGACTTTCTCAGTGACCTTCTCTTCTGCCCTGGCAGCAGTGTGTCCTGATGAGAAGTTTTCATGAGTGCATGACCCCTAAAAGCTGAGGATGGCAGCTGGACAGAGGTCTGTTGCTGTGATTGGGCAAGGTTGTCACCATGCAATTTGGAGACTTGCGTGCATTTCACCAAGGTTGCTAACTTAGTACTTAATACAGGCTCCAGAAAAGCTGACAAAGCTCAGGACCTAGAGAAATACCAGTCACCTGTGTCTGTCAGTAGATAAGGTACTTTTGCCTGAAATTCAGATGCTGGCCATGCTGCCACCTGGGCTGCTGCTGCTGAGCTGCTCACTGAAGGAAGGGGCAGAGACCCGCAGGACTCCTGGGCTCTTTCCCAGCATCCAGTGGACAGCAGATATTGTGGCTGAGTGTAAGTTCAAGGAATCACTGTTTGAGGCTCATTTTCTCTACCTTAAATCAAGGGTGCTTCCCTCAGTGTGAGATTTTGAAGTAAGGATATGACATTGCTGCGGGATGTCCATGCAGGCAGGCGTGTCCTCAGCCTGCTCCACTGCTTGCAAAATATCTTGGGTGCTTTCTGTAAGATCAATCCTGGACCATCCTGTGAAGGGAATTTGTGAGCCCTGTGAAACGACTCCCCCTTAATTAGACATAGCTCTGACCCAATAAGCCTTGACAGGATATTTTACAAATAAAAAAAAAAAAAAAAAAAGATGTGTCTATAAATGTTAAAAAATTCCAGACATAATAGTCAAACTAAAGAAAAAAACGAGTTTTATCTTGGATGTGACATTTTCTTTTCTTCTTTTCTTTCCATTTCCACAACCACGAGTCTTGGAAAGGGAGCAATAATAAAAGATAAATGGAAGCAAGAATCAACTCGCTGCACGTGAGCCCCGGGCAGCCCTCGGGCCGGGCGCTGCTGTGTGCCCGCGGCTGCCCAGGGCGGCTGCGGGACGTCCGAGAGGAGACACCGTGCAAAGAAGCCGGAGATTTTATTTGCAAATCCCTTTTGTCCTTCAGGACAATTCTGGAAGGGACTTTTCCAGGGCTTGCCTAAGCCCCCCAAAAAAGCGCACGTTCCCCTTCCCGTACTCCTCCTCGAATGAACCTGCTGATAAAAGGGGGGTTTCCTCCGGCAACAGTGCCTTGGAAACCAGCGCTCTGAGCAGCGGGATGGGAGAAAGCCTCTGCCGTGGCCCCGGAGCAAGCGCGGGAGCCCAGCGCCGGCCTCCTCACCCGGGCCAGGAGCTCAGAGCTCCGCGGCGCATTTGGCCATTGCCCTGAGTACTTAAACCGTGCTGGGCAGCAAATTTTGGCGCAAATCACAAGGAAAATAAGTTTGTGCGTGGTGCACTGTCCGCCTAAAATTGTGCTGTGATATTTGTAATTGGTACGCAATTATTATCAGGAAAAGAAAAATCCTGATTATAATTCCTAGCACTGGGTCAGGAGTTGCTTTATCTGGGAAGATCTGTTTTCCTTTGGTTTACAGCTGGTTTAAGGTGGCTGCTTAGACGTTGCAACGAGAAAGATGCATTTGTTACAAATAACCCCGGAAATATCTACCGGAGAGAAAGGCAGGGAGAGGAGCAAACGAAGTTCAAGGGCCAGGCAGGACCGGGGACGGGGCTCAGCCGGCCGCTGCATCGCGGCAGCCCCAAAGTTCCGGGGCGCCGAGCAGAGGCCCG
>NW_005054312.1:4563393-4564029 GCF_000277835.1 Geospiza fortis
GAGGAGCAGCGCTTCCCCCGAGGGCAGAGCCGCCCTGCCCTCACTGCGCTTCTGACTTACGCGAAAAATAGCCCTGATTTCAGAGCCAGGGCTGGTAAGGTTACCCGCAAAAGGAAAGTATCGAGCAAATTAATAACAAGTGCAAATTTCCCCGCGTGAAGGAATTTACCGACAGCCACCAGGGATGACATATTCAACATAGACACCCTCCCCCCACCATCCCAGGTCTGTCCGGGTTGCTTGGAAGAGGGACGAAGTGAGCGGCATGGCTTTAGCTCAGCCCGGCTTTACCGTCTAAGCCAGTCTGTGGTCCTCAGACCCGGCTCAGCCCGGGTCGGGACGCGGTGCCAGCGGGGTGCGCTCCCCGCGCCCGGCGGGACTGGGGTGCGGAACGGCGTGCGGGGGCCGCGGGGCCGCCCCTGCTCCATCTTCCCATTGGTCCTCACGTACGGGCGTCACCCGGGGCCCGGCGAGCGCGATGCCGAAAGAGGTGATTTTCCATGTTTTTCTGGGAACACCGGGGAAAGGACGGGATCGAGGGTTTCTGCTGCTCCGCGGACCCCGGGCTCCTCTGAGCCCCCGGACAGCGCAGGGCGCAGCCCGCCGCGGGGTGGACCCGGCCGTCCGTCTCCCGCC
>NW_005054312.1:4564234-4565267 GCF_000277835.1 Geospiza fortis
GCCCCGGGGCCCGCCATGAGCTGCTCAGCCCGCGGACCGGCAGCGGCGGCAGCCCGGGTCCGGAGGGTCCCTCACCCAGCAGGTGCCCTCTTTGGTGACAACACAGAGATACACAGGCACAGGTGGCCTTGGGGATCCTCATGGAGCTCTCCGGCCCCGGAGCAGCAGGACGGGCCGCGCTGCGGAGTGGGGCCGAGAGCACGGCCGAAAAGCGGGGCTGAGGGGTGAGAGCCTGCGGGAAGCGGGGCTCCCTTGCTGAGGTGGCTGTAAGAGGCAGCGGGGCGGGATCTAAGGAGGCGGATGGAAAAGCTTTGCCCGCACAAGCCCAGAGAGGCAGGGGCTAGCCTGGCCAGCATCGGAGGCTGGTCCTTCCTTCTTCCCGGAAAGGAGGGGAGCGGGTCAGCTTCCGTTCTCTGCAAGCGCTTTCGTTACACGAGGAACGCGTTTCCACAACATTCGATATTTATTCCCGAGGAAGGACTCAAAAGGCAGAAGAGCAAAGCCCCCGCACCGTGCAGCTCAGGCCCCGGCCGGTGCCCGGCAGGAAGCAGGAGCCAGAGCGCAAGGCGGCAGGTACCGGCCGGACGGTCACTAAGCAAGCTCCACTCCTGAAATAAAGATGCAGCCTTCATCCCGCTGGGAAAAAAAAAAATATATTGGGGGAGATTAGCACGAGTACTTTTTTCCCCTCACTCCCCCCTTGCAGTGGCGTTATAAATAGGTCGCCTTCAGATCTCGGTCCAGTACAAAAGGAGCCCGCAGGTCTGAAGTGACCACACAAACCAATCCGTTGGGGAAAAAAATTCGAAACCGTTTTCAAGAGCAGGGCTCTGCAGAAGTGCCAGGAGGGAATGGTGTGAAAGATCTCCTCTCTCTCCATCCCCCTCTCCAGTGAAATGACCCCGCTCCCTAAACCGAGGTATTTCCTCTGGGGTGCTGGATCCGGCACCCCCGACTCCTGCCGTGGCTCTCCTCAGCCATCCCGCCGCCGCTCTGGCTGCAGCCATCGGGGATCACAGGAGGACGGCGCAGG
>NW_005054312.1:4565431-4567439 GCF_000277835.1 Geospiza fortis
AGCGGAAACCTCTACCTTTCCCCTGGACTTAACACAAGCCTGAGTGTTTAAATCACACGGGAATAAAGATTTATTTTTCTTCCAGAAATCGAAATGCAGGATATGCCCGCCATCGCCCGCGCCTCGCTCCGGGTCCTCACCCGGGAGTGACGCCCGCCCTTGCCTCGGCGGAAAGGAAACAGCTCCTCGGAAACAAGCTAGTCAGGGCTGCCCTGGGCTGTCCCTTCTCCCCGGGGTGCGGCCGGCAGGCGACACCTGGGACGCCCGGAACAGCAGATTCCTGGCGATTCCCGCATCTATCACTCGGTCGGTGTGAGCTGCCGTCCACAAAGGCGGGACCGGTTGGCTCTCACATGGGCTCCCGCAGCTCTGGGGAAGAAGGGACTCTCGGAAGTGACCTCTTCCAAAACCGACAGGGACCAAACCTGAAAATTGTCTCGGTATAAAGTCCATGTACACATGGAACTGGCAAATGGTTCCTACGGAGCGCAGACCTTTCGGCCGCTCATTTTCCCTTCCCTTTTGGATGCATCTGATGCAGGGGCAGGGCAGATTTGGGGTCACTCGGAGGAAAGATGATGAGACCGTGTTTCAAACGGCGCGCATCCCTTCGCGCCCTTGCTCTGCGGGTCCCGGGTCCTGCTGAGGAGAATGCGGAGAGCCCGGGCGGGCAGAACGCCGCGGTCGGAGGGACACGGCCGTCCCGGCGGCACCGCCACACGCAGCTCCATCTCCTCGCTGAACGGGAGGGCGGCTACAGGCTCCCTGCGTGCTTTTGTGCTCGCAAGGCTCCGCTCCCGGCTAACGGGGGCCGAGGGGGATCCCCCGTCACACTAGCTGAGAGAACTGCACGCCAAACCTAGTCCAGCTAAACGAAAACAGCCAGGAAAAGTGATTTCCCGGTTATTCCCCCCCACGCCCGCTAGATCGCCAGGTATTTGCGTCCTTTCCCCCGGTAACGATTCCCGAATTAACCTTCCGCTTCTAAGGATGCAAATTGGCTCTTAGGCAGAGGGTTCCATTGCTGTCCTTTCCGAGGGCTGCGGATTAGCCCTGATTTGAAGCTAATGGATTTTTCGTTATAATTTTATGCAAGGAGGGGCTAGCCGAGACTTCTGACCAAAGGAACCCTGGGCAGCTCTCCTTCGGGTCGGTCACGCTGTACTGCCTCTGCGAGCAGTTCATTATTGCAGCGTTTCTGAATAAAAATGTTACATATATATATATATACATATGTGTGGTTATAATCTTCAAATATCTCCCTTTAGTTTTTTGCTTTTGCCGTTGTTTAACTTTGCCGAAGAGAAATCCCGAGGCCGAGTATAATGATGTAGCATTGAGAACTGCCCTCGCATCATTTCTTTCAGGCTTCTTCTTCGTTGCCCCGAACAAACTGCAGGGGAAGGAACTGGGGAACACGTACTTAAGGCGCCCCTCCACCGCGAGTGACGCTGCGAGTCCGCTGCGGAGGAGCGGGGGATGCGGGAGCTGAGGTGCTCCCGGTGCCCAGGGCAGCTGCTCTTCGGCAGAGCCGCTCGCAGGCTGCCGGTACCGGCAGTACGCGGACTCCCTTGGCCTCCCCGGAGCGGATTTTAGAAAGGCTTTCATGCATTGATTTGGTTTGGTTTTTATTATGTCGTGGACGAGGGAAAAAATGGGGCCTGCAGTGGGGTGGGTGAGTCTGGGAGGGGAAAAAGAAAGGACGAGAAAATAATTAAGTAGAGGTAATAAAGAGAATAAGGAAGGCAAATCCACTGAAAGCTTTCTTGGACTAGAAAACTCAGCGAGCCCGGCCCTGCTCCGAGGGGAACTCGCAAAATGGTTTAAAATCTCGTAAATGAATCCGTCTCTGGCTGTTTTTAATGACGACGTCGCTAGAAATCCCTTCTGCTTCTGGGGGGCGAGGGGTGGGCGCCTATTCTTGTCAGATCCGAGCTAATGAAAACAGCGGTGCCGGTCTTGCTCGTGGAGCAAAGGCCTGGAGGGTGGCGGGGGCGCCGGGCCCCCC
>NW_005054312.1:4567537-4567783 GCF_000277835.1 Geospiza fortis
TCTTTTCTTTTCTTTTCTTTTCTTTTCTTTTCTTTTCTTTTCTTTTCTTTTCTTTTCTTTTCTTTTCTTTTCTTTTCTTTTCTTTTCTTTTCTTTTCTTTTCTTTCGAAGAACTGTGGATTTAGTTTGCGTAATATCTTTATTACTGAAAACTTCAAGGTAAGTGAGCAATAGAAACCAGATGTGGGGATGGGAGGAAGGCAGAGTAAGAGTAAGTAAGGGGTAGCAGGAGTTAACTGGGGGAGGA
>NW_005054312.1:4567841-4569133 GCF_000277835.1 Geospiza fortis
GATTTATTTTTAAGCTCTTTCTGGGTTGTAATTGACCCCTCAAACCAAAAAGGGCTCCTGCCAGCCTCTGTCCCTTTGCAAGTCACCTCTGGCAATCCCAAAGGCTTGGTCCAATTCTGTGTGCTTGGTGACCCTGTTAAAATCCGTCCCTGCTGCCTTCCCGTTTGGATCCAGTAGTTTTACACCTGAGGAGAGCACGTTTTTAGAGGTAAATAAATAATGACCATCATAAACGTGTGGCGAGACCCGACTGAGAGCTCGCCCGGCTCTGTGCCGGGCGATCGCGGCACCGCCGTGCCACAGTAGGGAAACGGCTCACGGCAGCGCTGTCGGCCCTGAAGGGGTTAACGGGCGGGGGAGGCTTAAAGGCAGATAGCTGCGGGGAAAATCCGTATTGCCTTTAATAGAGAGAAGGGGGTCGCAGAGGCGAGGGTCCCCACAGCTGGGGCAGTGAGCAGAGAGACGGAGCGAACAGAGCGTGTCACGACCATTAAATCGTCCCCGGCTCTTCCGCCGACGCGGATGCCGCACTCATCCCTTCGTGGAGTTTATGTCATCTGCTTGATTTTCTGGTTTATAGTCATAAAAATTTTGGGGCTGGTTTGTTTTTCTGGTTTGGTTTATTTTATTTTTTTTTTAACGCAAAAGATATGATCTCCATCTTCCCTCAGCTTCCACACACCCCCATACACACACACACACACTCACACACACCCCTTCCTAGGCCCCCTCCCCTCCACTGTCATCATCTACATATTAATTGGGGGAGAGGTCTCCCTCTCTCTCTCTTTTTTTTTTTTTTCAATGTGGTGGGGGGGAAAGCACAGAGAAGAGCCGCTTTAGAATGTAGTTTGGAGGGAGACACGGAGGGCAAGCGTATATGAGAGAGGGAGGGAGCGAAAGAAAAAGACCCCTTTTACTGTGCGAGAACTTAAGGGGGTTTGGAGATCTGGTCAGCTTTCACAAACATCTGAATCCTCTTAGAGCTCCCCGGCCCAGCTGTGAGTGTGTGTCTGTGCGAGAGGGAGAGAGAAAGAGTGGCTCCTGGTGCCCCTCCAAGCGCATTAAGGACACTCGGGCCTTTTAATTTTAGGAATGAATGCTGATACTTGTGTTTCTTATTGTGATCCGGCTGCCATGGATTCCTACTACAACGCAGCCTCCCAGGACACAGAAGGCTCCTCGCCTTTTAGGGCATTTCAAGCAAGTGACAAGTTCAGCCCTACTTTCCTGGCCAGCAAAGGACAAGGCTTTGGTGACAGCAGCACTAAGTGCCGGAGCCGCTACAGCCA
>NW_005054312.1:4569267-4571251 GCF_000277835.1 Geospiza fortis
AGACCAGCGGCCACAACGGAGCCCTGCAGGTCTCCTGTTACGGTGAGTCCTTAGCGCGCGGCGGGGAAGCACTGCAGGCGAAAGAGGAGAGAGACTCCCGGGCCTGGGAAGGACCTCTCGGGAATGTGGGGGGCGGCTGCCTGGCAGGACAAACCCTAGCGGGGTCAAGGAGACCTTGCCCGGCTCCGGCGCACAGCCCCCTCTCCCCGCAGCGGGGGCGGCCGTGCCCCACGAGTATCCTCGTTCCCAGCCGGCTCTGGAGCCCGCGATGCCCGCGGGAAGCCGCCCTTGCCTCGGGTCCCGCTCAGCCGCGATCTTAATCGTGGTTTCGGGTTGCGGCCGATGCGCTCCCGCAAAGCGTTAGCTCTTGTGCAATGCGGGGAACTCGGCGGAAATCGGGACAGAAAGAGAAAGAGGGGAGCGCCGGGCTGTGCAATGTACTCTCCGCGGGGACCGTTTTCGGCAGAAAGAATTTCTGGAAAATTTCGCCGAAATCATCATTTTTGCGGTAACGGCCTCTCCTGTCTCTCACTTTCTCCCCTAATTGCCACTCCCCTAATTGATTTCTGCCCGGCTGCAGATAACCCCCTCGCATCCCCTCCGTGGGTCATTAGCGGCAATTAAGACACTCCCTCGCGCTGGCGCTCGACAGTACAGCCGGGAACGGGGGCGCTTCTCATGTCGTTTCCGACCGTGGCTTTAAAAGGTTTTTTCGGGAGGTTTCCGCTGTATCGGGGCAGTTGGGGAAAAGCAAAACAAACAAACAGCTCCCCCTTAAAACAAACAGAAAAATTCAACAATGAAACAAATAACCGCCCTAAGTTTTCCTTAGAAGAGAAGGTGGAAATGAAAGCTCTTCCTTTCCCTCCCGGGGATCTCTCTGCGGGCCGAGGGGCTGTCCCGGCCTAGATTTAGAGCGTGTCTCCGTTGACGGAGTCCCATTCTCGATGCGTTAGTCCCAAAGGCAAGGACACCTATAGGACTGTGTCTCGAAGGAGACCCTAAGGCGGACAGTGACTAGGGACGGGGGGCACAGAGGAGGTGGAAGAAGTCCGGGTCAGGCAAGCAATCCCACTTCTAGGCTCCCGCCGTCATTTGAGCACTCTTTGCTCTATTTACCCTTTCCCTCCATCTCTAAACTTAAAAGAGGGTAGAGGCGCCTCACTTACTTCTACCTGCCTCCCAAACCCCGGCTTGCCAGGTCGCCTTCAGGGGCCATGCCTCGCCCCCGGCTTGCAGCTGAGGTGTCCCCGGATCCAGCTCCACAGCCCCAGCTCCCCCACGCACAGGTGACTCCCCTTCACAGGAGAAGGACATTAGGTCCTCTCCATACAGCCGCGCCCGGGGGCCGCAGGCATAGCCCAGCTCCGCTGCGCCCGGACTCGCGCGGTTCCTTCCCGCTCCCGGAGCGCAACCATCCTCCCACGGGTGGTGTCTCCTCACACGGCCGCGCACTGGCATGAGGGCTGCTTGCACACATTTCCTGACCAGAGCGGATCCTCTCTTACTCTCTCTATCTTCCCCTGCCCTTTTCCCGTGGGCGGACAATCCCCACCAGCGTCAGGCCCGCTCCGCTCGTCCGCGGAGGCCTTCTGGGATCAGCCCGGGTTCCGCGGGAAAGGACACACGGTGGGACCGGGGAGACATGCGGGGCTGCGGCCCGTGCAGGAGGTAACCGGTCCCCGCTCCCTCTGCGAATGGAATCGCAGGTCAGCCCCCTGTGCCTTCCCCGCTGCCCCGACATCCTCTCTCTGCTAACCGGCTCTCTTGTTTTTGTAGGTTGCAAGGCCCAGGGCGCCGGCATAGCCTGTGATGACACGTTACAATCCCCCGGTAGAATCACACGAGTTTATTGCCTTCCTAACGCCGCCGGGGTTCCCCTGATTTATTTTCAAGCGAGGCTCGGGGTTCTCCTTCAGTGGGAGCCCCGCGGCGGCGGCGGGTGGCCCGGCCCGGCCCAGACCGCGCTCGTTGTGAGCTCCTT
>NW_005054312.1:4572260-4573405 GCF_000277835.1 Geospiza fortis
ACTCCGCTTGCTGGAGGGACAGGGTGTCCCCTCCTTTTTTTAGTTGTTTAATTTAATTTTATTTCTTTAATAAACAAGTCTTTTTGAGTTATAAAAAGCCCGAGCCTGCCATCTATTGCTCTCGGCTTCTATTTCTAGATCTAAGACCTTCCACTGCATTGTATGGATAAATATAGGCCAGGGAGAGCTGCGGCCGTAAATACACGGAGGACACGCACGGCAATCGTCGGAGCGCTTCCAGCCCGGCTTCTGGCAGGGACAGTGGCACCGGCGGCCCTGGCTCTGGGCCGGGCTCCCCGCGTCCCTGTCGCAGTGGCAGCTGCCAGCCTGTCCCTATGGGGTTCCCAGCACGGCTCCTTCTGTACCTACCCGGAGCCCGCTGCCCCTGCCCTGCGATGGGCCGGCAGCCTCGCCCTGCTTACCCCGCGTTCCCTGCCTCGATCAGGAGTACGGGCTATTCCACAAACCGGCACGGGCAGTGAAAGCCGAATTCTTGAAAAAAAAGTCGCAGAATGAGAGAATCTTCAAGGTTGGAAGACACCTTCAATATCATCTAGTCCTGAGAGCAGGTTATATATCTTGGCTTAGGAGGGGGAAAAGCTTTCGGATGATTTATGCGCTGTAGTAATCTGACTTGTTATTTCTACTGCGTGGAGCTGAAGAAAGTTATATTTCTGGAAACATATGTATTCACATACCCCTATACACACAGAAATGTATACGTATATTGCTGTCTAGAAATTCCGGCTGGAACAAAATCCTTTCGGGAGTGAAGGCGAATGTGATGGGGATGTTTGCTCAAAGGAAACAGGAGAAAGGAAACGGCTTTCTCTAACAGAGGAAATTCTTTAAGTACCCCGTTATGCAAATAACGACCTTTTTTTTTTAATTTAGTTAGCAAATAAAAAGTGCGGCCGTAAGTGCGTTATTATTAGAAGTACAGAAAGCCACTGCTGTAGGAATCGGAGGCTCGCTGCGTGCTTTTTAAATTGACACTTTTAATGGTTTTCTCCTCCTCCTCGTTCCCCGATGTAACGTAAGCTGCAGGCACGGCAGGAACGAGCTCGCTGGCGGTCCCTCTCCGCCTCCCACGAGAGACCGACCGCTCGCTGCCGGGCGCTCGGGGCTCCGCGCGGCGCCGCGCG
>NW_005054312.1:4573993-4577365 GCF_000277835.1 Geospiza fortis
GTGCTGCTGACGCCGCCCTGGCAATAGCCCTCTCTTTTCCACAATAGGGCCACCAGATCTGCCATTCAAGGGTTCCGGCACCCTCCCAGGGAGGGGAGGGAGCTCTCGCCAGGAGTTTGGCTAAGCCTCTGTTTGAACAGACACTCGGAGGTGCGGGATCTCCTCCGCGGAAACCTGCGGGATTTCCTCAGGGAGCCAGACGCGAAGGTAGGGCTCACGTTCCTTTCCCCTAGGGCCGCGCAGGAAGGTTTATTCGCGGCTCTTTCCAAAAGGTGTTTTGCGCTTCTCTTGAATTGGACGGTAGAATTGGTAGATCTGGCTGGAGGCTTTTATAGGATTCCTGACCCGAGCTGTTTATAACACTCATGTGTCAAAGGACCGGGAGACTCCCTCCCCCTGTATCCCCGCCGCTCCCTCCTTGCAGGAAGATTTCTTTTCGCACTAGAGCTGTTTATTTTCGACTTGTCCGCTGCTGATTGGAATTAACTCCGCTTTAGCCCTACACTTCAGCAGCGCACGCCTGTAAACCCAGCAGGACTTTACCAGCAACAAGAAGGTGCGGAAAGAAAGAGAGTCTTAAAATTTTTACTAGTCTTAATTATTTTGAAAGAAACACAGAGCGAAGCAGACGAGAAAAGTACTGATGTAGAGAGAGATTTGGAGATGCTTATTTGAGTGCGTTTTTTTCCTAAGGGTTTGGTGTAGGAGTCCTATTAACAATATATGCTGATGCCAGATAGTGCAAATGAGCTCTGTGTGTGTTATCTGGAGCTGCAGGCTGTTTATTTTGTGCAGCCTTTTGAGTGTACATTCAGTGTGGTTGCATGACTAACTGGCTGGAGTGATTCACTGGCTGCTTTATGGGTGACTGCTCAAAACAAGTTGTGAATCAAAAGAGATTTCTTTGGCTGTGGTTTCTAACCTCCCAAGTGAAATGCACCCACGGTTTAAGGGGAGCTAATGTGCAGACTTCAATCCCTCAGATCGTGAGGATTTATTCATTTTCCAAGCCCTGCATTCAAAGCCATGATGAGTTTCCCTTGTAAGAGGGAGGTGATGTCTGAGAGGCTCGGAGCCAAGGTCTGCTGCTATAGGACATCTCCAGACCTGTCCATTCGCTCACCCTAGTTCCTGGCTCTTTAGCCAGTTTTGCTCCCCGGAGTCCTTAAGATGCTTTATTACTTGTTCAGGGCGTTTTTTGTAGTTTAGCAATTCTCAAGTTAGAAGTGTGAATATGTCTTGGGGCAGTAAGAAGTTTTTATTCTCATTTTACACTTGGAAGAACTGACACTTGGAATACCCGAGTGGCTTGTGCAAGGTGGAGCTGTGGCCACTCAGTGGCATCAGTGTGACCTTTGCAAGGGCCATGGCTCAGGCAGAAAGAAGCACTCAGCCGGCTTGAGAAGGAGCCACTGCTGGAGTCAGAAACTCATGGAGTAGAGGTCCCATGTGTGATTTTGTAGGGGCTTTAACTTGGGTTTCTTGACAGCCATGTCCTTATTCTGTGCAAAAAGCTGTAAGCAATCAGTGTGTTCGCATATCCTCGGATTTTTCGTTATGTAAAATAGGCTCAACCTGCCAATCCACGTTAATGGTCTAATCTTTAAAAAGTAACTCATCAGCATAGGCAACCTATATTGGCCAACACAAGATACAAGTTATGCTTTTCAGAAAATGCTGAGCAATCCCTGCCCCAAAAGTCCTATGTTTCTGAGGTACCACTCCTACACATCTGAAAAAAAATCCCATCTCAATTGTTAATCATGTTGGAAAGCACAGGTCTAATATCTTTATGTAGATACATTTTCAAATGGAAAAAAGAAATAGTTGTGGATTAGGAGAAGCCTGAGTGGTAATGCAGATGATATAGGACCCCTGTGACTTGAGAAACATTTACTAGGAGATGGATGGGAACATTTCATATTGATAAAATGTCAGAGCAATTTATCATAGTTACACGTGTCTCAGCAGCCTCAACTTGTAAAGGAAAGTTCATAAGTAAAGGAGGAAAGCTACTTACATATAATAAATAAATGATCTCCACTTTATTTTCTGTGTAAGTTCAGATGATTCAATGCTATTATACATACTGGTGAATCTGCTTGGCCATATTTTTCATTCATGCTTGTTAATCATCTTCATATTTTGACTGTCACATAAGTAGATACAATGTGAAGGAGCAATTGTGATCGTCATGATAATTCTAAGGTCATTTTTTGGTCAAAGAGAGGGATCAATGAGAAATAGGGTAAATAGATGGAGAGAGGAAGGAGAAGAGATGAATGAGGAGAGGCAGGTTAAGAAGAAGAAGAACAGAAGATATCTTGAATGGGAAATAAGCAGTGACAGACTCAGACTTATTATGGAAGGTGGTCTGCAACAGATTTTATGAACTATTTAAGTATGAACCCACCAGTATAAAATCCTTTATATCTCCCTTGAGAATATCTGTGATTCACATTTTGTAGCTGCTGTCTTCGGGTCCCAGCAGGACTTAGTCATGACAAGTTGGTATATCATGAGCTATGGTCTCTCATCAGCACTGACTGAACACTGTTGCATTATCCAACTCAGTACTAAATGTCTATTTAAGTCTGTTTGTATCTAATTTTTTTTTTTAAATGAAGATGCAGTTTAAGTGTCATCCTTTTTACACTTAATCTGCTTATTGGAAACAGATGGTTGAATCACTATTGTTTCTAACTATATTTTTTATTAGCAAGAACTAATAGGTTCATTATCTGTAAGGCAGTGGGTGAGCTGGTGGTGCAGCCTGAAAGGTAAGCTGGTTTACTCACCAACAGACTGTATGCTGCATGCTGAGCCTGGCTGCAAACTCTGTGGGACTTAACATAACAGACACGTCTATTCAGGGGAAGTCTGAAAACCCTGCAAAATCAGAGGGCAGGGAGTCAACAGCATCAAGCCCATCAGAGAAGTGCTATCAATGGGGAATGAGAGTACAAATGCTTTGGGCAGACTGGTGTTGAGGGGAAATAAAATAAATTTGTACGATCTCAATATAACTCCTATCTGATTGCTGTTCCCCATCTGGGCTCTAGGTGCAAGCACTGCTTCTTAAAAGAAATATCTCGTGTCACATCAGTTTCTCCCTGCAGTGGAAGCAGTCCCCTCAGGACTTTGGATAGTGACTGGCTGGTTCACTTGGGAGCTGTACATCAGTTTTAGGGTAGGATGCTGTTTCCAAAAAGGGAAATGGGGAACTGTATTCATTCTTTTTATGCAAGAGAGATCAGATAACAAAAGTGCTTGCAGATATCTAATCTATTCAGGAACAGTGGGAAGTGAAAGAAATTCACACTAGAATTAAATCAAAACAAACCAAAGTTGTACAGTATGCAAAGGGAAAGA
>NW_005054312.1:4577408-4586683 GCF_000277835.1 Geospiza fortis
AAAGAGTGCAGTATCGAGAATTTTCCCAGAAAGGGTCAAAAACAATCAGAGAATGACTCTGTTCTGGGACAGTGCTCAGAGAGATCTGAAGTCCCATCTGTAAGACCATGGCTCTGCAAGGTGTTGAGAAATGTGTGTGACAGAGGCCAGAATTTGTTTTGCAAAACAGGGGAAACAGGAAAATATTGCTCAGCCCAAAACTTAATCTGTCACAGCAAGGTTTCTGAAAGAAAAGAAAAGCACTTTAAAAATGATACCACAGGCTCACAGGGGTACCAGTCTGCTGGGCATGGAGCTGTTTTCAGGCTGTTGGGTCTGCCAGGTGGGGATGGGTCACCTGAGAGACTGTTCCTCTCCAGTGTGTGTGTGCACAAGCCCACAGCATCAGGTTTTTCCTGCCCCAGAGATGCCACTCAAGAATTACTGAGTATTGTCAGTGGGAACATGTGGAACATGTCTATTCCCACTGTAAGGCCAGCTGCAAAGGGGAATGGGCAGAGCCTTGCTCTGCACAGCTTGTTCCCAGAGGGAGTCTGAGGCCAAACAGTGGGGCAGAGTATGCCCTAGAGCCTGGGCCACAGTGCTGCTCTGCAGTTTATGAGGCAAGGAGACCTTCTGGAGCACCTTGAGGTTCTTTTCCAGCCTTCCCTGGGATGGTGCATGCCCAGACCTCTTCCTGGAGCAGAGTCAGGAGCACAGCTGTGGCAAGGACCCATAGCTGAGAGCTGAGAAGCCCTGCACTATAGACATAACCTGGTTTATCAAGATTTGGTCTGAACCTTCATAAGCAGATTGGAGCCAGATATCACTCTGAGCTAGACAGGACATAGCCAAATGCTAGAAGGCAATAGGAAGAAGAACCTACCTAAATTGGCAGAGGACCTGCAGACATTTTGTGTTTCTCACATCTCCAGTGAGGACTTCCAAGATAAATAGCCGATGGACCAGACAGTTAGACAGAATGTGCAGAAGGCCAGAAACACTCCATGAAGCTGTGGGATTTATGGCAGAGCTTACATATTGCATTTCAGCTCTTGAACAGAAATTGGAAAGCTGCTACTGGAAGAGAGGGAAGCTGCTTGCTTTATATAGGTATGAGCTCTTGTGCTAGAGAAATGAGTATTTCCATCCAGATCATACCACTTCAAGCTATTAGAAAAAGGGACTTATGAAGGATAGAAAGCAATGGGTATTGGCTGCAACATCAAACATGAGCGCAGCAACTCAGTTAATTCTGGCTCTGTTGGCGAGGGGAAATATCCACAGAAAGGGATGTTATAAATACATGGCTGGTCAGGACAGAGCCTCATAAAAATCATGAAAGACCCTAAGTCAGCTCAGGAAAAGTAGGAACTTGTAGCTCTACATGCAAAGTTGGGTGATGCTGGTTTTAAGTTATAGTTGAAGCTATAATAAAACTTATTTGTGCCTGGGCTTGGATATTAGGTTGGTATCCAGAGAACCCTGCTGTTCCCTTGTGGCCTTTAATTAGTTTGGTTTCATGGCTGGTTGTCCTGGAAATCCCTCTTTCCTTGGCCTGGGTGGTAAAAATTGGAATTCTTAGTTGATCAACCTTTTTATCCATTTGTCAGCAGTCCGCCTCAGAGGGTGGGCAATGGGAATAGCCAAGTGGCAGGAGAGGGGTTTATCACCTGTGTAATTTACAGGCATCATAGGTGCTCATTCAGGTGTGGAATTTAAAGATGAAATGTTGTATAGGAGATGGGAAAATAAAACAATGTACAACAAGCACTCTTGAGAGTTCATTATCACCAAAACACTCAAAAAAAGAGTTTCTGATGTTTTGCTGTGATGCCTTGAAGTTGTAAAGTCTTTACTCATGCCATGAGAGAGCTGTTTATGAGTAAAATGCAGACAGATAATGGCAAATTACTACAAGGAGGTGTGATGGTTTTCTTGCATCTGTTGTATTTCTAAAGTGTGTCCCCAAAGATGGGGAGAAACCCTACTGCCGTTGGTCATGGAAACCAGAGAGGGAGATGATGGGACAGTCCAACATGGGTCTGAGGGAAGGCAGGGGCTGAGAAAAGTGTCCTTGCTGGCAAAAAATGCATGCAGCAGACCAGACTGCTGGGATCCAGGAAATTGCTCAGCATAGCCAAGGTGGGAGATGAACTAACACTGAGCATATACATGGCTGTAGCTGGGACCTGGTCAGTCCTGAAAGCACTAGGGCTTTCAGCCTGTGGTGTTTTCCTTCAAAAACATGGCTCATGTGAAAGAAAGAGGTTTGGGCAATCTGTTGGTGGTGTCTGCCTCTGTGGACAGGCCCTGAGCTGTCTCTTTGAGCTTCTACACAGCTTTTTGGACTTCATCAGCTGTCCTGGTTAGAGAAGAAAGCTAGCAAGAGCTTTTCTGTGTGATACATTAACCAGAGGTTGCTTGTGTCTTACCATTACTAGATAATATCTGGGATGTGCCTTACTAGGCTAATTTTGGTTTCCACAGTGAATATCTGGAGGTGAAAATGGCTTTCATGTTAGCACAAGTCCATCAAATACTGCAACATGGGTCTGCCATCCCCTGGGTAGAGCAGCCCTCCCTCAAGAGACTGAGCCAGCGGGTACTGCACAGGCAGCCACGCAGAGCCTGTGGTACAGCTGGCATGTCCTGGCGAGGGGTGAGCCCTTTAGCAGGAACCAATGATGCTTTATAAACAGGCTGTCATGAGCTCCAGGCTGCCGAGCTAAATTGAACCCAGAGCAAGGTGAACTGCTGAAGAGAGGCATAGCATGCACCCCGGGCAAACTCAGCCAGGAGCAAGGGGGCAGTGCTTCCCCCATGTCAGGGAAGGGAGCACAGAACTGTCAGCCTGTCTGGCCTTGCAGGGCACTGATCCTGCTCCTGGAGGCTCAGCTGAAGGCTTGCCAGGATTACAAAATCTCCACATGGCCCTTGTGAGAAGAGAAAGCTACCCTGACGGTGAAAGGAGAGCAGCCAGGCATTTTCAGGCTGAAGCAGTTTCCATTGAACACAGCTGGGGGTGCCTGTGGGGTCGGAACAGCATTGACACAAGAGCACAGTCACCAAAGACTAGTTCTGCCAGTGCCTTGTTCAAAGGCTTTTTTTTGTGCAGATACCTCCCTCAGCAGGGCAGCAAGAAAAAACTGAGACTACATCCTTTTTTACATCCTTCTTCCACAGGGTGCAGGAATGAAAACTCTCCTGTTTCATCCATAGATGTAAGTTTGCAAGAGCAGAGTTCATGGAACTAAGAGGGAGTGTTCCTCAAAAAGGCTCCTGGTGTCAAACAAGGTGCGATTAAAAAAACCAAACCCTTGCTTGGCAGCCTTCTCTGCTTTTTGACTCTTTTCAGATGAGCAAGGCAAAAGCCCTCTGGTCATGGTGGGAAAGCTTGGAATTTAAAGATGAAATGTTGTATAGGAGATGGGAAAATAAAACAACATATGACAAGCACTCGTGGGAGCTCATTATCACCAAAACACTAAAAAAAGAGGTTCTGGTGTTTTGCTGTGATGTCTTGAAGTTGTAAAGTCTTTAGTTAAGCCATGAGAGAGCCAGTTTTGAGGAAAATGCAGACAGATGATGTCAAACTACAAGGAGGTGTGATGCTATTCTATGTGTTGTATTTCTAAAGTGGATCCCCAAAGATGGGGAGAAGCCATACAGAGCAGTGTCTCCTGGGGACCTTACTGCGATTCATTGTCATTGATGTTGTTGGGCCTTTGCCTGAGACAGAATCTGCCAGACAATATTTGTTGGTAACTATGGATTTCTTTAGAAAATGACCTGAAGTTTACCCAAAAAGGAACCAAGAGGCTGTGATAGCAACCAAGCTTCTAAGGGCTGAATTTTTCACCATATTTGGGGACCAAGACACAAAGAGCACGGAACAAGGCGGAGGCTTTGATGCCGAAGTATTTCAACAGGTTTGTCAGATGCTGGTAAAGGCAATAGGAGGCATCCAGCATCCTAAAGACAGTAGGGAGGAGAAGCTTGGCTGGTGCTGAGAGAAGGCATTGAGCCAATTGTGTGCCACCTGGCCTGAGATGCCTCCATTTACAGTCCCTGCTCTCCCTGTGCTGCTCCTCAAGGCTTGGGTACCTGCCCCATGTCAGCATCTGAGAGACTTTGGTGTGTTTTGCACAGCACCAAAACCCCATGAGTGTGCAACAGAATCACACCCCAGACACTTCACAAGAGAGTGACAAAAGGACCAGGACTGATCCAGCCCTTTGTCTATTCTGTTGGGTTTTAATGACTTTCAGAGTAAAGGGAAAGCACTGTCTGACCCCAGTTGTCCTTTTCAGACATTAGCCAGGAAACATAGCACAGTCTTTATGAGAAATTCCTAAATCTCGACTTTGTAAGTCCGGCCTATCTGGACTCTGCAAAAATCAAGTGGAACAGCCTAGGTTTTTCTAGAGAAAATCTGATGCAAATATTGCCTCAGGCAATGTGAATGTTCTCTGATGTATGCTTTTGTGTGTTAATCTGGCTGATTGCACCTCCCAGAGAGATGGAGATATTAGGAGCCTGCAGCAGATAAACCATGGTCTGTAGCACTGACCACATACAGGCATTAACACGTAAGAGGCCACTGGGTCCTGGCCAAGGAGAAGTTATGAGGGTAACTGAGTGGGTCCTGAAAGCCAAGAATACAGCCAAGGGTGTTGAGTCTGGTAGAAATTAGTTCCCCACTGGGGAAAAACAGGGAATGGCCTCATTTAGCCCACAGATTTTCATTAAAACCAAGAACTTTGCTGAGAACTCCTCCTCAGGATTTCAAAAGAAAAGGGAGCAGCCGCTGAAAGCCTGTGGTGGCATCTCAGTGGGAGCAAAGTCAATCCAAGCTCTGTGGAAATGTCCCAATAGGAAAATGTGATATGAGTGTGTAAATAGCTACACTGGTTGCTCTGGCATTTCCTCCCTGTATGCCTGGCATGAAGTAGGTCCATGGCTCTGTGTTCTTCTGGAATGAGGCTGAGCAGGGCATGTTTTTGCAGGTATGCCTGACAGTGGTGAGCAAAGCAGTTCCCTTTTGTTCAGTCCTGTGCCTGAAGTATTAACACAGTGGTGTGAGCATGGGCCCTGAGGACTGCCCAAAGCACATCCCAGAGCATGCCTGGCCCAGGAGGCAGGGGAAAGCAGGGGAGCTGCCAGCATGACAGGCATAGCAGTGTAGCACTGTGGTAGAGGTGACCTGCTCCTCACCCTATTGTGTCCTGCCCAAAGGGATGTCAGACCACCCCTTTTCCAGGCAGGCAGTCCTGCTTCACAACCTTCAGCTCTCCTGGGGCAAAAACCATGAAAAAAAAAAAGAGGGTACACCAGCTACCAGACTCTCCCTGCCTGGTAATAATCTATGAAGGTTCCTACTGCAGCATCCAAACATCACAGTCCATCAGTTGACAGGAGACAAAGTAACCTTTCATTTTCTGTTTGTCAGATCGTGTTCTTGACAAAGTTAAAAACTCATGTCATGTAGTCCACAGTGCACTACAGTTTGAAGCAAATTTGACTGTATAGCAGTTTATAAGCCTCAGCTTCATAAACTGTAGGAGATGTCAGTGGGAAGAACAATGTGGTTTAAGCCAAGTCAGGAAGCTGCATCTTTGCTTTGGAAAAGAGAGGACAGAAGCAGCAAATACTCAGAGGGTCCCTGATGCCAGGCAAATCTCTCATTACCAGCAGGCACAACCCAGGGCTGTGCTCCCTTCTTTGGGATGGAGAGTTTCCTCTGGCACTAAAACCTTGACTCTAAACCCCTGGCTTCTTGGAAGCTACATACCCATAACTGTGTTCGCTGAGAGGGTTTTGGAGATTGGAATCCTATTATTTACATCCAACTGTATATTTTCTCCTGAGAGCCCTATAAACCAAATGAATTGCAGAAGAAATCACACATTCCCACACAGATGTATTTGCCCCTCATGAATCCGAAAAACCATGACCCAAATGTACTGTGAGATAGTAAATCTGAGAAGGCAGTGTGTGGGAAGCCTAGCCTGAGATGAGAAGGAAGGAGAAAGCAACCCATTGCAGCCCCCAGCATCTTTCCCTGCAAGCACTCTGAGCCCATGAGCTGGAGATGCCTTGGGGAAACAGAGGCCAGCTGGTGCCTAGTGGCCCCACTAATTCCAGGAGCCCTCAGACACTGGAAACTGAAGTTTTTTTCTGTTATTCCTAAATTTCAACCTTTCCAGACCCTTGCAGACAGGCTTGCTTCTGAAGAGAAAAGGAAGACAGCTGGTGAAAAGGGATCTTGCTGTCATCTTGGAAACTGAAAGAGCACATACCTTTCCAACTAGTGCTTTCCAGGTGTATTGATTCCAGCCCATGTTTTCTGATTGTGTATTTTATTCTCCTCTCTAGGCCGTCCTGTCTGCAGTCACTGTTTCCATCTGCTTTTAAATCCTCCTGCTGCTTCCCACCCTGCTAGAAAAGGCAGCTTCTAAGCACTGAAGCTCTGCTTGTGGCACTGGCATCATGATGTCTCTAGGCAGAGACTTTCTGAGTTGTGGTCCATGTCAGCACACAGCCACCTTTATGCAGATGAGGTATCTCCCAAAAGAAGGGCTCCCCTAAGGAAGTATTTTGGGAGACAGGGAGCAGGAGGGATGAACACCCAGTGTGTTTTATTTGCACATTGTGAGCAAGATATGAGTTTTGAGGTCTGTCTGGGACACAGGATTGTTGTTGGGATGATGATTGTGAGTAATCTTTGGTCAGCAGATTGTGTGTGTGTGTGTGGGTGAACTGGTGCAAGGAGCAGGCAGCTGAAAGGGCTTCTGTGGTGGTGAGTGGAAGGTAGGACATGGTGGACTCAAAGAATGAGACCTTGTTCCCTGATTGGATGAGCACCTCTGGCAGAAGCAGGTTTCTGGGACAAATATTCCTTTTCACAAGTTCCTAAAGATGATTTCTGTAAATGTTTGCTAATGTTTACTTCACATTTGTAGTCAGTCATGTCAATATGATCCCGCTCTGGAATGCTAACTGGAAGCAAACACAAAAGTGGGCATGAACTCAGCTGTCTAATTTAGGCTGATTTTCATGGTCATTATCCTTCATGTAATCATCCAGTTTGGTTGAGAACTAGTGGTGCTCCAGGAGTTCCTCTCCTTCCAAGAGTCATGATTTTTTTGTTTTCTGTTAGGAAAATGTGTTACCAGAGTCACTGTTGTTTGTGTCTACTGCCTGACACTTCATACCACAATCCTGCATCCAGTTTCTTCTAATTTAATCAAAATTTAACAATCTTGCCTAAAAGCTCCCACAGCAGTTGTTTGCCTCTGGCTGTTTTTATAATACTTTTTTTTTCTTAAGTTCTTTGAATCAGTTAAGACATTTCCAAGAATGTAAACAAAACTAAGCACATTTTTGTTTTCTCCATGTCAGGAAAAAAATCCAGTGATGACTTTTTTCATAAGTTCTGCTGCACTGTGTTGTGGAGCAAGATCATCAGATTTACAGTGGAGCTGGGCTTTAGGTAGGAAATGTGCTTTGTGCCTTTCCTCTGAAAGATTATCCAACAACTAGCCATAAGGAGTTGTGGTTTGAACTGTCTCAGTAGTGATACCTTTGATTTTCACACCTAAAGACACTGCAGATTTCTCATGTTTTAGGAGTGTTTTCAGCCAGGTCTGAACTTACTCTTATTGCAGTGGCCATTTACCCCAGTAGTTGGTCCAGCCTTGCTTGGACTCAGGCAATGAAGGGGAGCAAAGGCTGGGATAAGGATAAGGAATTTTGATGTAGCAGAAACTTGTTCTGAAGGAGTGTGCTGGATTGAATGGGGGTTTAGATCTACTTGGCCAAGATGCAAAGGTATTGCAGGATTCAGGGCATCTGAGAGGCACAGGACCTTCACCTCCAGGCTGCAAAAATACTAGACAGTGCTAAGTACTTTTTAAAACTCAGGCTTAGATAGACTGTGTGTTGTGTTCTCTGTCTCGCTTTGCCATCCACACAACACAAGAAATAGCAGTGCCTCGCCTCACTGGGCTTGCTGTGACTCGGGCATCACTGGGGGACTTTCTGGCTCAGTTCTGTGGACGCCGTGGGGAGCCCAGGAGACACTGTTGAACAGGGTGTGGGTGCCAGGCAGTAAATAATGATCACCTTCCAACACTGGATGATGATGAGAAAACAGAGAAGTGTTCACCATAGAGAGGGGTCCAGTGTCTGTGATCCAAAGACCCAGAAAGCAAGAAGTATTTAGCTGGAGAGTATGTGCAGAACGGGCAGTCACTGTGGGGATGTGGCTCACCAGGCACAGTCTGGGAAAAGAACTGACTCTCAGAGATGGAGAAGAAAGTAAAGGTCAAATGCTCTTGGCTCATGCAAACCTACTTCTGGGGTTTTTTGTTGTTTTGGGTTTTTTTTTTTTTAATTTCATTTTTCCCCCCTGGTGACAATTATATGTGTTGCAAGGTGAAGTGGTTCTCAAGTGAAATGAAAACCTTTTCTCTGACCTCAGAGTGCATAGCTCTCTGAATTACTTGACAAGCACAGTTTACCCTTTGAGCAATTCATGACTCCCCTTTCACAAGTAAGAGCACACTTTTGTGGATGTTTTCCTTGCTCAGTACTGCTTAATGGATTTTTTTTCATTAATAACTGTCATTTGACCTGCATCTTGGGTTCAACCCCCATATGGGCCATTCACATCAGACTTGGACTCAATGATCCTTGTGGGTCCCTTCTAACTCAGAATAATATGTGAGTCTGTGAATGTTGCTATTCTCAGCTCAAAATTAAAAATGTAAGTTGCTGATTGTGAATCCTATTTGTTGTTCATTTACTAGAGGAATCTTAGGCACATCCATTCCATTTCCTCTTGGTGCCTCATTATCAATAAACCTTTGCCTCACTGCTTCTGTAAATCATTTTCATTCTTTTCCTTTGGGAACCATGTGTTTGGGCTCTTGCACAAGTGTCTCATGACGGTAATTGGTCAAGTAATGGAGTATCAATTTTACTCCTTGATGAATTTTCAAAACTTCACTAAAGGGGGATTGTTGAACAACACATAAGTATTTTTTTTGGATGAGGAAAGCATTGCACTTAAACCATGATGCAAGCAGGGTTTCCCAGTATTTCACCAAGCACAGTGGCTTGTGTCAGCTATTGGAATAACTCAAAAGACTTAGATTATCCTGACTCCATAGTAAACATATACCTTCTGTCTTCCAGGTCATGAAGGATGTGGAGCTAAAGCCCCAGAGAAGTCCTAAGCTGGTATATATGTTTCAGAGCTGATGGCAAATGAAGGAGAGTTGCAAACATTC
>NW_005054312.1:4586714-4605783 GCF_000277835.1 Geospiza fortis
TGCAAGAGCATAGCACTCACAACTAATGGTGGTCTCCCATCAGAGGCTGCAGCGGTGTTGGCAGATCATGGCAAACACCAGCGGTGGACACAGACCCAGAGCCAGACTGAGGCAGGGGAGAATTGTTTGCTGCAGAGGCTGGAGGGAACCTACAGAGGCCAAGGGTTTATTAAACTTCAGTTTGACTGGAGCTGAAATATGTGCCTCTAGAGCAGGGCAGGAGTGGTTCACGGAGTCCTTTCTGCAGACATTTTATGACAGTCTTTGGGGATACATATAAGAAGACCGGGGCATTCTGAGTAATTTTAAAAAATATTTGTTTAGACTGTGTCAGGGTCAACTGGAGTTTCCAAGCAAGCCAGTCTTAGATGGATTTTTCTGTCTTTGCCCTTTCTCCTCAGCTATGGTGTAGACACACTGGGGTTCATGGCCAGGCCATGCAGTGCAGCCATGTCTCCTCAATACCTCAGAACAACTCTCAAGCTCAGAGAGACCTTGATGTCATTGTGTACCCCCTGCACTGCATGTGGGCTCATGGAGACCAGGGATGAGAGCCCCTGGTACCAGTCATTGCTGCTGCCACCCTCAGACCATGTCAGGAGTCTGGGCTTTCCCACCTCAATTGGCATCAGCACCTCCTCTGCCGGAAACCCCTGTGGGTCTGCAGCACTGTCCCCACCTCACAATGAGCACAATGAGTGTAAAGGTCAGGGGAAACAACCTGTTGCTCTCAGGTTTGCTGTTGGTTATTGTGTCTTGCTTCTTGGTTGACAAGTTCCCAGTTTGATTGTGCTGCTTCTTGCTTCACTATAGGATTTTGCTGCCCTACTACTCTCTGCCAGTAAAAGCTGATGCCAGTCTGCTGCCCAGGCCCAGTGATGGTGAATTAGTGGGTTTGGTAGCCAGAAACCGCATTCCTTTCTGGAATGCTTCTAAAAGCCTAGTGCTCATAGGAATTTTCCCAAACCTGGCTAGCCTTGAGTTTTGCAATGTGCAGTTGAAATGGAATTAAATTATAGCTGTTCTTCCAAGAGCAGGCAGGTTTGGGGAGGGCTGAAAGGTTTTTTTTCCCTTGTCTGGCCTTTCTTTACTAATCAGCTGTATAAAACTGAAGAACAACAGAACTGCTTTGCTAAGAAATCTTGCCCAAACTTTGTCTCAACGTTTAAACTCAACCCTTTCTGTGGTTCTGTGAGGTTCAGCCAACTTTGGTTGTTTTCTGCTTTTACTCCAGCTTTCTATCACTCCTGCTTTCCAGTTTCCAAGTGCAATTGATAGCACTCAAATCCCCCTGAGCTGTGTTGTACTTGGGTTCCAATGGGGCTGCCACAGCACCTCATCCAGACTCAGCAGTCCCCAGGCCTTCTCCGTGGCGGCACCTGAGGGCCCAAACTGAGAAGCACAAGGAGCACCATGGGAGCAGTGTTGGGAAGATTTGTTTGGGCTTGCCTGACTGCCCATCTGAAGTACATAACACTGCACTTTAGCACAAGGGTAGTCCAGGGACACACATGTGCTGCAATGCCTTGCTCGACTAGGGCCACAGGCTGGCTGCTTCAGCCTGGCAGAGCCTCCTGGACACTGCCCTGGCCAGGGCCCACAAGCCACTGAAGTTCATCCGTCATTAATCTGAACCAGAACTTCATAATGCAGATGCAGCTGAGCTCCTGCCCCGCCCATTACAAAATGGCCCTGACTCCCTCCCACTGCCTCTCTTCCCAGCCGGCAATTTTCAGATTGCAGGTCCAGCCCTGGTACCAGCAGCACAAAACAGACAACTAGAAGTCACCTCTGGGAGGCAGCTAAACTTCAGCAATGCTTGGCTGTCTCTGCTGCAGAGAGGTTGCTTTTGCAAAGCAGACAGACAGAAGAATGCAGAGAGAGGCAGACAGACCAACCAACCCAATGACGTGAACAGTGTCCAGGCAGGCACCAACCCACAGGATGGGGTGAATCATTCTGCAAGCTGGCAGCAGGGAATTAAACTGTGCCATAGCCAGACATCAGAGCAAGGATCATCTCCCTTCAGGCAGCTTTGTCTCCCCAGCCTTCCTCACCAGCAGGAAGTAGAATCCCCCACTCTCTCCTTGACTAGATGGCTGATTTATACCTTCAGTCACAGGTGACGGCTGGTGGGGTCTCAGTTGGTGTGTGGTTAGCATGGAAGGCAACACACACATTGAAGTGTGGAAGCTGCATGACTGCCTCATACCTCTCACTCACCCTGTCAGAGCAGAGGTCCTGCTCATCCAGCACACAGCCTGGGGTGGAAATTGTAGGGGAAATGTCCAGGGCAGGTTGTGGGGAAGAGAGAGACACTGACTGGATGCAGGGAAAACCTCTGGAGAAGATGACAGCTTGTGGAAAAGGGCCCCCTTTTCTCTTGCAGTGCTCAGGGGACGGATCTTTTCAGATCCTTGCAGTGGCCAAACGACATGGGTAAGGTTAAGATGAATACATAAATCTGCATCTGATGGGAACTCTTATGCTCTTCCTTTCAGAGTCAGAGCTTAGCCTTAAGCCCTGCATTGATCTCAGCTGTCACTCACATGTGAACAGCACTCAGTGCTACTGCAGGCACTGAGTGGCACTGACTGCTGTCAGCCCCAGGCTCCACAGCTTTACCTCTCCCTGCTGCAGGTGCAGGGCCTGACTTCATAGGGCCCCAGCACAGGGAGGGGGTTGAATCCCAGCTGCCGTAGATGCTACTGTCACTAACTCAGCTGGAGATAGCAGCCAAGCAGAGGAGCAGCAACCTTGCTGGATCTAGATTTTTCTAAAAACAACACAACAGAGGGATAACTGAATGATCCCAAAGTAAGGCAGACCTGGTGGATTGGGCAGACGTTGCTCCAGATGCTGACAGCCAGTAAGGATGTCCCAGGAGGAGAACTCAGTTCAGACAGGAGCATTACAGAGTTCCCACACTGAGACAGAGCATCAAGGTGTGCAAAACCCTAGGGTGCCTGTCTGTGGAGAACATAAGTCTTCAACAAACAGCACTGAGGACCTGTCTGTTCTGTGTGTAGGTATGAGTCTGTGACTGAGATGACACCATTCAATACTTTGTCCAATATTATTGATGATGATTTTTTTCATAATGAAATCATATATTTCATCTATTCAACACTGAGCTAAGTCTTCAGAGCAGTTAGGTGCTTACATCTGGTTCTGAGGAGCTTAGGAAAAACCAAAACCCTCAGGTGATCACTGTCATGGCAAGGCATGCAGGACTGCTTGGGAAGGAGGAGACTACTTATCCAAAAGGTATCAAAACCAGAGCCAAGAGGAAACTGAAAGCCCTTTCAAGCCCCCTTCTCATAGTTGTCTGCCTTGTCCATCTTCCCTGGCTGGTACTCACTGGGGATATATCAGTTCAGAGGTTCTAGATGGCTTTTGGTTCACAAGCACTGCTTTAGGCAGAGACACAAGTAGGATGGAGCAGAATTCCACCATTTTTTTCCTTTTCTCACTGACATGCCAGTGAGATATGTGGGAAACGAGACATTTTAAAATGCATTAGCTGACCCATCTTGTCTCATACTTTCAAACTTTGCACATGGCCTGGCATGCTGCAAGCCTGTATCTGATCACCCCCAGCCCTATGCCTGGGAACACCTGTGTGGAATCTAATGAGGCTCTGATATCACCGAGGTGGCTGTCACTTCCATCTGCTGTCACATCATCCTGTGGCTGACCCTGGTATATCCCCAGGGCACTGTGTCAGCCCTGCAGCACTGAAGACCTTCAGGTGTCAGAGAGGAAAAAACTATGTCACTGGGAAATTAATGGGCTCATCAGAGAGAACTGAGATGTCCAACTCCAGAATATTGGCATAAGCAATAATCTCCCTTCACATTCAGTAGTGAGGAAGACATGGTATGCAATGGAGCAGTTTCATTTTCTCTCCATGGAGACAATGGCAGTACATTTTCTTGCTCTTTGCTTATATCATGTTCTGGGAGCCAGAAAGTCAACTGAAATTGCAGCAGGTTGCTGGAAGCATTTTTGTGCCTTCAAAATTTGCTAGTCAGCACTTTCCTGCTTTTAGATGGATGTGCCACATGAAAAAGGACTTGGGGAATGAGCTGTGCCTTTTTCTCTAGCCACAGCTTCTATTCAGAGTTTTCAGAATTGATTTGTTTATGTAAAAGCCAGTTTTGTTAACGTCCTTTAAAAAACATGAAAGAGGAGCAAGCAGCACATGTTGTGTTTGTACAGACAATGCTGAGTTCTCCCCAAGTAGCCACAGGGTGTGTGAATCCAGCTAATCAGGCAATAAAGCAACACATGCCCTCAAAAACAGATGTTTGTATTGGGAAAAAAAAACTACTTCAGAATAAAAGTGAGAGGAACAGCAATTTTCCCAAGTAAATAGTGCATATTCCCAAGGCTTGCTGTGATGTAAACTTCTCAGCAGCACTAGAGCTAATGTTTATCAAGCCATCTGTCCCCAAATTCATACAGTGATTTAATCCAGGAGAACTAGCCAGCCAGGAACACGAGGGCTTAAGTGCAGCCAGGACTGAGGTGAATTTGCCTCCCACAGAAACATCTCCCAGGCACACAGTGGAAGTAGAGCCAGAGACTCAAGTTATACACTGGCTTCAGGACCACCAAAAATCCACCCATGGACTTACTGTGTGGGACCTTTGACACTGTCTCCAGACTGCTTTTCAGGAACAGAAGGAGGTTTTTAGACCTTTCTGCTCCAGGCCTTAGTATTGTTCCTGTTGTATGCTCTGATCAGAAAAAAAAGTCTCTTCTCAAAGAGTGGTGTCCTAGGTGTGGTGAGGAAGAGCACAGTAGAGAGAAACACTCCTTCCCCCTTTCATTCTTCTACAAGTAGACTTTTCTGTGGGACTTCACTCTGCCTGTAATTACCTCCCCAAGGTGATCAGGTATTTCACAGCTATTTTCAGTCTGTGAGTTCCACCATGAGTAACCACTGAGTGTGTCCCCCCCTTTGCTGCAGAGCCTCAGGAGGCTGCAGGCAGCAGAGCAGCAGTGCCAGCAGCTTTGACAAGCTCAGCAGAGATGGACAGTGTCCATGCCGATGAGAACATTCATGCAGTGGTCTCTTGAGCACAATGGGAGTCGGTGAATGCTGTACCATGAGCAGAGGAACAGCACAGACCACATTCAGCCTTCCTTCAGGTTCTGCAGAATCAACCAAAGGAGGCCCAGTCTGGGAGGGATGGACAGGCTGTATATTCATCCTTGTCCAGAGTTGAAATGCAGATGCTCCAACCAGCTTCTGCTTAGCAGCAAATGGTAACTGCAGCTCCCAGAATGAAGCCAATGGTTCATGTCCTATCTAGAATTATACCACCTGCATTTAAGAGATGGATGCTGCCCAGTTTTACACTTCAGTTGAGCACAAGAGTGAAAGTATGATTAAGCATCTGATCATTGCAAATAAAATCAGTGATGCCACATACAACCAAGAAAGTGTTAAAATCTTTTCTACATGTGCAGACTGCAAGAGCACTGACTCCCTGAACAGAAATAAACCTAAGTGTTTGGGTCTTTCTATGTCTAAAATTCAGTCACTTTGATTTTTCCTATATAACCCAAAATGTGGATGTTTTTAAAATAATAGTCTTGCGCTGACTTCTAGACATTAATGACAGATAGGAGGCAGAAGACTGCAACAGACAGCTTAGAAACAAGTATAATCATTTCAGCATGTGTTAAGGCAAGATCACAGGAGTTGGATAAGGCTCCTATAGTTGGCCAAGTCCATGAGGTGTGCTGGCTGGGCTGTGGTGCAAATCTGCCTTTGTAGGAAGTGTAAAATGCACTGCCTGAACCCTCTCTAGGCAAAATTTTAGCACTGGTATTTAAGCAAGAATTGAGAGAATAACATTAAGAGGTTTTTTTTTATTTTAAAGGGCCATTGCTATGAAGAGTTAGACCATGGCTGTGCAGGCAAGGAGAGGCACCCTGCAGTTGCCAGCACTGGAGGCCATGGAATTTGGGGGTGAGCAGGGGGGAACACCCCTGAGCCCACACTTGGACAGGAAGGCAGAAGGCTCCAATGTCATTTAGTGAGGGGGCAGAGGGGCAGGCTGGTGCAGCCCCATGCCACCTGTGCTGAAAAAATTAGAGAAAAAAATTTAAAGGGTTTTTTTTTATTTTAAAGGGCCATTGCTATGAAGAGTTAGACCATGGCTGTGCAGGCAAGGAGAGGCACCCTGCAGTTGCCAGCACTGGAGGCCATGGAATTTGGGGGTGAGCAGGGGGGAACACCCCTGAGCCCACACTTGGACAGGAAGGCAGAAGGCTCCAATGTCATTTAGTGAGGGGGCAGAGGGGCAGGCTGGTGCAGCCCCATGCCACCTGTGCTGCGCTCTTTGGACATGGGTTGTCCACAGACAGACAATGTCTGTGAGCTGCCACATGCCAGTAGGAGTTCCAGGCTATTCTTGAAGCCTCCCAGGACTGGGATAGCATCAGCTCTTCGCTGAGACTGTAATAGCTTGGACAAGATGTTGCCAGAGCAGTACATTAGCAGTGCCAAGACCTAGCAGGTTTTTTTAGCTACAGCCCAGGGGAAACCAGCCTGTGCTGGCTGTGTCCCTGGGCTGTGCTGGCTGTGTCCCTGGGCTGTGCTGGCCACGCTGCTGTCCTGCAGCCTGATGGGCTGTGGGGCTGCCATCACAGGATCTGTGTGAAGGAGCCTATCATCTGGCAGGAGCTGTGGCTTGTCATGCATGTGCTGTGCAAAGCAGATCTACCATTTCAAGTTGGACCCAAAGGTGTGTGTTGGAAATGTCCCAGTCTCCATCCCTGTGGATGCACCAAACTGACTTTGCTCTAAATTAAATTCCATGGATAAGATTGTACATAGCAAAGATTTTGCTTCAACACCCTCTCTAAATAGCACACCTGAGGAACAAAACAGATACAAGCTGTGAATTCAAACATTCTGACAGCATGATAAAGATGACTGTTCCCTCCAGGAGTGTGTCAGCAGAGCAGTGCAATGCCTTGCTGTCTCAGGGCCTTACCTCGTGGACACAGGTGAAGGTGGTTTTGTGTCTCCTGCACCCTCTTTCTCCTCCGTAGGGTTCCCAGGACAGATGTGGTGAGATTTGAAAGGCATTATTCTGCATATCCCCTGCAGAAGTGGGAATGCAGGCATCTCTCCTGCCCAAAAGGAGCTGCAAGATGCTTGGGGCCCACATGCCCAGTTATCCTGGACTGTCCCATGGCAGATAACACAGGGTGACTCAGGGAAGGTCTTGGGAGTGCTGATGGTCTAGCAGGCAGCCAAGGCATTGGGAGAGCAGGGTATGATTGTGGGAAGCCAGAAAATATCCTCCTTCTACTACTGCCAGGGCAAGGATGGATTGGCAAGCAGTGAAGGAGGCACCAAGCTCTGCTATCGGGCTTGTAAGGGTGCAGTGGTGCTCACATCAACTCCTTGTCATAGAGATCTTCACAATATGTAACTCAAGGTCTCTCTAGGTTTGATTAGAAACAGACACCCCAAACTTTGCACTGGAACTTTGAGGCCATCTCCAGTTACAGGAAGTCTGGGCATATCCATATGCAGATGTATGCAATTTGTTTCACTTCAGCAGTTAGCGTGACTGTTTAAGGTCAGGGAGCCTGTTTCTAGGGAATGAGAGTTGCTTCTTGGGATGCACACCATGCCCTCTCAGCACTGCCATAAGGCCCTCCATCCCAGAGTTTCTGCCCCTCCCATGGAAACAGTTCATCCCTACCAGGGCCCTCAGGGGCTGGAGGTGAGGAAGCCCATGTCTGCTGCAGGGCAGAAGCACTAGAGCAACATGGCTGAGCTGCAAGGAGGGCTCTGGACTGGCAGAGCAGGCATGGGAACACCCCCTGTGTGTGCAGCAGGGACAGCCCTTGCTCCTTGGGGCTGATGGTTTGCGATGGAGATAACTTATCACTGCTGAAATCCTGGGCCCAGCTCTCAGCTACAGTTTGAGTTATGCTGTCAACAAAATCAGAACAGACACAGAGCTTTTCTCTGTGTGTGTTTGTGTTTGTGTTTGTGTGTGTTTGTGCAGACCCCTCCCCAGCTAACTGAGTTCCTGAGGCAGATAAAAACCAGCAGAGGATTTCCCAAGGAAAGGCTTCAGGTCTTGTGTTTGCTGCTGCTGGAGCTGCAGGGGGCTTGGGGAGGCAGCCAGAGCAAAGCTGTGGGGGAAAATGTACTGAGCTTCCTGACATCATAAATAATAAAAGAAAGAGAGAAAGGGAAAAAAAAACCAACCAACCTCTTGGAATACTTTATTTATTACTCTGTTTTACTGAGTCTCATAAGTGGTAGTCCATTGCTGCAGACTTTCTGGAACTGTTTTATTTTCAGTTGTAAAAATTACAAATATCATTTCTGTAGCTTATGATTTACCAAGGCTGTGGGGCAGGGCACTGTCCCAGCCCATTTTGGACAGGCCTGTCCACCTGCATCCCCCAGGAGCAGTGGGAGAGGTCAGCCAGTTGGAGAAGGCAGGTTCAAAGAGGAGGCAGTGTGTCAGTCACTGCCCTAGACACTGGCTCTGGAACCCAGAGAGCATAAATTTTTGCAAAATGCTCCCAAGGATCAAAACAAAGAAAGCTGAGATAGACATCAAGCTTTGGTGAGCTTTATAGGGAGCTCCTCAAAAGTCTGAAGGAACAATATTAGAGAAAGCAATAAATCTGAAATCACAGTAGGGTGAAAGAGGCAAGTAGCTCCATTGCCTTCATCCAAGGTCTGCCTACAAGCCCTCTGTAGCACCTGGGCAATTTTCTTCCTAAATCCCTTTCACAGCTCACTCCCCCAGGCTTAATCCTGGGCCACCCTTGCTCTCATGCCTGAGGGTGACAGTCACATTTCACCCTCCTGGTTTCATCCCAATCACCTCAGTGCAGCCTTTCAGCTGTGAGAGTGAGAGATGGGCAAGGACTTGTACACTGTGCACCTTCTCACAACAATTTCATGGACTTTTGGCTGTGACAGAGCTGTTCACAGAAGGGCTAAACTGTAAATATATAGTGAATTAGCAAATGGATTTTGTAACAAGAGATGAGTATTGCCAAAGACACAGGCGAAGATGCCTAAGCTGGCATTAATGACCCTATCACATTGCCTGGGAAAAGCTCCCAGTGGGGACATCACTAAATAGTGGAACTGTTTCCCAGAAAGACTGATCCTGGCCTGGTAAGTTTTAAAAATAGACTAAAGGGAAATTTCAAAAAAATATGAGACACTTGATGTGGCTTGGTAAGGAGAGCATAGAGGATAGAAAATACCACAGTATCACTTCCCACACATTTAGGAACTGAGCACAGTGGCTCAAGGTTAAAACCTGCAGTAGGGCTACCATGTTTTTGCCCAAAGATCCCAGCCAGAAATGTGGCCAGGTGTGACACTTAACTGTGCCCTGTATGCCAGGTGACCAGTTGCTCACACAGATCCCTTTTTTTCTGTCCTGGGTTCAGCCCACCATGCAGAGCAGTGGCATCAGATAAGGGAGAGCCATGGATCCCCACCAGGGTCCTGCTGGCGTAGCATCACTCTTGCTAATGAAGGGGACACCCCTGTCACTGGAGGCAGGAGGTGTGCAGGAGAGGACATACACAGTGCCTGTGCCTGAGGGTGCATATACCCCATTTACAAAGCTCAAAGGTGGTTTTTAGAAAGAAACCAGTTCACTGGTTCAGGGCTTGAAACCTCTTTCTCCTCCCTGCCATACTGCTCTCATATGTCATGTCTCATTAATTAATTGTTGAGGGCAACCAGGTGGGAACAGTGCCCCAGACTGCTGTCCCACTCCTCTCATTTCCCTCTGCCCTGCACACATGGGGTGCTGTTTCTGCAGGTGTCTCAAACTGTCCTCTGCCCCTTTCACAACCTCTTCGCCAAAAGCAGTGCAAGTCCTGGCAGAAGGCTGTGGGAGTGACTGGGAGTGTCAGTCAGGAGCACCTCTGCTGACACACCAGCACTGCCTGAGGAAGCAGGAGCAGAAAACAGACCCCACTGAGCACCTCATGTGGCTGCTCTGTACTCCTGATTTTCTACACTGAGTTATCCAGCAGAGGAGGAGAGATGGACTGGTGACAGGGGACATGCATGGTGCAAGGAGCAGGGTTGAATGTCATGAAGCACTACATTCCTTGGTTGCAGCCCAGAGACCTTTTCCGTGGCCAGGACCAAGGAATGTAGTGCTTCATGACATTCAACCCTGATGTGGGTGTTGAGAGATTGAAGGAGGGTCTTGCTGGGGTATGTGCACCTGAGTGTGCTGGGTCTCTGAGAGGGGGCAGGAGCTGAGAGAGCTTGCCCCAACCTCCTCTTGCCCATCTGTGCTGGGCAAAATAGGTCAAAAGATTTACATTTGTTTCCTTTTCTCTCCCTCCCTGCCCCCTAACCCTGGTCAAACCTGCCCTCCTCTTCCCTCCCCTACCTCCCACTGAAACAGGTAAGGAAAGCGCTTTGGGAGAGCCTGACTTGCAGCCAAGCTCCGACCCTTCAGCAATGGACAGCAGCTACCTCAGCGTGAAGGAGGCTGGGGTGAAAGTGCCCCAGGACAGGGCCAGCACAGACCTCCCCAGCCCCATGGACAAGGCTGACTCGGAGAGCAACAAGGGCAAGAAGCGGAGGAACCGCACCACCTTCACAAGCTACCAGCTGGAGGAGCTGGAGAAGGTCTTCCAGAAGACCCACTATCCTGATGTCTATGCCAGGGAGCAGCTAGCCATGAGGACAGACCTCACTGAGGCTCGTGTACAGGTATGGGGGAAATCCTGGGGCTGGGTAAGGGGTGGATGAGCTGCAAAAAACCTCCAAGGTTCCCTTGCAGCCCCATCATAAGCTGCAGGCAGCTGAGCCCTGATCAGGACCTGTGGCACAGGGGAAGCATGATGAGGTACATCCATGTCTGACACTGGTGTCACTTCCTTTATTTGGTCTGTGTCCTGCAATCCAGTGTTCACAGAAACACATTTTGCCCTTGAGCTAATGGGACAGCAGGTGGGTAAGCCTCACCACCACCCTGAACAAAGCTTGCACAAAACCTGCTCTCTCCAGGAGGCTTGCAGGGGACACAGGTTCATTAGTCTGAGTGGGAACAAGATTTTCCACAGCACCGGCTCTTTCTGGCAGATGGGGCTGCAGGGTGACTGGGAGTTCAGTGCCAGAGAACATGGAGATGCAAGAGAGGCAGCTCTTGTTGCTGCTCGGCAGGTGCTGAGACTGCATGAAAGCTGGAGATTGGAGGCAAAAGGTGCACCCACCACCTTAGGAGAAGCAGGAGAGACAAACAGCCACACTGTTGACAGTCTCAATCACCCCCACCCACACAGGTGCTGGCTCTCATGAATTAGCTCCCTTGAACTAAACTGGGGGACTAGCAGACCCAAAATGCACATCACAGGAGGGAATGATTCTCTGACTACTGCTCTTTCCTGTGAGTCAAGGTTAAACGGGTTTTGTCAGGTCTCAGAAGCATGTGCAAAAAGGAGCACCACTGCACGGGGCGGACATCCGCAGCTCACGCCTTGGTGGCCAGCTCCTTCTCCAGCACAGCTAATCCTGTCACTTCCGTCTGCTGGCATTTGCCAGCTCACCACCCCCCAAACCTGCACTAGCATCAAGAATAATTGGCCCATGGAGAGATCTGATTCTATCTTTTATACCAGGAATATTTCCAGCTCCCAACCAGCCTCTGCATTAATCTTTACAAGTAATTGTTGTAAATAAGTCCCACATCCAAGATTAAGTCCATTTTAGTTTGTACATTCACTTGAATTCAGCCAGAAGCAGAATTTTTCTTGTGCGCTTGCCTAAACTGGTTTGCAGGGCTGGTGTGCTCTTCCTCCCCACAGCTGTTTCTCTTCAGGCTGGGCATGGCTGTCTTTCAGTAGGAAGCAGTGATTCCCATAGATCCTGAGTGCAGCATGCTGAGCACTGCAGGACGGGCAGAGCAAGGCAGTGCTACAAACACCAGCTCCTTACTTGTGCCAGTGCATGCAGCTCTTCATTTCCCAAGAACACACCACAAGTGCTAATGGGGTCTCCTGGGAGGCTGAGCACAGCATCGGGTTACTGGCTGCACAGTGCATGACATTCCTTCAGCTCAGGAATGAGAATGAGGTGCTGGAGGGTGGCAAGCTCCTCCTGCTCACTTCTGAGCCAGGGTTTGCAGCTACTGTATGTCCCAGGCAGTGCGAAGGGCTGTCCATCAGAGCCAGGGCAGGTGAGGCAGATGCAAACTACACATTCCTTACATATGACCCTTCATTTTGAGATTTTTCCCCACTTTACTACTGGATCACACTCCAGCTGAGGGCAGAAGAACTCCCTAGGTAGCCAGGAGTATATTTGGCAAAGAGGAATTTCAGCTTGCTCTGAGAGAAGCATGCGACTAGCCTGTTGCCACAGGCAGCCAAGAACAGCCTCCCTGCCAGTGCCACCTCTCACTTGGGATGGCGATGACAGGGCTCGTGTGACAGAGCTGCTGAAGGGCTTGTCTGAGTGGCCTGGCTGCTCGTGCACTTACCCCATGGTGAAAGGGGTAAGCACTTGCATTTCAGTCATTCCCTGGCTCTGCCAGGAAGGACCTGGTGACTTGGGCCATGGGCTGGCACCAGGCCACCACCTCGTGATGCAGGCCTGCCGTGCTATCAGCAGCAGAGCACACTCCTATCATTGGAGAGCAAGGACAGCAGGCTTGTGCCCAGAGCAGCAGGTGCTAGGTGCTCAGACACCCTCCATTGCACAGGGAAAGCCTCTGGCTGCTGTGGGTGCTGGGGGTGTTGTTTGGGCACACACCTGCTGCAGCCTCATGGGCTTTGAGGGAAGCTCAGTAGCCCCTCTCCCAAGGAAAATATGGTCATTTAAAAGATAATCCTGCCCTGGAATGATTTTTTGGAGGTCAGCTTCAGCTGCCTGCAAAGCTGAACTAAGCAAACCAAGATGGCAGAAAGGTGAGGCACAGGTTTAAGGTGTGATGCTCCCTCTCACAGCTTTTGGCTGGAGGTCATCCCCTCTGGCCAGGCTTGGCTTCCTGGGGAGCATAACCAGCTTCACTGCAGGCAGGAGCAGATGCAGAGCCCAGACAGGCTCTGCAGCTCTGATTTTTCCATCCCTTTCCCAAGCTCATGCTTCATTAGTGAAGTAGCTGCTGGAGATTTTGGTGTCTGGAGAAGAGCCCATGCCAGCAGCATACATGAGGTGGACCATACTGCCCGTGAAGCGGTGGCATTTCGTGGCCTGGCCCCTCTCCCGCTCCCTTTCCTTGCCTGCCTCAGTTTCCAGCCATCTGTACTGGTGTCTGGCAATGTCAAAGTTAATTCCCCCTGTGATGCAATGCAACATTTTCCTGCTTCTCCCCACAACCTTGCCCCTTGTTTCCATGTACTATTAAGATACTGCACATCCCTGTTTTCAAAAGTAGGAGCCATGCATAAGCTCTGTGCAGAGGCACAGCCAGGAAGAGGTTGTTATGGCTCAGCCACAAACCTGCAAGGTTGCACAGGGGGTGCTGTGTTCATGTAGGTCCTACACACCATGTATATCCCATTCCTTTCTTCTCCTCTTCTATGTCTGGGGCTGCAGAGCCCCAGAGAGAGCTTCTGCTTGGTACCGGCAACTGCTTGAGGCTCTTTCAGCTCATCCAGGTCTGCAGCAGATGTCTGAGGCAGTGGCACTAGAAAAACAAGGTAGACTCGTGCATTCACACATTATTCCTTCCCTTTGCACAGAAACACACACAGGCACATCCCAAGCCCATGCCAGCCTGGCCCTGGCTGCTTATCTCTCTTGGGTTATCACTATCTGCCTCCTGGACTGCTCGCTGGGAGAGGAGAAGGGGATGGGACTGGAAGGAGGCTTCACAGCCAGGGAATCTAACCCCTCAGCCAGCCCCCCTCAGAGGCAGCTTTATGATTGCTGGGACCATTAATGAAATGTTTTTGGCGGTGACCCTGTGATGCGGTGGGGGCTTGAAAGTGAGAGGGAAATGTCAAACTCCGCTGTAGCAAAATCACCGCCTTGGAAAAAAAAGAAAAGAAAGAAAGCAAAGCAAAGCAAGAAGTAATATATCTTGATCCCTTTTCCCCCATAAAACCCTGGGAGGCTGGTGGAAGGAGCGGAAAGACTGAGCTAAGCCTGCAGGAAATTAAACATGAAATGAAAACAAGCTCGAGTTATTCAATTCTCTCATCCCAGGCTCCAATTTCCCATTCCAGGCCACTGATAAAATGGTGTCCAGTTTCAGCACTCAAGGATGAATTCTGGCTCTGTTCTTGCAGTCTGAAAAGCAAAGGGCTGGTGTCCATCTCCAGCAAGAGGAGAGACGGCCTGGCCTTTCACAGAGGGATGGGGTCCTGAACACAGACAGATGGAAGCTGAGCAGAGAGAGGAGGGTAGCAGGGTCAGAGGACAGGAATGGGGAGAAAGGATGCTGTGGGACTTCCAGAAGAGAGTAAAAGCACAAGAGACTTGAGCATGGTGGGCAGCTCTTACCTGCATCAGAGCAGTGATGCAGTGAGGGGTGCTGAGCACAGGGCATGAGCACAACCCCACAGCTGCCACCAGCCCACCACCACATCTGCAGAGGTCAGCCTCACCCACCACTGCCATGGTGGGGGTAGGAGAGAGGGGAAAATACCTTTAACTTGGAGAAAGGACAAATCAGTGATGCAGCCCCCAGCTATCCAGACATGGTCAGTGGCCTGGGTTAAGTCCCAATGGAGCCCATGCACCTGTGCCCTGTGCAGGGCACATGGAGCTTGGTGGCAGGGGCTGACTGGCAGTGTCCACTGGGTGCGAGCGTAGAGGCAGCAAGAGAGTGAGCAGGAGCCTCCTTGCTTTGTCTCAGGCCACTTCTGGCCTCTCCATCCCCAACAGCATGTCAGCTGTCTATGCACATGGATTTAGGTACCACAAATTGTTGAATGTTTATGGAGACATGAAACATTCTCTGTTCTGTAGATTTTTACGGGGCTGAATTGGTACATCAGGGCTTATCAAAGCATTGTCTGCAGGAGTCAGATACATGACATTACCATACACTCCTGCTGTAATTGCTAACACTGAGATTCAGTCCACAGTGACTGCTGGCCCCTGCACAGCAGAAGTAGCCCGTCCTGGCCCCAGAGAACATGCTGCACTAGCCACTGCAACCTCCACTGCCACATTCCCATCCCACAACAGCCGCTCTTGACAAGGAGTGACAGGCAATGAAAGGAAAATGAACTTCTGTTTGGGTTTAGATTTGCTTTTTAAAAGCAGGTGTCTTCTAAGACTGTGGAAATACTGAGGATTAGTTGAGGTTTTTTGCTGACATTTTCACATTATACGTTGCCATGCCTGTCTTGTTTTCCCTGGAGCACTGTGGAGGCCTGGAGAAACCCAACTTCAATATACCAAGAAGCCTATAAGGATTTGGACCAGAGGAGAAAAGAAAGCTTTAAAAAGCGGTCCAAACCTTGCCACAAGTGCTTCAGAGCTCACTGTCAGCTCTCAGAGTGTCTCTGGTGCCTGTGACACCAACACTTGGACTGAAGACACTCTTCTTGAGCCTAATGCGATGACTTGTCACATTGTCCCAGCCCACCAGCCACGTGGCAATTTGGGGACTGCCCGTTTAAATCACTTTGCTCTGTTCAGCTCAATGCATAAATGCATTAGAGCAGAGACTGAGATCTCACTCTGCTCTGTCAAGGTAGCTGTTGTGCTGTCCTGGGAAGAAGAGGGCACAGACCCTGCACCGCTGGTTTGGAAGGTCACCCTGCAGAGCCACACACTGCCGTGGGGGCCGGAGCTCGGCCGCCCTGCTCCAGGTGGGATGCTCAGGAGGGCAAGGCAGCCGGGGCCTTCCCCACACAGGGAGAGGCCGCGTATGCCTGGCATATGTTCATCCCAGCCCCGTGCACAGGCAGACTCTGCTCCCTACCTGTTCTGCACCCCTCTGTGCACAGCGGGGCCTCCTCCGCCTGAGGAGGAACCAGGTCACCACTGCTAACTTTGAATCTGCAGATCAAAGCGGCGTGATCCAGGCCAGCCCTGGGACTGGCCTGCAGCTGGGCTGGAGTGGCTGTGCCAAGAAGAGGTAGAAGAAAAACAGACAGATGCCTGAGGCATCAAACCTGCTCCAGTAGGACACTCTGCATGTGCAGCATGTGCACAGCTGGGATAATGTTAGGATGCTTCTCCCGGTGCTTTTTGTACCTACTGAAAACACTCACAGGGTTTTTATTTGGGGTAGGGGGTTTATAGCAGGTTGCTGCTTTGGCCAGCGTGTGGATGGCCCATGCCAGTGGCATTGCCATGGACATGGGGCCAGGCACATACCCTGTGTTATCCACAGCCCACATGAGGAGCATGTGCCTGGCAGCTGCACTGCTCCCTGCCCAAAGCAGACCACAGTGCATGGCCAGACCCTCAGCTGCCTACTCATACCACAGGCCTGGCTGAAAGAGACCAGCACGAGGCTGTCTATGTGGTGGAAGGCAGAAACTGAAGCAGGACAGCTTGAAACAACTCTTCCAGCACAAGCAGGAAGGTCAGCTCAGACCAGAAACCCAAGCCCCTTATCCCTCCTCGTAGCAGCTTCTGGCTGCACTGATTCAGGCTGCAGGTGACACAGCACTCCTGCCCCTGCAAAAATTGTCCTGCTATCCTACCTTGTGCCAACTACCTGGCTTGTCCTGCTGTCCTGTGAAGACATGAGCTTCCTACCTGGTGTCTGCTTTGCCCAGGTGCCTGGCAAGCAGCGAAGCTGCCCCACGGCCAGGCGTGGGAAGGGCCAAGCTGCTTGTCAGCAATACCCCCTCTGGCCCCCCGCAGCGAGTCACCGTGTAAAACTCGAAGCAGAGCTGAGAGGCTCTAGGAGTGCTCCTTTCATGCACTGGCGTGACCTGCACAACCCAGCCCCTGGTGATCACCCTCATCTCTCAGTGCCTTCAAAGCAGCTCTTGATTGATGTGTTTCCCTGACTCACGAGCTTCAAGAGGCTTTGAAGACACTGGGCCAGGCTCTGATCTCTCTGAGGCTGATGCAAATCAGGAGCAATGGTGCTGACAACAGTGCAATAATCCACACTGATGTCAAGCCAGTAAAAATAAGAGCAGAAACAGAGTTTTGGTCTTTGCCTTGAAGGGATCTGAGCAGCAGTGTGAAGTAAAGAGTAGCAAATCCCGCAAAAAAAAGCCTCAGTGTAAACCAAAGGATGCTATAGAAGGACACCTGTCCTTTCCTGCAGCTAAGGAGGGAAGGGGTGTTCAGCTTTGTATTTTTTGTTGTGGTTAAGAAAAATGAGGGAGTTGGTGAGAAATGCAAGCTGCAGTCAATGGCATCATCATAGCCAGGATTAGTCCCGGGGAAAGCCCCGTCACTGCTGTTTTCAGCCTGGCAGCAGCACACACGGATGTATTCACACTTCTCTGAGACTGGCTGACAGCGAGAGAGCTGCAGGCAGAGCCTGGGTAGCACAGCTTTAGGGGTGAGAGGAAGACAGGCTATTCCAGGGCAAATCAGGCTGTGGGAGGCAAGAGCTGGGAATGTCCCCAGAGGGGCTGTGCACCAAAAGATGGGCATCCCCTTTTGCATGGAGTGTTCCCTTTCTAGGAGCACGGGCTGGCCCCAGACCCTCAGGAGAAGCACGGAAGGACTGTCCCTCCCCTGCAGAGCACGTGTCTGGAGCAATGCCCTTCTCCGTGCCATACAAAACCACCCGCCTGGTGAGGCCCTGCCCTCTGGTGGGCTCTTCAGGGCTGCCGGGCTACCAGCCACTGCCGGGCTGCCCTTGTTCACAGCCCTGCTGTCGCCTCTCCCCAGGTGTGGTTTCAGAACCGGCGAGCCAAATGGCGCAAGCGGGAGCGGTTCGGTCAGATGCAGCAGGTCCGGACCCACTTCTCCACCGCCTACGAGCTGCCTCTGCTCACCCGTGCTGAGAACTACGCCCAGGTGAGTGCATTCCCCCGCCTGGGCGCTGTGCTTGCTGGACACGCTGCCTCTGCTCCCAGTCCTCCCCAAGCCATGCTTCACTTCTCAGGCACGCTTAGGCAAGGCTGCAGGGACACCGGGGCTATACTGCCAGGCACTGAAGGGCTGGCCGTTTTTTAGTCAGGTGTTCTGCTTGGCTCCCTCATGCCCTGGCCCAGAGCAGCCATCTTTAAAGCAGGCACCAGGCCCAGCACTGTGTGATATAGAGCAGCACCCTTGGGCCCAGGTCACCCTGCTCAGCACATCCTATCACATGTGCTGCTGCCCACTAACTTTCCACTGGTTTGAAAGAGGTCCAAAAGGCTAATTCATGCCTAAAGAATAGCAGATCCCAGGGAGGCTTCCTGTTACCATCTCTGATTTCGATGCCCCTTGGACATAGCGGTTGGATAAAAGGATTTTTCCCCTGGCAAATTCCCACAGCAATGTCCCAGTGATGGGCTGTGGTATGCATAGCACACTTGGTGATATCTGGGGATGCTTCCCAAGGGAGTTGTAGATTTATGCTCCAAAGGAAGGAGGGAGCAGCCTTGTTGGGGTACCTGAGGCTGCTTCTGAGACCTATTGAAACCGTTCCTGCCTTGACCCTGGAAGCAAGTCATGGGGTTGCCTCCCCTCCATAGCTTCCTGTCTTGGAAAACCTGTCAGCACAATAGCCTCCTAAACATTGGGCCAGCCCAGTTTCACAACGCTTCAGATGATGCCAGGCAGACTGGGGTTTGCTAGCTCCAGGGCTAGGCTGTGCCCCAGAAAGCACTCCCGCCTTCCTCCACTCCTCTTCCCACCACCCAGAATTTGCTCAAGGGCACAATTCTGCAGGCACGATGCTCTGAACCTGACTGTCCTCACATATCTGCTGGAAGCCCTCCCTCACTGACACCCAGTCTGTCAGCTGCCTCCCCAGCCAGTGCTGTACCAATGCTACCCCACAGCCAAGCAGGGAGTGTGCGACCTCTCTCCCGCTTGGCGTCTCCTGTAAACTGAACAAGAAACCCTTTTAAAACAGCTGAGATGCCAAAGCAGCTTTTCAAGCAGAGAACACTCTCAGCAGCCTTTTTAGCATGTCCTTCTCTGCCTTTGTAACTTACACTCCTCTTTCCC
>NW_005054312.1:4606008-4612549 GCF_000277835.1 Geospiza fortis
TCCTCTCCCAGCACAAGAGATCAAAAATTTGAAAAGCAATTTGCAGGAGGTAAGAGATCAGAGAGGGCCCAAGGGCAAGCAGTGGAAAGGGGCAGTGGGATGAAGGGCCCTTTGCTCTCTTGCTTCAGCCAGCTGCTCACCTCCTCCCTGCTTTCATCCTGCATGCCCATGTGTCCCCTGCTGCAGCACACCTATTTCCACTGCCAAATACTGAGCCCTCCTCTCTTCTGCAATATCATTTTATGAATGACACTGCAGGATCCCAGATGGTCTCTTGAGGTGGCCCTGCAGGGCTCTGCTCTGCAGTGGGGTGGGTGATGCTGCCTGGATGGGCCCTGTTGGGGGAGAGGGGCAATGAAGCGGCCTGTGCTGGGGGCTCAGCTCTGACAGGCATATCTGTGTGGTACAAAATAGCCCTTGCCTAGGCAAAGCTGCCCTGAGCTGGAGAAGGATGGTGGATGCACAGCCTCATAGCACTGCTTTCTGCCTGATCCCTCTGTAATGAGTAGGACCACAGAAACACCATGGATGACACAAATTTTCCTGTGCTGAGAAAAGTGCTCATGGTACAAAAAAAGTAAGAGTGTCTGGGAGAGGAATAAATAAACAGATGCTGTGGCAGAGAAGGAGCACAATCCTGCTCCCTGTGAATAACCCTGCTGCAATCCCTGCCCCTGTCCAGGCTGGCATACAGGTTTTGGAGTGGATTTGCTGGCTGCAGGGGCGCTGAGGGTGCTGCAGCTGGCAGGGCCCAGCAGATGGGACTACATGCCCATCTCACTGGCTGGCCCCCCCCCCGGCTGGCCTGCCCAGGGCTGGACACAGTCCATTCCCTCAGGTCAGCTGCCCAAAATATCCTGCATGGGGCAGTCCTAACACTTCTTTTCCCATCCCCAGATCCAGAACCCCTCTTGGATCAGCAACAATGGAGCAGCGTCCCCTGTGCCTGCCTGTGTGGTCCCCTGCGAGACGGTGCCCTCCTGCATGTCCCCCCATGCTCACCCCCACGCGGCCGGTGGCGTCTCCGAGTTCCTTGGGGTCTCCGGGCCCGGCAGCCACGTGGGACAGACTCACATGGGCGGCCTCTTCGGCACAGCTGGGATGAGCCCCAGCCTCAATGGCTACGAGCTGAACAGCGAGCCGGACCGCAAGACCTCCAGCATCGCTGCCCTGAGGATGAAAGCAAAGGAGCACAGCGCCGCGATCTCCTGGGCGACATGACAGGGCTGCAGCCCATGCCCGCCAGACACGGAGAGAGCACGTGGGGACAGCCCAGTAAATCCATCCGCTTGGACTCCAGACAGCAGTTGCCTCCTCGGGGATCTGAATGCAGCACTTTTAGCTACCCTAGGCATATAAAGTACATATGTTAATGTAAGTGGAGTGTTTCCAGCATGAACGTGGCAGCTCCCAGCTTCCTGAGATCAGGCAGGGAGAGGGAGCCTGTGGAGCAGCACCTCTTCCATCAAGATCTGGGATGGGATGCATCCCTTCTCACTGCCACCTCCCCAACAACCTGGGCAATTTTTCTTCCTGCTGTTTTTTTCTGACACCAGACATGCCTTTCCAAGAGCAAGAGCCCACTGGCCTTTCAGCAGCTTCTCCCATCCCACCACCCACTCACACACACACTCACACACACTCACATATTCTGCCCTGGGCAAGGGACTGGATGGGGACTCTGGCACCAGCAAAGAGACTCTCTCACGCTGCCAACATCATTTTAGCAGGAGCTATGACTTCTCATAGCCGAGTGGGGAACAGGGCTGGGAAGATAACCAAAGCTAGAAAAAAGGCAACATTAGCTCACCTCCTTCCACCCTGCTCCCACTCCATCTTGTACTCTGAGATGAAGCAGAGTTGTAGAGGCCTGTGAAGGGGATGCCCCTCTACCCACCATAGCATGGTGTTATCACGCTGAGAGTCTTTGCCAGCCCTCTGGTGACCCAGACAGAGATACATCCCAGCAAACAAAAGCCTTCCAGCATGGCTCCCTGCCCTTGGGCTTTGCTTTCCCTGGTTGTGCTCTATGTTGAACCTCACAAGCATGGTGGTACAGGAAAAGATTCCCTCTTTCTTTCACTGGGTTGGGAATTATTAACTTCAGTTTAGAGACAGCAGTTCTAGCAGGGAAGCACAACTGCTACGTAAATCTGCAAGTCCCCAGAAAGACTGCTCTAAGAAAGAGCTCAAGCACTAGCACACCACCACAGTGGCACAAGGCCACCAAATTCCTCATACACCTCATCCTAGGGTCAGACATGTGCAATGACAGGCCCTCCCTCAGCCCTCCACCCCAGTGCCATGTGGCACACAATGCCTGCGGGCATCTCTGCACCAGGGACAGCAAAGGAACAGGCTGGGAAGGGGCTCAAGGGAGAACAAGGTGATGCTGCCCCATCTCCAGCCACCTCAGATCCTCTTCATTTGCAGAGGAAGTAGAAGAGACCAGAGCTTCTCTGGTTTGTGTGAACCGACATGCCTCTCTGCTTTTCCGTCCCAGTGCTCTTACCTGCACAGAGCTGTTAAGTAAGATCTCCTTTGCAGGGCTAAATGTTTTAAAAGTTTTCAGTGATCATAGTGCATGGAATAATTGTGGAACATCCTTTTACCCCAGTGAAATACTGCCAAGGAGAAGCTGAAAGTCAGCTGAGCACTACCAGCCATACAGTGTGTCTCTGCAAGGTGGGCTTGAGCTGGGGTAGACATCTCCAAGATTTGCAAGGGAATTTTAGGATACTACTCTCAGAAAAACTGGTTTGTCACCCTTCCCTCTTTCCTCTGCTCAGTGTTAGGGGATCTTGTGGTTCAAGGTCCAGGAATATCTAGTGGTCTTGGAAAAAGTTCCAAATAAGCTACAACCAAATGTCCAGCTTCAGGTTAATGAGCCATACAAGTATTTCCATAGTGCCTAGACTCTCAATACACTACCTTAATGATACACTATTGCTGGGTCAAAAGTGATGTATTTACTGGAATAAGAAAACACCAGTAGTACTGTTTCTTTTCTCTCCTCAGAAACAGTAAGAGATGCATTCCCTGCTATGCACAGGGAGCCAGCATGCATTTCACCACATCATCTGCATAACCAGGGCCTCACCCATCACAAGCAGCCAGGATTTACATGTCAGCCTAAACATTCAGCTGAGACCTCAGGCATGGTGGCTTAGATGCTGAAAGTGATGCTGATCACCTAACCAGGCAGGATCATGCTGACCAGTTGGAGGTGTGTACATCCCCACTGGGTACCCCAGAAGCCACTGAGCTTCCCAGCTACCCAGGGACTGGTGACAGGAGGCACTTTGTCCAGATTTGTGCAGGCAGCTGAGCAGAGTGTTGAGCTTTTCCCCAGGTACACTGGGGATCTTGATGCTTCCCAATGTCAGCAGGCAATCAGTGGAGGGCTGCTGCCTGAACAGTCCAGTACCACTGCTGACAAAGCAAATTAGCAACAAGCAGAGCTAAGGAGAGGGCAGTGGGGCAGGCAGGCATATGGGGACAGGTCTCACTTAGCCTGCAAGCTCTGAAGGCAGCTCCAGTGGAGAGCTGTATCTATTCAAGGACTTAGCTACATTCCCTACTGAAGCTAAAAGGTAGCTTTTCCTCACAGACTTCCACGGGGCCAGTATTTCATCTGAGCTGTTTAACAGCCGAAAGGATTAAGTGCTGTATCCCTGTCTTGTTAGAGAGAGAGAGAGGACAGTCTCCTGGCAGCAGACTTGGCATTTAGAGAAGCTTGGCCTCCACTTTCTCTCACCTTAAAATTCATGTGGAAAGCACATGTTGGACTCAGTCTAATTTAAACACCACTACATGCACCCAGCCCTCAGCCTGCCTGAAAACACCACGAGGCAAGGGGAATGTTGTTCCCTGGACCACCTTGTGCAGGGCTCCCTTCCCACCTCCAGCTGCAGGCAGCCCCACTGCTCATCAGGCTCTGCCTCACCTCTCTGGGTGTCAGGCACAGTCCCTTGCACCCACACTTCTGGATAATGCTGGAAGGGGTGTCCCTCCCAAACCTTCAAAAGCAGTTGTTCTGGTAGTTTTTAAGCTACATGCATCTGTACTTAAAACACATTTTTAAAATTAATTTAAAAGGGTTTTAAAACTAGCTGTTAAATTAACATGAAAAACTGTAAAAACATATATATATATACTTATATATATGTATATATATATATGTGTGTGTGTATCTTAACCTAGCCAGCCTACAGCTACTGCATTTCTTAAAGGTCACAGGGTCAGTGCTGTTCTTGCAATCTCTCGTTAACATGATGATACCTTTTTTAATTATTATTATTGTTGTTATTTTAATACTTTTCAATTCTATTTATGACTTTCTTCTCTATTTATTTCTTATTTAGTATTTTACTCCTGTCTATACATTGAATCACAGTTCCCTGGCTTGGACTTGCCTTCAAAGCTGCAAGCTTTATCCCCATCCACCACCAAAATGTCTCACAAGCGTCAGCCGTGCCAACACCTGCCATGCCCAGGGTGGCATCCTCTGTGGGTGCAGCCCACAGAGCTCACCCAGATGCTCCCTCCAGCCTCACGGACGGAGTAGAAAAACATTTCTCCCAAGCAGTCCTGGCCCTGGCTAGGCAGCAGGTATCCTACAAGGTGGCTGCCTTATGTTGCCCATGGCTGGGAACCCCAGAGATGTCCCAGAGCTTTGAGACCAGGAGGATGCAAATAGCAAGAGCAGCACAGGTTCCTGGCACTGACTTAAAAGTGGTTGGGTACCACTCGCTGCCAAGCACTCGGAGGCACTTCTTGCCTACAAGCAGTAGTTAGTGCTTTGGTAGCAATTGAAACCAGTGGGGAACAAGGCTTGGGCTTGCTGGGCCCTGCGGGGTCCAGACTCTTAGGGCTGCTGTGCCTCAACAAGCTCCTGGAGAAGGGCCAGGTCAGCCCCCTGGCACGTCACCTACTGCCAGCAGTGCCACCCACCTGCACTCTCATCAGGCTCTCCAGCCAGGCTCCAGTTGCCCTCTCCAGAATATGCTACCCAGTTCAGGTCCCACTGCTCCAGCCCCTACCTGGGTAGAGCCTACAGGGAGGAAGACCAAGCAAAATAAAAAGATAATCACCCTCCCTCTCCTCTAAAGCCCGTGGCAGAGTGTGAGCAAGTGTCCATCCCTGCCAGAATGCACATCCTTGCTGGGTGACACGTCCTTGCTGGACCACATCTGGCCTGAGCCATGGCATGGGCAGGGTGCTAGGGAAAGGCCACACGCAGTGACAATGTGTCACACGTGAGGTCTCAGAGTTGCAGCACACATGGCTTCATGCACCCCATCAGCCAAAGGGATGCATCACCAGCCTGGCCCAGGAGTACCCCATGTGCTGCCCAGCAGGGCTGCCTTCTGGTTTCCTCCTGCACTGGAGGTGTTTGGGGGTGGGAAGCGTGTTCCCCTGATTCCCAGAGTACACTCAGACCGGGCAGCACATTGTAAAACACTCTCCAAACAAACTAAGGCAAAAAGGTAGTTTCTTGGGAAAGGATTGAAAAATAATCAAACAGAGGCAGAGCCCCATGTTTATTTTGCTGTTCTGACTGACACAGCAAAAAGCAAACAGACTGAGGGAGAAATTAAACCCAAATGGAAAGGGGGTGGAATTGGATGGAAAGTCATTCAGCCCTTTGCAGCTTCCCGAAGGGAGCTAGGAGGAGGCGAGGGAACAGCCTTACACCCCCTTAACTCTTTGCTGGTAACATGGTTCTCCACTCCCCCACATAGCTAGGTAGGTAGGTAGAGCTAGGACTTTTATACTACTGATTTTGAAGGACAGTTTTCAATGTATAATAATATATCGGTTTAGGTGTGCAGTGCTTGAAAGAGACTGGGAGAAAGAAAGAAAACAAACCTCAATCAATATTATTGGTTTTTTGTTGTAAAATATTGTAACCTTGTATAAATGCTACCTTTTTTTTTTCTCTCTTTAGCTTAATGGCCTGGGGTAGAACATATTAAAAAAAATAAAAGTTTTAAAAATGTTCAGGAAAAAAAAGAATAAAAAAAATCATTTTAAATGTTGCCACATGAGGTTTGTGCCATGCAATGTTATTGCCTATGCAACCATGTATTACCAGTTCATTACAGTGGAATATTAAAAAAGAACAAACAGTCTTGCAGCTTGATTCTTTTTAACTTTTTTTGAAGTAAGTTATTGCACTTGCAGCTTTTTTTTTTTTTTTTTGGAGGTGAAGGGCTGGATTTCCAGTCACCAATTTTTATTTTTCCAGGTTTTGGAAGGAGCGAGAAGGTCCCTGCTTCCCAGCCACCCTGACCAAGGGGGCACAAACACTGTTGTTGTTTTGGTTTGCAATAAACTTCTTCTCTTCTCTCCTCTCAACTGCAATCTGGCTGGTTTGTTCCTGACTCATGACAGATGAAATGTGATCAGAGGGGCCTCCAAAATCTCACGTTAATTGAAGCTGGCAAAAAATACTAACAGTGCCCTTTTGAACTGCTGACGCAGTCCAGAATGGATTAGCCGGGGGTAGATTAACAACAGGTGGCAGCTCACGGGCTGC
>NW_005054312.1:4613252-4638703 GCF_000277835.1 Geospiza fortis
GTCCGCCCCCCCCCCCCCCGGCCCCCGCCGCCGCCGGGAGCGCCTCGGCACCGCTCGGCACCCTGGCCACGGGCTGGAGACCAGGATGGTCTCCTTAGCTTACTGCTCCGCACTTGCTGCTTCAGCAGAGTTTAAGCCTCACAGAGCTCCTGCAGGTCTCCCAGCCCTTTTCAAGCAGTCCTTAATGAGGCAGCCTGTAATCTCAGTTGACACAGGGAGAAAGAAGCTGACTTGGCAGCAAGAGGCCACAGAACTGGGGACCCTCAGCTCCCCATGCTGTGTCACCGCCCCTTTTACACAGCACAGTCATGTTCGGGGCACCAAGCACAAGGTCTCTTAAAGCCCTTGGAGGCACCTGGGGCTGGCAGTGTTTCCCATATTCCCACAGGCCATCACACTCCCTCCCCTCCCAGCTCCTCCTTAGCAGAGGCATCCAAGCCTCACCCACCCTCTTCTCCTCTGTGGGTCTGCAGGGCTTCCCAGAGGTGCCTGCCTGCAGCCAGAAGCTGCTCAGTGGGCTGTGGGGCAGACTGAGCCCTCTGGGTTTCACTTGTCCCCACACAAAGGGAAGGAAAGGTTTGTCTGGGCCCCACAAGTTCACAGGGCACAGATCTTGTCCCAGTGCAGAAAAATCTGCATTCTGTGAGGGCCCTTTCTGTGGCTTGCAGTCCATCAATAAACTCAGCTGCAAAACTGTTTCCTTCAGACTGCACAGACCCACCAGCACTGGGCCCAGTAAGAGTCAAGTCCCTGTACCCAGATGCTGGCTGGACTGGAAAGGGCCTGTCTTGCCCAGGCAAAGCTAAGAAGGTGCCCAGGAGTTGCCAGCAACCGACCAAGACCCACAGAGCCCCTCTGGCCTTTCCATCAGTTGTCTGGGAGCATCAGCTTGCTTCAGATGGTGCATGGCTTTTTTCTGTCTCACAAAGAAATGGACAATGCAGGTGCTGTTGCAAGCTTATCCATTCCTCTCACTTGTAGGAGAAAAATTCCTTCCCTCCCCAAGCACTCAAAGCCAGATTCTCCAGATGTTGGCAGAGTTCAGAGTGTTGAGAGCCTAAAGCCAGTTTCAGTAACATCCTGCTTGTATGGGTTTACATCAGAAATTGCTCCTGGCCTAAATGATGCCAAAGAACTAAAAGGTCTCTCTCAAAACTAGATAGTGGCAGAACCCATATTAGAAATGTTCATTTTCCTCTTGAAGCTGCACCTTCTTAGTGGAGTTACAGGAGTTATTTAAAACACATGGGAAAATTTCTCTCTGGGAGATGTGGCTACAGCTCCTAGGTTAACGTGTTCCTTCTCTGCTGGAGAATATGACTTTGAGGCAGGGCAAAGTTCGGCTAGTTTAAATGAAAAACAATTTTTTATTCCTGTAAACTAAACAGATTTGCCTTTTTTTCTTCCCCTTTTTAAAAGCAGGTTATTAACCTTTAAGCAGATGGATGTTCAATAATCTTATTGGCAAGGAAGGTAACAGCCATGCAAGGTGTATCTACTTATGGCCAGCTGGAGCCCACATGTAAAGGTGTTGCATTTAATCTGAGACAAACAAGTGTTTATTATTTGTGAAAGGATCTTCCACTTTCTCTTGCTTTGCAGTTCGTAACTTACTCACAGGGCAAAGACAGATGCTCTGAGTTAGCAATCTGCTCCTTTTGCTGTAGCCTTACTGAATTCCTGGATCTCATTTTATGGTCCTTTCTCCTTAAAACGTTTTCCCCTCCCTGTTTGTATGAAGTGTGGCAAAGCAGTTATTGTTCCCATCAGTCTGCAACTGAATGCACCCGGCACTAACTGTGGCCAGCACCCAGCTGAGACCTGCCCCTCACCTTCAAAGAGAAGTTTCACAAAAGAAGGACCTGTAAGTTTACAAACAGCCAGCCAAGCGGGTGAGAAACAACGGTTTTCTTGAGTGTGTGGCACATATACTCATGGGCACGTGGGAGGGAACACAGCTGGCGGCTTGAAAAGCTCAGGTATCTTTCCAGGGCATTATGGGCTTGTCTCCTGGATGAGCACGAGGTATTCACACTGGGCAGCTGGATATCTGTAAGTGGCACTTTGTTCAGTCAGTCCCAAGCTTTTTTGTTTTACAGGTTCCCATCACTACACAGAATGACGGGAGGGGCTAAAAGAGATAAGCTTCATCCTTAAAAGCACAGGATGCAACAGAAACCACACCTCATATTGACACCTGGAAAACCTCATGTGGGTCTGCATATCCCAAGTTCTTCATGCCTTCATTGGTCAAATGGTTCAGCTTTGACCTTTGTCCAGCCCCCCTCAACTGAAATTTAGGTTAAAAAATCTAATAGGTGTGACCTAATAATTATGCTGGTATTTTCCTAGTCACAACATCCCCCTGCACAGAGTCTGGTACTGAGCACTGACAAAAGTTTATAGACCTAATAAAATCATAACCAAGTTGCACTGATCTCTGTCCATGGTCACTACTGAGTTGGTATGCTTGTCTGGAGCAGGAGCACTTCCTGTTTATGCAAGTAAACAGGCATTTAGCATGACTAAAGGAAATTTGAAGGACAATTATGGGATCCTTTTCCAGACAAATGAAGACAGCAAACAGGCAACCTTGCAGGAAGAACCTTTGAGCAGCACTGCTTTCAGTCGGAAAACTCCCTTCGTGCTGCTAGCTCCAAGCCAGTCCACATAATTGCCTCAATTGTCCCTGTTATCCTTTAATGGGAAACATAACTCACTTTCAAAGCAGCCACAAGAAGCTGCAGACAGGGGAATCCTGAAGATCAGCAGAGGTGGGACTGCATTACAGCCATTTTCATCAGGCTGAAATTACACAGAGTGCACCAAGAATGTCTCTGAATGGCTTCAAGCCAGGGCCCGCTGAAGCCTGCTGATTCTTAAAGTCAAGGCTAACAGTCCTCTGCCTTGGTAGTGAGGAACCCAAAACTCCAAACAAACAACAATTCAGACAAAAGTGTAGCTGTTCTGCTAAATCCCAGGCTTGGGATACTGGTGTTCAATCCTCTTTTTACCAACACATCTCCAAAGGGAATCCGACTGCCTCTCTCTGTTTCCTTATCTGCAGCTACAAGTAAGAGGCTGATCTTACGCATGCAGGAGGACCATAAAGCTCAATTTCTTGCACTTAGATACAGCAGTGGCAGACATCATAAAAAGAACTTACACTGTCCTACAGGCACTCCCAAGAGCATAAGATACAACTTAAGGACCCGTGACTCAACAGCAAAGCAAACGTGTTGTACCTGAATTTTCTGTTAAGCAAATGCTACCTCTGTCACATGCCAAAGTTAGCAAGAGGTTTGAAGTGACCACCTGTTCATGGGATAACCTGCAGATCCCATGGAGTATTGCATTTGGTATTTTCTGGCAGGTTTTGACAGAAATTGTTATTTTCAGCCTAAAAATTGAAATGAAAAGGCAGAATAGGCGAAATACTTGCCAGGACTTGCTCTGCTCTTCTCAGCTCTTTAGGATCAGACTGAAGTTAGGAACTGGACCAATTGGAATTGGGGAATTGCTCATTTTCTAGCACAGATTTAATCAAACGTAAGTTTTCAGATTTTTTTTTTGTGATTCAAGTACATGGATGAGACTACCCCTGACAACAAGAACTACACAATTTACATTTTAGCTTGCAAAAGAACATATTTTTCAGCAGTTATAGTAAAATTTAAGTATGCAAATCTTCAAAGAGAAAAATGAAAAAATTCACACTCACTTTGTCTGATCCCATTTTCTCATCAGCACCATCGATTTTAGATTTTCTTCCATGTATCATGCTTTGGTTGTGACAGCAGCTTCCATGTAAGAGGGCTGGACAGATTTATGCAGTACCCATTAATCATTCTGAGATCTTTCCTGATCAAAAGATGCTCTACCTGTGAGAATTACCCAATGTATCAGACATTTGTTATGGAGGGCATTCATATCAAATCTTGGAGGTATATTTAACATTAAAATTGCCCTTCTAAATCAATTTTCATGTGTCTCAGTATAGCATCTTTTTAGAATGCTCAACACTCACCAATACAGCCTAAAACCAAAATGAGTCAGAAGTACTGAGCATCACTTAAATCCCACCTCACAATTATTTTGAAATCTGTGTCTCCAAAGTCCTTGAGTTTAAAAGACCCTTGAATGGATAATTAAGAGGGATAAACTTGTTGCTGCAGCATATTTGAACCACACCAGCAGAAGCATGATGGATGGTAGGAGGCTCCAGAGCAGGAGTTAGAGATGGAAGGACAGAGTCATTCAGAACATTAGGGCCTGAATCTTCACATCCTGTAATAAGACAGTGGAGCTGTGAGGAAGAAAAAACTCTTGCATTATAGGAGGAGTTAGTGATGCTAAAAATGCATCCTTAGGACTCCCCATGACTGGCAGAGCAGCCCCTGCAGTATATTCCCCCTTGCTATGCACAAGCAGCAAGGTGTGCCATGCACACACTGCCCTTTTGCAGCATGATCCACAGGGCTTCTGGAAACAAAAAGCTGCCACCACATTGGATTCCACAATCTCAGTGACTCAGCCAAAGATTTCTTCTCAAAGGCACAGTTATTTAACATCTGCTGTATCTCTTTGCAAGAAAAAAAAAAAAAAAACAAAACAAAAAAACAAACCTGTTCTATATTTCTCCAAGATAAATGCTATTGTCAAATCTTGGCAGAAAATTAGAGTAACAACTACTCTCCCCAAAAGGTGATGGGATGCAGACCAAACTTCTATTTTCAAGACAACCATCAAACTCCAGTTATGGGAAAGACAAAATATTGACAGATCTTTCTGAAATGCAATGTGGATATTCAAGTTTAACATAGATTTATGTAGTAAAAGAGCTTGTCACTGAAATTCTCCCTTCTGAATTAATTAATGTTTCCTTGTGCCATTCCAGAAGTGAAATACAATAAACACTCATGTGATTTAATTTTTAATATACAATTATCAAGCTTTTTTGGATATCATATATACAATGAAAAGTTAAAAAATATCTTAATTTAAAGATTGACAAAACCCCCATTGTAAATCAGACATACAGTTAAATCTTACCTTTACAGAATTTGCATCAAGAACATCACAATAATAAATGCAGAGAGCAAGTAAGAAGGCAATTTTACAGTTTTTCTTTATGGTCAATTTCCCAATTTTCTCCATGGCACTAAACAGAGACAAATGGGGCTGTAAATGAACTAGCCCTGTAAAAGCAACTGTAAAAGGCCAAAGGATAAAACATTATTGTTAGGGGTCACTGGACATTTTGTGCAAGGGGAAATGACTCAGGTGCTCCTGGATGCAGACACAAGGGCATGCTACCTTTTTACTGACTGGAGATTATACCTCAGCTTGGCAGGCCTGGTTTGGCTGTCTACATCTAAAAATATTCAACCAAGTATTCCAAATCCTCAGTGTCTTTTAAGACTCTGTGCAAAACAAGACACAATCCTCAGTGTCTTTTAAGACTCTGTGCAAAACAAATTCTTTCTCTTACTGAGAAAGAATCAAAAAATCACAGAAGCTTCACAACTCTGTAAGGAAGGTGTTATAACTCAGTTAAGCTGCTAGGGCCTGCCAAGCTAAGATCAGCTCCAAAAGGACAGCTAAAACTGACTACTGTACTGTTACAGCTACCCTTTTAAAGCAAACTTCTCAAGAGAAATATGCTGGTATCTCCTGATGCTCAAGCACCAGCATATAAATCAACAGGAAGATTCAAAAAGAAGGTTCATGTTAATAAACCTGAAAGGCTGCAAAGGAGATAAAATGAGTAACAAACCTTCCTCTCTCCTGTGATAGCCACTGTGCAGACAGCAGTTGTCACTGCAACAGCTATCCTTTTAGCTCCCATAGCAACTCAGGAATGAAACAAAGAGTGCAGCAAAAAACATTTACTAGTAATTAAATACTCCAAGAGAGTCAGATGATACACTTTACAGGCACATCCCAGGGAGGTTATGAAGTGAAGCATCCCCTCAAAGCTATTGTTCCAATATGATTTTTATTCACAGCACATCCACTGCATTGGGCAATAAGATAAGTCTTAGTGGGGGTGAGACAAATAGGAGCAGATGTTTCCTGTTTCTAGCCTGACTTTCATTTGGTTTCTGTCATTGCTGCATATCCAGTTTAGGAGAGGGGGTGAACCATGATGTCTAACACTTGTCCTATTGTTTGGGGTTTGGCAAATCTGAGGAATAAGGTTGCTTGCACTGTAACAGAAAAACAGCCCATCAAGTAGGATGTCTCTGTAGCCAGCAGCAAGAGAGGTTTCAAAAGACAGTGAAATCACACTTATCTAGTAACAAGCATTTTATCAGTGGAGCTAGAAAAGAGATTGCTTTCTCAGCCCAACTTAGGACCCTCATTAATACTGAAGGGCAAGAGTAACAGTCCAAGCAACTTTATTTCTAATTTTGTTGCACTTCATTTTCTCATTCAGGTTCATTTCAGTATGGAGAAACAATTCAAATGTTCCTAAGAAATGTAAATCTTCTCCAAAAGACTTCCTAAGCTGTGTGTTTCAGCCTGTGGCAATGGGTTCCTTAAATTACAACCAAAGACACAATAGTTTTTCCAACAATGATAACTTAGAGGACTTTGTAAGTGTGTGTTAACAGTGTCTTACACATACACATGTGCCTGTACATTAAAGCTGGAATTGGGAATTTCTGCAAATATAGGTGTTTTACAAATTAGTACACTGCTTGCTGTAGAGGATTCAGACATGAAAAACTTATTTCCCTATGGATGGCTATAAAGTAAAAGTGTAACCTGATTGCTGGTTTTAAAATGAAGATAAAAAATATAAGAAGACTAAAGTCAAATCAATTTCTGTATAATGCAACTAGTTCTGATAGAGAGTCAGAGTCTTTTGCATGAGTGCAGCAGAAAACCTGAGAATTACACAGGAAGTGCAGCAATTGCAGTTCTGTCCTGCAGGTCTCTGCTTTGAAGGAGACTATCGTTCCAGCTGCTGTGTCTCCATCTCCATCAAAATAATTTAAGTAACACAAATTGCTTTGCTCTTTAAACTAGGTGAAAACAGACAGATTTTTGCTTGTGATGTTGTAAAAAAATAAACATTTGTCTCATATTACAGAAGAAAATATTTGTTACAGTTACTTAAGACAACAGTTAAAGCTCAAAAGACAGAGGCCCACCAGCCACACAGGAAATAAACTCCTCCCAAAAGAGAACAGCTCTACATGGCAGACAGTTGCTTTGAATGGATGGATGCTCACTAACCAGAGAGCCTGCAGCACATTTGATAGAAGAGGTCAGTCATGCCAGTCAGACCACAGAGAGCAAGATTCTGTTTTATTCTTCCAGATGCATAGCCTCCTCTGGACAAAAGTGTGTGTTTGACATTTTTTGGAGAACCCACAAATAGATTCAACTCTCTGTAAGCAACAGAGAAGCAGTTGTCCAGATTTCAAATACAACTTTGTGCAATATAAAAGGAAGACAACAACATTAATTCCCATCTCTCTCAGATGCAAGCCACTCTCTAGCAAGTTTTGTCTTCAGGGCCTTATATTCCTCATAGCACCTTTTCAGCTGTTGTTTTCCTCATGGAGGTTTGTCTCACTCTTTACAAGCTGCCGATATTGGGAAAGCTCTTCAGTTTCTCAGGAAAGTCATCTTTGTACAGGACGGGGTCAGCACGATGCTCCACCACTTTGAGAGGCATGGTCCCAAAGACAGAGGCAAACTTATTGATGCATTCAGATCTGGGGAAAAGGAAAGCAGTATAATTAAGAACTCCAACAACTGGGCTGCCTAGCAACTCCCACACCAAAATAACTGGTAGAAACCTTCCCTCTTGCACTTGGAAGTATTTCAGCCATGCTGGCTACTAATAAAAAAAAAGAGAGCCTTACTGCAGAGAGAACAGAAAAGAAGCTGGTGTTCTTTGATTTATCCATTTAATCACAGAGACAAGCAAGGGGATGCTGGCAGCAGCACATGTGCACATGGAGGTCAAAGCTTCCCTTCTCCCTCCCCCTAGAATTCCAGTCATTCTTAAAGCAATGTACATGCTGTAAACCAGAACAGATTAACTGCCAACATGTCTCTTAAAGGGCCACTGTTGGGTCAATTTCGTTTATAACGAAGGTTTTGCAAAAACCAAGGCTTTGTGAAAACAGTTCTTTTTTCAGGCTTCTTCAGAAGCTCTATCTTTTCCCACAAAAAATAAACATGCCGCAGAGAATAGGCAGAGCTGATTGTACTGTAATTTAAAGGTGAAGCTGAATTAAAACTATAAAATGAAACAAACTAACTAGTTTATTTTCCTTGTCTAAATAAAGATATATTGAGCAATAAGACATCACATTAGCACAAAAAAACTAGACCACTGATGACTCTTTCAGTTTTAATAATCTCAGGTGTCAGTAATGTGGAAAGGAACAGCCATGTTCTTCAAAAAACAAGCAAACAGATGTTTAACTATTACATTGCTCCTTTAACTTTTTCACTGAAGGGCGCTGTACCTGTGGAAGCAGGACAGAGAAAACCTGGCTCATCTCATCTCAGCCAATGCTCAGCTAACTTTAGCTGCCTGCTACATAAAAGAGCTTTTAAGGAATTCAGATACCAAGAATCATGACAACAGTTCCCTGCACATTAACAGAGAGCTACAAGAAAACAGGTGACATTTCTTTTGCCATTCAAAAGGGAAAACAAACAAAGAAGTGAGCAATTTGACTCAGCTACAGAGACTGAAGTGCTGCAGGCAGCGGCAGAGCAGGTCTCTCGCTCTCCAACCACTGCACCCTCTCCCGACCCCTTTGGAGGGTTAGGGGGTCACTATGGCTCCAGGATAATTTTCCTCATCAGGATCTGGTCAATCACACCAACTGAGTGTGACAGTTCTGTGATGGGGACTGCTCAACACTGCCCCAAACACTCTTTTGAAGTAGACGGGACAGCAAGAGCAGTTTTCAAAATTATTTCCTCAACCACATAGCTGTTTCAAGCTATAATGGTCATCATTCAGACCATTTTCTGCCCTGAGAAAAGTGTCAGAAAACTACTTCATATGAAGTGATACTTGAATAAAATATTAATACAGGTAAATGCAGATGCTTCACTTTCTGCTACCTTCCCATCCTCTCGTACTTCATCCTACCTCATACCTTTCTATCTTCAGATCCAAATCATTGGGACCACAAACAAAAGAAAAGGAATTCAGAGTGTAAGAGAAAACCATGTACAGTGGGACACAACCTCTACTCCTGTGACAAGCACTACCTGCTCCAGTGTAGCACAGATCTGAATTAGCAAAGGAGCCACCAGTGAGGACTTAAGTGAAGATCCAGGTAGATGTTCAATAATCTAAAATAACAAGGTGAACCACCAAGAGAATGAGATTTGGACCACAGGCACCGAAAGGTTCACTGCAGTACCTCCTGCAGACAGCAGGAACTGAGTGTTTTCTCCAGGAACATTAAGCAGTTTCTGTTACTTCCACAGGATGCCTACTGTGAGGTATCTTAAACACATCTGATTTTTAGATAAAGTCAGATTTTCAAATAATCTGTTACTTATAAGAAATGTGGTTAACTAATCCATGGTGTGTATTGGAGAAGCCTCATGGCAGGAAACCCACAAACTTCACAGGCAAGGAGGTAGATGCACTGGGAGATGTGCATGTGAGAGGCTTGCACAGCTGCTGGCCTTCACTGGTTTCTGGAATACAAGAATACTTTCAGTCTACTGGTTCAAATCCTGCCTTTGCCAGTAATGACTGAAAGACATTGTAATGTAACAGCTGCTTGGTGGCTGGTGTGAAATGAATTAGTTATCTCAGCCTACTGCCTGGCAGGCAGGTGTCCACATCAGAGCAGCCATTGTCACAACCAGAACTAAGTGGCACCCTCAGAGCAAAAGACAAAACTAAATGGATAGGGCAGACAAAATTGACCTCTTCCCTCCAGAGGTTATACTCCCAAATCAAAAGTGAGGTCTTATGGCAAAATATCAAGATGGGATCCTTCTACAGCTGAACTTTTTTTGGTGGCAAGTCCATTTAAGCCTGCCAGTACAATATCTTTAACCACCAAGAAACCATTTCATTGTTAAAGAAATGGCAAAAATTAAAAATGGAAAAATTAGTATGTTCCAAACACTCTGTCTGAAGCAGAAGTTAGCCCTCCACAAATAAATATCAAATTCAAAGATCAGAAACAGGCTTTTAAAAAGGAAATAAATGTCATGCACAACCCAGAAAATGTGTTTGAAAGAAAGACACTTTCCAAAAGTTTCATCTCTAGCACTGAACTAAATCACTCGAATTCTGAAGTCCTTGCTACTTTTGGACAATATAAACCAGAAGGGATATCTGGAACATTAAACACTGAAAGCTAGGTAGCCAAGAGAATGTAATGTCATCTCAATATGGAGGGAAGGTGTTTCCCTTAGTTGTGTCAATAGTTTTTCAAACTCAAAGTAACAGAGGCATGTTTGCTTCCAAGTATTATTTTTTTTTCCTTGCATTGCTGACAACATGAAGTCGTGCTCAGCTCAATAAGACATTAAGATTGTGTACATTTGGAAATTGAGAGCCCCATTGCCCCTGGATGAACTTGCTGTTTGTTAAGGTCTCTCTTAATCAGGTTCCTCACTGCATAATCCAACTAACTTTTTGGCAGGGTAACCCTGTACCTGCAGCCTTTGGCCAACTGTGACCTGGGCAGTTTGCCTCTTAAGGAAATGGCTTCCTATTTTGACTCTGACAAATACTTATATGTCCTAAATAAAACTGCTGTTAGTGTGGCTGCAGAAGCAGCTCAGCCCTTTGCTATATTTACTGTACTGGCAGTTGCCCTCTAGATTGCATTTTAAAGAATTGTCCATTTTTGAAAGCCAGATGCAAAGATGCTAAAGGCAGTAAACTTGTTGCTACTTAAACACCTGTAAACACAGGGATTATGAGACCTTCCTGCAGTTTCTTCTGTGACCTGATGTAAAGGCTAACCTAGGGCAAGAAGGGAATTCTTGGTTCAAAGTTTTCTTCAGTTAATGTATTTTAATGATGGATTTTGATAACCCTGAGGACTAAAGTCTTCTAATTATCTAAAATAAATTAGACAGCAGGAAGAATAGCAAAGTTGGCTTTCCTATGATTCAGTGTATTTCTAAAAGAATACAATTTCTTAATAAGAGACAGAGTTCAACTGTACCATCTTCCTTTGTCTCTGCTGAACGAGTCAAAATGCCCAACAAAACCAGTTAGTTACATGTCTTTCCTGGACAGATCTCCACAACTGAATTCTCAAACCTTTTCCATTTACAAAAACCAACAGGCAGTTGCTGGGCATCCCTCTGCTATTTCTGAACCAGAAACCTAACACTAAATGTTGTGCATGTACTTGGCAACCCTGATAAACTGTTTGTTTCACAAACAGTAGGTTGATCCCTGGATATCCGGGCAAGTAATTAGCTCAGACTACCTGTTTGTTATCTCTGAATGCTAGATAGCAAGGAGTCAGGCACTTGGGGAAGCTGCAAGTAAAGCTGAAAATGGCTCTTTGCCTGACACCTCAGGTATTGTTCTTGATACCCAACACTGTAAAGAAAGTTATTCTTTTATAATGACAAGGATTCCCTGATGCATGCATGTTTTTCCATTCAGCTTCTCTCCTGACCCTGAAAATAGTTAGTGGATAGATTGGATGGATAGACTAGATAAGACGGATGGATAGATGGATATAGATAGATATGAGAACCTTGCTCACTGCTAAGTTAGGAAAATTTGCTCTAGGAGTTATCATTTATTATCCACTTTAAATTAATACCTAGCATAGAAGATTCAAAAAAATACACCCTTTCAGATTCTCAAATAGCTCCCTTATATTTGGGTAGATGATAACACAGGGCAAGAAGGCATTAGGTGTAGCAAGCAGTTTCAGTATGATATTAAGGATTTTCAAAATCAAGTCTGAATATACCTAAACTGTTAATCTCTCCAGATTCTTCTGCACTCAGACTCTACTTCAGCATGTACTTCTTTGGTTGGGCAAATAAAAGTATGTGGGGCAAATAAAAGTATGTGGATTTGCAGTCCATCTAACACTTCCCACAACCCAGTATTGCCCACTTTTCAAAATTATAGACAAGCAAAACAACAGTTTAAACATGTTCTCAATAAACTGTCAATGACACTTTACTCTGAGGATACAAGAACTGCTGTAGACATGGAAACATGACCTTTACCCAGCATCATAATGCAATTCAAGGCAAATAGCATTTTTCTCATCTTCTGTCTTTATAGCACTTACCTTAATGAGAACCTAGTTCATAACTAAAATTCCCATGTGTTGTTGTAGCACTACTGCTATGACCACAGGAAAGCTTAACTGGTTTGATAGCCCATTCTGTAAGCCAGGTCAGAATTGTTAGATATGGTGGAACCTTTTGTGCTTCCCTTTTAGCTAACATTTAAGATCTACAAAATTTCCCACCCCTTTCTCAAGTATTTTCCTGCAGAGTAATTTTTACCATCTTAAACGGGGTATGTTTTACTTCTGAGTTGCATACTCCTTTTTTTAATTCACTCTTAGTAAAGCCCATACAACACTTAACATTTTCTGATTTCTGCAGAGGACAGAATAAAGTTCACTGTTAAAATGAAAAGGGTCTTACTAATGACTAGTAAGATAACCATGTTATACCTCTCCATGCAAACCTGAAATGGCCTAGGTCAGATTTTTTTTTGTCACCTCTTTGAATCAAAAATGTTGGAAGAGACCTTTAAGATCATCAAGTCCAACTGTCAGTATCTTCTGGTGACTTCTTCCCCCTGCTTACCTACCTCATCAGTTCTATTGTTGGAAATAATTTCTCCCAAAGTTTGCAGGAGAGATGCAACAGACTAAGAAGCCTAAAGTGAGATGCCTTTATTGGTCCTAAATCTCAGGTTAATCCCACCTAATAACTGACGGAATTAATGCTGACATTGTTAAAAAATGCAACATGGAAATGTGCAGCAAATGCCCTTCACTAGTGGAAGCAATTTGCTTCACAATCCTTAGAAAGAAGACAATGTACAAATATCACTTCAAATTATTTTGTTAATAATTTATATCCTTTCTGCTCTTTGGTAAGCTACCAACTGTCTAGTTTAAAAAAAAGAATTCATACTTATTACAGTTGATATTCCACGGCAAACAGAAATGTGGTATTACTGACAGTACTGCCAACCAAGAACCTGAACTTCGTATATCTGTCCTAAAGCTTTACAGCAAAGCTGCTAAAAATTGTACCCTTCTAAAGTCCTTTTTTGTAGTAGTCTACCTTTCAGTGACACATTACCCATCACAGGAATAACTTATGTTGATCGGATCCATGTAACACTCTTTCAAAATTAGTAATTTATAAAAACACTATAATTTTTGATCCTAATTTAATGAGACAAAGGATAAGATTCTAGGGATCAGAACAAGGCAATCAGAGAAATAGAGAGTGGTCACTCACCTTTCCACCATGTGTGTCTGGTCCAGTGATAACCCATCAATTGCTGTGCATTCTGGACATTTGAACTTCTTTCGTGGGGTCACCTGCAGAAAGGCACGCCAGATATTATCAAATATCAACAGAAGGGACATTAATCTCCTTGCACAGAGAGCAGTGCAATACCTCTGAACATGCCTGCAGTGTAAGCTGAGCTGTCTCAAAATAAGGGGGTGTACAAAAAAAAGCCACTCTATTCCTCCATTCAGCTCCATCTGGCCCGGCTGACTGCAAAATTCACAGGGGCCCAATAAAAACGGCTTGGAGGATTTTTTCCTTCTGTAACTGAAAAGAAGTGGCGATGACAAGCTCCTTAATTCCTGTTTAATGACTGTTTTCTCACTGCCAAGGTCCCTGTATAAACACCATTTGTTCTTGCAGCCATAACAGCGATGAAATATAGCTTCCCATACTTCACCGTAACGTTAATCCAACAGGCGCTCTTTCGCTCTCTCCAGTTAAGAGCTGACTGGCAAACCCTGCAGGACTCTCCAAATCGCACAGAGGTGCCAAATTACTCTGCTCTGCCCTCATACAGCTCAGAAACTTTTTCAGCAAAAGCACACACTTTATCTTCTAAAGACTTTTCTAGGAAATGCAGCCACCAGTCCCAGTAAATGATGATGGACAGAAGGGAGAAAGGACCCTGCTAATTGAAGTAATGCCTGGTGGCCTCTAAATCTCATTCCAAGCTGACACACTTTGAAATGAATGTACGGAGTGAATGTCTAGACCTGAAAACGTGTCGAAACATGTCAGGAAATTAATTCAGGGATAAAAAGTTCATTTAAAGCTGATCTTGCAATTAATGTTCTTGCAATTAACATTCCTATAAATCAGCTGTTGTCAGGCCACAACAGAGTGAGCTGTGGACAGTTGGCAATTTCTTTCCTCTAGCAATCTCAAATAGTTAAAATATATGTCTGTGGGCCTGTACATATACACACACATAAGTACAGCTGTCATTTAAATGATCTTTTTTATAGCTCATCTAGATGGTTAAAATAACCACCAGAAACAACTGGTAAAAAATAATTCTCTGTTCTCAGTTAACACAAAAACTTTACCAGAAGGGCTTTTCTATCATGAGAAAGAAACCAAGATACCATACTGGGAGACAATGAGAGAAAAATGGAAGATTAAGTAACATACTGAAGCCTACTGAATAAATTTAAGTATGTATCTCATATTTTTTAATTTCATAAAGATAAACAGCAGAAAAGCCCCACCTTAATGACTGATTTTCCAGTGACATTTGCTACTAGAAAATTCATGGCAATATCTTCACAATTCATATGAGCATCCACCCAATTCTTGATGTCTCCAGGCATCTTATAGGTGTAAAGATAGTTGAAATACTGCAGAGAAAAGAATGAGAGAAAGAAGATGATTTTAAATATAGATACAGTAACTATAAGACTAAATATTTCAGTCATGGAACAGCAGGCAGCTAAGTGATAGTGCCTTCAGACAAGAACTACTTCAGCAGATAGAAAATAATTTCTGGGTGCTAAACTGCTTATTATTCCTTTCCTGACCACCACAGAAATGTCATTAAAATTGGTTCTCTTTTCTGAACCTACCAGCTACAAAGATACATTCCCTGCAAAATTTGCTATGTACTTTCAGGTCATGCAAACTTGCAGGAGTTTTGTAAGTTCATAAAGGTAAGAAATGGTTTTATTTCACTGTCAGAGACAAATCAGTGGTTTTCACAGCAACTGAAAGAGGTCTAGGGAAAGTTTGCAATCAGTTCTACAACTGTTTTAAAGAACATAATCATAGCACCACAAAAACTGATGGAACAATGACAGAAGCACATATAGATCTTTTTTAATGCACATATTGTACATTAGTGCAGTGCAAGTTGTATATCACCTTGTGATAAAAGGCTGCCCCAGTGAGCACCATTGAGACTTCATTAGTCCATTCCGATTCATATTTCCATTTGTTCATCTCATGGTCCCAAAGATGCAATCGACCTGGGTATCCAACCAACCTGTCAGGGAACTCACGCCAGACCTGAAGAGAAAAAAACATGACATGCTGTTAACCAGGCCTGCACAGAAAGAAAATGCAACACATCTGCTTTCTGGAAGGCTAGGAAATGCAACACATCTGGAAGGGTAGAGTTTCAGTGGGGCAAAGATCACTTAAATTCTTCTCAATCCAAATTCTTGGAACAAAAAGTTGCCAAGAAGAAGTACAAAAAAGAATAAGCTTGCTGTGGAAGGACCCTACAACTCAGAGAAGCCATGTCTCAGAGCAAAAGGCTACTAAAATAATTGTTACAGAGACACACAAATGACTATTCAAAAAGATTTTAACTCTAACTAAACCCAAGCATGATAAAATGAAACTTTTGATGTTAACTTCGGTAGATATGACTACAACCTAACTACTTTCACAGCTGGCTTTGGATCTAACCAACCTGCTTCCTTTGTCAGGAACTGGCTTAAATTTTAATATTTCTGGTATTCTTTAGTGGGTGCTTGGCTACATGGAAGGCTGCTTTGCCCTTGACTTGTTCCAGACAGCTGGATACAATCAAGATACCATCCTTGTCACACCATACGTTATTTTATAGCTGACTACAGGATCAAATACAGTAGACAAGAACAAGGAGAAGGGCATCATTAACGTAACCCCAGTTCTCCACACTGCTGGCCACATTAAATAATGGACAATTTTTGCATTAGAGAAAAAGGAAGGAAGGATTATAATTGTTTAGAGGGGTCTGAATGCTATTTGTTTGCTAGATAAAATTTGTCTGCATTATTTGCAGACAAATTATTCAAAATTTGTCACTTAATCCAAATAACTGCTAGGCTTGTTGGAAGAATGAGTCTTGACTCACATACAGTTAGGTTAGAAGAGTTTCTGGTTTAGTTGGTAATGTATAAACAAACAGATGTATATATAACAAAATTTTTGTATGCAAGATCAACAACAAGAACAAAGTACCCCAAGGATCCCTTCACAAATTCTTTCATCTGTACAAAACACAAAGGAACCCTACAGTTGAATGTACAGTAAAGGAATCTGGAATTCCACCATCCTGCAAATGTCACCCCATCAGCAGTTCACTTTGGCCACTTCCTATGTGTCAGTGCATTTCAGTTGGGAGGCCTGGACTATAAGGACTCTATGCAGGTATTTTGTCATAGTAAATATGATAAAACAATCAGTTTTAACCTACTGCTTCTGCATCTACATTTCTGTGATTTTTCATTACTATATACCTTTTCATCTATATATCTCAACACATTTTATTGCTGTCAGTTAATACAGCTTCAGAATCCCATGATGAGAGCAGTTATTATTTCAAACGTCCAGATGAGGGAACCTGCCAAAACCATACAGGAAACAAGAATGGGAACCAGATCTTCTGACTCCTCGACTTCTATTTTATCCAGAAATCAATCTTTCTAGACAGCTCTAGGGCACAAGTACTGGGATAGTATTTAGATATGACAACGCTCCAACACAGAGGGTTCTTGAAAGCAGAGATAATTTGGAACTGAAGGAAGAGAATTCATAGGACACTTACAAGTTGGTGCCATAAGCTAATCAAAACAATACAGACTTCTGGCCAGGCAAGCGAGTGAGGGCTTGAGATATCTATTTTGACATGATGTAGAAAACCTTAATAAAGAACACAAAACTAAATGTACGACACTCAAAAATTTATTCCTCACTCTCCGGGACTCAAAAATTTAATGATTTAGTTTTAAACCTGAATATTAAAATGTCTATCTCCCAGCTGTTGGAAGGCACCACCACGTAAGCTACTGAGGCTCAACAAAGGATTTAATGGAACACCACAGATCTGCACCGTACTGGGCTAAGAATTCTTGTAGAGGAAATGGTATGCATATTAACAGCAGCTGAAAGAAAGATTAAAGTCAGCTACTGCTTCCCATGGGAGTGCAGTGCCTTCTCAACACAGAACCCTGGATTCATAGCCCTTATAGTTTTTGCCCTTGGTGTCATCTTCAAGAGTCTAAATGACATAAAATAAAAGCCAACCATAATGCACGTTACTCATACAGATGTTCTTGTGTCACTCTAAATATCAACTCTACCCTGTAAAAAAATGTCCTGGCCTCTGAAAAATGTCAGTTCGATGCATCTAAAAAATAACTTTGGTGTTTTGAACAAAGATTCCCTTTAAAAGTAATGCTTTTGAAGTCAGTGGAAAAGCTTGTGTTTTTCACAATGTTCACCACTAGCTCATTCAATGGTGATTCTGGAAAGGCTCCCAGTGGCTCCATCCAGCTCATTACCCAAATCCATACATATGCTTTGTGCCAAAATTAATATATACAGCTACTGCATATAAGGAAGCTTTCAGAACAAAAATAGTGGTAATGACTCTAATACTAGTCTCTATTTTGTATTACTGTCCATTTTCTTGTTTGATGGTTGCCTATAATTTATTCGTCTGTTAGGAGTACATTTCATTTAGTCAGTGATCTTATTAGCTTTCTCAGACTAAGAAGGATGGCCTGCTTTAATACTGGTAAGGGACACATCCAAGGAAAATTGTATTGCCAAGTGAAGAGGAGGTATGCCTATTTGCAGACAAGTCATTCCAAAGACTCTGGTAGTCAACCCTAAATATAAATATTTTTGGATGAAGCATCTCCCAGATGAAATGTCAAAAAGAAGTTCTGACTTAGCAGTTTTACTAAAAGTCTTGTAAAGGAAAACCAAAAGGAAATGATAGTAATTTTGTTTCCAAGTCAAGTTCCCAAATGACATAAACAGTATAGCTAAAATACCCTCCAGCCTCATCTCTCCAGAGCTCTTTCTGCCTCACAGCCTCAGCTATTCTGTGCAATTTGCTGTGCCATTAGAACAGCAAACTCTCCATGTAGCCAGAAGGACAGGGAAGCATATCTTTCTACAAAACATTCTCAAACATTTATGCATTAAATTCAGTAGACTATATTAAGTCACATGCAATTTCAACAACTTAATGAACAGAAAAACAGTCAGCATTTCCAAAGCTACCGTGACATTTTAAGAATGAAACACTGATTTTTCTTTACAAATTAAAACAAACTCAACCCATCATACTCCTTCTGTCTTCCAGAGCCCCATCCACTCTTAATTCTTTCCCAGTCCTCAAAGGAATGGCTTGTGCTATTACTAAAAAAATTAAGTAAAATGTAAACACAGAGTCCATTAAAAGATGCAAGATGCTTTGCACACACACATTTTGTAAACTATCATCAGTTTGAAGAAGAGCTTTGAATGTGGCCAGCAGTGAAGAATTCTTTTGTTAAGCAGAGTTATAGTACTTGTTCTACAAAGGAACGCTGAAAACTAAACTTTTAAAGTCAAAATGAGCAAGGAAGAATTCCTCTGAAGAAGTCATTCCAACTTCATGAAAATTTCAGCCTAGCAAAATATGCAACTCAATAGAGAATAGATTTTTTTAAAGAGTGCCAGAGACATGAAGCTCTAAAAAACAATTCCAAGACAGAATAAGATCATCTAACAACAGAAGGCCAAAAGTTTTCAACAGAATAAATGCAAATTTAGCAATGCACCAAACTGTACATTTTATGAGTGAAAAACATAGGCCCAGAACAATAATATCCATTTAGACTATTTCTATTATTGGTCTAATAAAAATATTTTGTCTCTGTAAGGACAGAGTGCTACATAAGCATGGGATAAGAAATTACGTAATACTATGACATCTGCCTTGAGGCGAGCTGAGACACAGAGGTGGGAATGCTACAATGCTTGATTTCAGTCATGTATTTAAACACCAAACACTTCAGAGGTGGCCAATGGTTCTGCTTTAACTTTTTAAGATTATGATAATCTAAATACTTGTTCCACTTCTTGGATCTCTTTGATACTCTCTCTGTGAACAACAAAGTTCAGTAAGTGGGAAAAAAATTATCTAGACATAAGTTTTTTTTGCAGTATCCCAAGTCATGTAATTTAACAGAACTACTTTTTTCAAAGTCAGAATGTCATGAGTATTCTTCTGCTACCTTAATACAGCAGCACACAGGGACTATTTTTCTGCTTGCTCCAATAGATTTATGGAAGGTCATAAATCACTGTACCGTAATAGTTCACTTTTAACAAGAAAAAAATGTCTGACACTTTGAGTGTTACTATATATTTTTATGGCTGAAAGTGTACAGAGATCAAAGTTTTCTGGGTGTTTTTTTTTTTTAGGCTTGCTCTATACATTCAGAGAAGTGTGTGACAGAGGGGGTTTTGCCACATGTTTAAATGCAAAGTCTCGAGGATGTCCGGAGAGAAAAGAAAATTACTGAATGTCACGTTTCCAGCCCTTCATATGACCAAAGCAGAAGCAGAACTACTTTTAAAAGAAAACTTTCTAGTAACCTTATATGCTGCTACTGTTCCCTCTGGATTCCCCTGCAAACGAGTCAAGAGTTTGAGAGATACTTTTCTGGTAACACATATAAACAGATAAATAAATTATCACAGGCTAAGGACAATTTAAACATCTGGGAGCCAGCTCAGGCCTGTCAAGCAAGTCACAGACACTCAAGGACAGGAAAGATCAATCTTCAGCCCCTGATTTCTGTGCCAGAGAGTAGGAGCTACATCACCCACTCCCTATACGAGGAAAACTGTCTATTTCTAGAATAATTTGCTCTGTTTCTGTATTCAAAGACATTTCTATTCATTTAATTTACTGAGGGAGTGGGGCTGGTGAAGCCAAACTCAAAATACAAGGATTCAAATTACTCATAGGGTTGTCTCAGCTATCTTTTCAATACAGCACTTTAATTTTCCATCAATGTTACTGTGCAGTAAGCTGACTTCCCAGAATTAAAAAGGAATAGGATTTATAATAAAATGCAAAAAACCGCAAAAGAAATAGTTTCCAGTCTGCCAAACTAAACAATCTCATGTCCAAACAGTTACATTCACACACAGAATATAAGGACTGTTACTCAGATAGTCCCTGCAACCAAGGCACATGGCCATAAGGCCAATAAATGAGCCAGCACAATCAAACTGCTGGACCTGTTGGACCGAATCCTAGGAGACAAACAGTTGCAGGTCCTGATTATCCCCTAGTTGCACTAACCACAGGGGAATTCACATCAAGTTTTCTTTGCCTTATTTTTGTTTTTCATGATGATAATTCTTTTCTGGTGTGACCAGACTCAATACATGTGATGTTACAAATATTATCCACTGAGGGTGTTAAAATTAACAGTTCAGACACACAAAAAACCAAGGTTCTGCTTCACACGACTTCTGGCTGACACAGCTGGAACTCAGCTGCAGCTCGTATCTGTGCTTCGAAGTCCTTCAAGCCTGCTCTGCCAATAGCAGAACTACTTACACAGTCACTTAGGTGACTTTGGTAAGTCACTCCTTACTCTTAGGCACTTTGAGACGGCTTTAAGAAAATGGAAGTCAAATTGCAAATGGAGCAAGGGTTTATACAGCATGCACATTATGGATCTACCATCTTTCATCCCATCAGATCACTCTCAAAACTAGTAGTTATAAGCACCAACACAGACAAAAGTTAGCTCTGCTGTTGCAGTACAGAGCTTAAAACATTCAGTGTAGACAACAAAGTATAGAGAAGGCCTGTATAGCCAAAATCCCTTCCTTCAGTTGTCTTCTCTTCCTTCCATCTTTCACACTTCATGTATTAACTCACTACTCTTAACCTGGCAAGGAAAGTATTTCCTTTCTGGAGACACACATGATAGATGAAAGCTCTGCCTCCACGACTTAACATCTTTGTTATTACTTCAGCATACCTACATCATCACAAGACATTTCTGGAGTCCAAAAGCTTTTTTACCTGCTAACAATCTCTTTTACTCTAGAGGGAGAAAGAGCAATATTTCACCCCACATGTACATATGTTAAAGAAATACATCCAGTGTATTTTTTAAAAAAATCATCTTGTATTAACTGCACTTAAGATTGCTAAAAATTGGACAACTATCACATTTCACTAGCTTTCTCCACCTTAGAGAAGCAGTTTTCATCATTTCATTCAACTTGGCTAACAGTATCATGTTCTAGCTCTCACTTAGGAAGCCCAGTATTGTTTTGCTGTTGATAATGCATGTACAGATGTGACTAAACAATTCGAAGCTTTCTTAAAATATGGTATTACATTTTCTAATGTTTCTGATTTGTTTACAAATAGAGCATCTTTGTCTTAAGTATGCACATATAACAGTAATGATTATGGACTGTGGACTTAGATTATGGACTGTTATACACTCAAATACAAATGGAAGACAAAAAATTACCTAATTCAAAACATAGTTTTGGAAGGAAGACAACAGTGTTGCTTCAAGCGGACTTTTAACAAACAATTCAAGTAGCTATGAAGACTGTCACTTCTTTGTGCTGCCATGGGTAACTGATTTGGACAAGCTCTCTTTTTGTCCATACCCTCATCACAAGAGCAACTGCTGAAGCTTTGCCATTTCACCACATGATCCATGTGTCCCCTCCTTGAAATTCTTCATTCTTCCTTTCACTGCACTCCACCTTACTTCAGCATGTCCCCAAGAGGCCTCCTCTGTTCCCAACACTTAATCTCTGAAACTTGTCTTGCCCATCAAGACATGTTCCCTTGGCTAGCATTTCTGATTTATCTGAAGTTAAGAAGAATGCAGCTCAGTCTTCAGACTGCTTCCCCTACACTTATTCCACTACAACATTTTCTGGAGTCTCTTGGCACTCCTGTGCCAGTTACTGAAAACCTCTTAGATGGCAGGTTTTTCAATAAAGAAATGACTATCTGTAAAACTTTTTCAGTCAGCATTGAACTATTACAGCAAAAGAGATGCAACAATCTGAATCAACATACTGCACAGTGCATCCTCCACTTTATATACACTTTATATGCAATGTTGAAGTGGATGGCCTAGGAGACAGGGAAAAAACAGTTCTCTTACCTCATAGCCAAACTGGAGTTCATCTGAGGTTAGCATAATGATATCATCATCAATAGCCAGCACTGCTTCCGTTTCAATCTCATCATAAGGGAAGAAGCGGTTGCTAAGTTTGTTTTCTGCAGTCCTAACAACTTTCAGGGGAACACGAATCTTTGGCCAGAGGGAATCTAGAGAGAAAAATTGAAAGAAATAGAATTCAACGTTATACTTTACTTCTGAATCTGCATACCCATCTTAGCTGCTTTTTACTCTTCTCTTCTTTGCTTCGAAACAAACGCTTCTTAATGGTGAATTTACAGCAGTTTCGGTTTGGCAATCACAAGAGCAATGAAGGCAAGAGACAGAAGTTCAGCTGCATTTCCCTCTGTATCTCTCAACAAAGAGCTTCATGGGCAGCCACACAGAGGATAGCTTGCCCAAAACAGCAACTTGCAACACTCACAGAGCAAGTGCAGGGATAATACGTATTGGTTGAGGGCACACAGTGTGAAAAGATACTTCACTCAACTGCAACTAAAATAATTTGAAGCAGCAGTATACAATCACTGACTGCAAGTCTAGGATCATAAAGAATTTGATTAAGAATGTTAGTTCTATCAAGGGCTGAGCAAAAAAAAAAATTATTATATCAATTAAATGTTTAGCACTATTGACTATTGCTAAGGAGTAGATTCTGTGTCTCAGCAATTTCTTTCATCTTCAAAGTCCTAAGTTACAGTGATAATTTAAAACTAGATAAATACAAATGGATTCTAACTTGTGCCCTACAGCATTCTTCCAAGTAGAATAGAGCACTGGAGTACAAAACCATTAAATTCACAAGTCAAATGAGGATTTAAATAGCAACAGAACCCCCCATAGATACAAAACTGGATCAAATTCACCCTACCAATTAATACCATGGTATAATTTCTATACCATGGTATAATTTCTATTGTTTCCCATGTGTTTAACATGTAGCACCTTAAGTGTCATGTTAACAGCTTCTGCATTTATTCAAAAATTTTCAAAACCCTATTCTATTCCTACAAAAGAATAACTATAGGTGTAAATATAGAGCACCAAGCTAGAGGAAATGGAAGCAAGGTCTGAATATTAAACATTCATTCTAAATGCATATAACCATGCACAATTTCTAGCACAAAAGTTAACAGTAGTCATTATTACAGTATGATGCATTCCAAAAGCAACTGTTCATGAAAATGTATTTTAATTAAAAGCAAGAGAGACATGGGCAAACTGCAGAGAGTTCAGGAAAGAACCACAAAGGTAATGAAGGCACTGGAGCATCTCCCCTACAAAAAAAAGCTGAGACTGTTGTGGCTATTCAGCCTAGAGAAGGCTCAAGGAAGGTCTCACCACTATGAACAAATACCTGAAGGGAAGATGCAAAGACTAGAGAACCAGACTCCCTTCACTGGCGGCCAGTAAAAGGACCAGAGGCAACGGCACAAACTGAAACACTGGAGGTTCCCTCCAAACATCAGGGCAGACCCTTCCAGAGTGTGACTGAGTACTAACACAGGTTGCCCAATGATGTCGTGAAATCTCTGCTCTTGAAGATATTGAAAGCCATCTGGACATGTTCCTGCTTGAGAGGGGGGTTGGACAGCTGATCTCCAGAAGTCCTTTCCAAGCTTAGCCATTCTCTGATTCTGTGGTAAGTAGAGTCTAGAGGAACTCATACTGGGCCTGAAGGCACTGGAATTTTCATGTCTGAAATATATATAAATTTTCAGTGCAATTTTCAAGTGACACAAAGCCTGGAGACATGAAAAACAGTGAGCACAATAAAGTCATACAGAGCTTACTGAACTCTATATGACAGGACAGCTTAGTAAACTAGGTGCATTTGAACAAAAACCACACTGACACTTTTGAGACACAATTAAACATTAGGACCAAGGCAACTTTTTCCCTAAAAACAGCTTCTGAAAAGGATTAAAGGGATAGAGCAGACATTAGTTCTCAGCATGCTGCTGTGGCAGAATGGATTTATATAATTTTTGTATGTATAGACTGGTATGTAGTAAGAAGTCAGGGCAAAGGGCAGGACAATTTTACCTGTATGCAGACACAGACAGACAGATGCTAAAATACTGTTTCATTCTGGCGCTTTTATATTTCAAACCATGTTAAAACACTGAAAATTATGCAGAAAGAATCACATGAGTTATGTGAGGTCAGGAGAAAATGCCTTTTAGTAGAATGTGGAGATCAATCTGTTTAGTTTACTAAAAGAATTAACAAAAAGTTGATTTGCTTAACATGTACAAGCACCTACACAAGAAGAAAAATGACATGTATCTTCAACAAACTGGAGAAAGACATAACAAAAAACAATGACTGGAATCTAAAGCCAGGCAAATTCAAAGTATAAATAAGGCAGACATTTTTAATAGCAACAGTGGTTAACCTCTGGCAAAAGTTTAAAAGGACAGCAATTGGTTCTGTACATCTTGTCTTTCAACAAGACTGGGTATTATTATAGAAGATGCAGCCAAGTTTGAAGTCGCTGGACTGAAAAGAAAAGAAAGGCAATGTGGTGACTTATGACACACAGGTCAATCCAGATGGTCTTACTGCACCTTCTGCCTCAAACTCCATGAACAGTAAGATTGTTGACTGTCACTAGGGTAAGAATAGGAAGTTTGAATGAAACTACTAGGACATGGGGAGCAAATACAGAAATTCAGAAAAGAGCGTAAGGAAATAAGATCCTTGTTGCTGTGTTCTGAGAATAAAAAGTGGAAGTTAAAACAGGTGTCAATGAAAAAAGCCACTGTAAGGACAAAAAATAAAGAGAAGTCCTAACCTAAGGAAATGGTTTAAGTTTTTAAACAAAAACATATGGTCATATTCTGGAATTGTTCTCAGCAGAAGGATCTGAAGAATGCTGGCTGACAAACTCCAAAAATAATGGGATACAATTATGTGCACACACTTTCACTTCCATTATAACCTTGAATCAGGTCTGCCTCCAAGACAGTTCTGCAC
>NW_005054312.1:4638928-4660052 GCF_000277835.1 Geospiza fortis
CCACTGTCAGTCTGTTGCACTAGGAAGACTGTACCAGAGAAGAGGAGAAGCTGCTTCATTCCCACATGTACAAGTAAAATTTGCTCTCAGGAAGAAGTGTCCATCCCCACCGCCGCTGGGCCTCTCAGACTTAACAGCTCACACAACACAAAAAACTCACAAATCTGCACACTGCTAAAAGACACCAGAGTCTGACCACTACTTCACTCAGGAAAACAAAGCAATATTTTCAAACCACAGAAAGTCTTCAAAAGTCAGTTTTTCTTGGAGCTGTATTTTAGAAAGGAGGATTGGCAGGCATAGGTGGCCAAAAAAAAAAAAGAAAAGAAAGAAAAAAAAAAAGAAGAAACACAGAGTGATATTTACTGGCCAAATTTGTATTCAGCATTCAGTTTCCTACCCCAAGGTTTTTCCTGTAAGTTTAAAAACGTGTCTGTAAAATCTACTTTTATCTGTGTGGTCTTGTAGACCACGGCCTTTATTTGACACGTATGCACATTCTTGTCCTGTTTCACTCAACTCTGGTCCTTCTACTAGAAGGCACAAGGCATTAGCCCTAGCACATTTGAGTGGTTTGTGATATTGACCAGTAGTCAGCTGGAAGGATTCAATCCCATTACTGATGGACTTCAGGGGAGTCACAGTCAGCCACCAGCTGGGGACATACAGCAAGCTCCTTGGGGCCACTACAGAAATGGAGCATTGATTTCAGTTATAGCATTATGAGCTCATTTTATTCTCAGCAGCATAAGGTCTTCAAAAGCCCTGCATGAATCACAGTCTGAAATTATGATTCCAGTAGGAGACCACTGACATTCCGAAATTTTCAGCCTCCTAGCCATTGTAACCTTAGGAGGCAGTAACATCGAATGACTGGAAGTGTTTATTGCAAATTAGTACTCTTGATTTCAGTCACTGCTTTCTTACCGGTTTACCATACAATGTGCAAGTGCCATTTTATAAATGGTAACAGACACTTGCAGGTACCTCACAAAGACATATGTCATTGCCTCATAAGAACTACAGACTGTGTAATGTTTGCAAGCTTCTTAAAGACCTTTGGATAATTACCTATAATTATCCAAATGTAACCCCAGAATTGGTATAAAATAAATTTATGCAGCCTCAACGATCCCAAAAATACTGTTACAAGTGTTTCAGTTGCAATCAGACTTGCCACATGTAGGCATGCATTTGTAAATTTGTATTTATATGTAGCATCAAAGCTTACATTTGATACATGTTAAGCATTCTTTTATTCACCCTTTTCTTCTTTTTGTGTCTGCTACATTTTGAAAAAAAAAGATAACCAAATTGCAACAAAGTGCAGGAATATATTGAAACAGCAATTGAAACTGAAAAATCACCAGGATCGAAAAACAATAATTTGGAAAAACAAGCATGTATGTAAATATTGAACTTCCAGCTCTTCTCAAAAGTCAACTATTTGATAGCTTACTAAAGACATGTCACTTGCATAAAAAATGGTTAGAGAAGAAAAATAAATGAAAAGTGTATGAAAAATGAAGATGTAATCTAATTATAATCAGCACGCATCTCAGATGCCAGCAAATCCTCTTAAATCCACATGATTTACTAAGGTCTTGGAAAGTCTCTCAAAATGACCAGTTCTCAACAACGGGTATGTTACTGTCAAATATTTGTGCTTTGAGAAACATAATATAAAGTTTCTGAATTTAGCCTTAGATTAATGAAAAGAAAATATAAGCATTTTGGAGAAACTTTGAATAAGACATTAGGGTACCAGTTACTCTGCAGCATGCGAAATGCACGAGGCTACTTGCTGCCTAGAGGCTGACTTGATACTGGAGGTTGCTGCCTCTGCAGAGATGGAAGCACATGGGAGATGTTAGGACACAATGGCACCTGAGTAACAACCGGCAACCCTGGCAAAATTGGCTATCATAAAGGACAGCAGGCTCCAGTGAGAGATCCAAGTATTACAAATTAGCTCTGCCACAGGAAATACATATATAAAAAAGACAACAGTCACTTCAGAAGTCAAAGTTTTAGAATCCATCAGGAAGGTTAAAATTGCCTCTATTTATTTTAAAGGACCACAAAAGAAAAGTATTTGTATTTAGAGAGCAATCAGAAAAAGATTTGCCACTTCTGTAATAGCAGACTTTGAATTTTCAGAAACTGCTTGGAAAGTTCTGAGAAACTTCAGCATTAGCAAAACAGATATGGAGGAAATTCTCAGTTTACAAGATTTTGTTATAACCAAGGTAAAAGCACAGGCTTTATTCTTACAGTAAGACAGATCTTTAATAGAGTATGGCAAACACAAAAGAAGCTTAAGAATCTTGCATCATGGCACATGATCCTTTAGGTGTACAAAAATAAAAACGCATGTTTGGACTGTGGACTACTCTTACTTTTTAAAAAATCAGTGAGAACTCTGTGATGCAGCTGAAAATAGAAGCAAATTATGGAATTAGAGCTCTCTGGAGTGAATACAAGTCTATGTACATAAGGATTCTGAAGAGAATGACAGGCATCTATTGTGTGTCATACTGAAACAATCAGGAGTAAAGAGTGAATAACACACTTGGTCTCTGATAATGACTCAGGTCATGATTGGAATTAACTGCTATTTAGGACCACTGATGCACTGATTGCTGGAGAAGCCCATAGAAAACAGTGTGTGGTCCTCTCAACACAAAATCACCAGTTTCCCAACTTTGCCCAATGCAGCTCCCTCTTCTAATGGGCTTACAGACCCTAACAACCTATACATGGCGGTGATTCTGGCCAGCCCATAATTCTACCATTAAGTCCTGCAAGTCCAAATCTCACAGCAAAATTTTTAAGCATGATTTCAAGATGATTTAAACTGTAGGATAAAAAGGTGCCATAGTTACATTCCCAGTTAAAACACTCACATATAAAAGAGCAGCAAAAAATCCCATCCTCTAATTATGTGTTTCTCAGCTACAGCTGCCAGTGAATCACAAGAGACATGCAGATAAGAGAAGAGAGGACACTCATGAGAAAGAGGTAACTTCATTATAACCTAAAGGAATACCGGAATACCCTCTCACACAAAAAACCTCTCTCACTTTCCACACCTCCCTAGGCTTGTGATCAGATGTTTGTAATGAAAATGTAACTAAGCTTGCACACTGTTCATATATAAAAAAATGATTTCTTAGTCTGAAATCCAGCCCTGTTTTCAGTACTGAATGAACTGTTACATCATACATAAAAGGGGATCACTAAAAATAATAGAGCGCAATATTTCCATGGAATGTATTATTTCTTTTCAAAGAGAAATGGCACTGTGCCGTGGTTTGGGAATGGTACTCCTCAGTTCAGTGCCCCCACCAAGACTCTCCAAACCATGTTCTGCTCTCTCTCACTCCCTCATTTTCCTCTCTCCATCCCCTGTAGCAGAATGGGGAGGAGAGCAAACAACTTACTGCAAACAGCAATGAGATAAAATGAACAGTAGTGGCAACCTACTAACAACAGGGTACAGGAAAAGAAACTATTCGCATGGAAAAAACCTCAACAATAGACAGTATCAGACAGCTCCTCCCAGCAAGTTTTCTCAACCAGAAGGAAGCCCTTCTCCTTGGAAGAGACTCCCTTTCCCTCCAACTGAGTGAGGTAGTACAGAATAGTGAGGTGGTACAGGCTGCAAAAATTAACCCTCTCCCAGCTGGAGCCAGGACACACCATGGTGTTGTTAAATAGCACCATTCTCTGTATCCTTGCTTCTGGGAAACTGGAAAGCTAATAACATCTCAGGAAGTCCTTTTGCAGCACAAACATTATTGCTGATCTTGTCAGCAGACAGAAGTGTATTTACAAAGGGAATTACTTGCTCTGCATACTTATCATCCATTCCCAGTTTCAACATTCAACATAGGAAAAATGAGAATCAGTACAGCAGGTGTACAGAGCCAACCACTATTCTTGAGACACCACTTCTAAGTAGTATCAAGTTCAAAAAATAGCAAGTAATACTCGAATGCAGATGGTTTGTTGCATTTGCAATTGGAAGCAGCAGGTAAGGATAATGAGGAACTGGAAACACTCCTGCATACACTCCTGATGGCAAGAACTGAATGCCTGTCTGTATTAAAACCAATGTAACAAATTTTTTAAAATCCACTTACTGGCTAAAATCATGGCATTTTGATGACTCATACAAAGACAATTGTACAAACATTTTTTTTCTGCTTTGCTGCTTCAATAACAGCTAAGAATATCTCATGACTAGTGATAATCTGGGTCCAGAATATTAATTCATATAATGGTCTCACTTCCCAAAACTTCTATGGAGTCCATTTGGAAATATAAAAAGGAAAAACCCTTCCAGAAGTTTTGCAAGGTAAACAAAGACTGATAAAAAACTGACAGAAAACATTTCTAAACATGCTCTGTTTGTACCTGCAGTTGCACAGAATCCCATACAGCATAACCAATCCTCATACCTGAACTTTTGTACAAGCTCTCATCTCATGTTTATTCTAGCTGGTCTATAGTAGTTTGCATGAATGCAGCTAACTGAACATTGCTGATGAAACCTAATTAACACTTTTTCAGTCTCTGATACAGAATGGCAGAATTTTGCTGGAGTCTGAAGTTTAAAAAATTGTCAGAAGCAACATCAGGCATGGCAGATCTACTTATTATCAGAATTCCTTCCATTATGGCTCAGCGAAAAAGTCTGTTTAGAGCTCAAAACAGGTGCTTTCTACTCACATTAAAGTGTTTATATTGTTCTACAGAAATACACAGAATTACTCTTGTGTATAACAAAACAGAACATTTGGTTCTAGGACACAAGGGCGCAGTGTGTTTAGCTGGGTTTGATAGGCTAACTTTCCAGATTTCCCTAGGAAGTAATATTGCAAAATGTTTGTAATATGCCTTATGGAAGACTAAAATTACCATGAATTAATTCTCTAGCTAATCAAGGAAAATGGCATTAAGTCCATCATCAAGAAGCCAAATTAATTAAAAACTTAGAAGTTAAAAAACCCATTCCTGGGTTAAAAAACCAGTGCTGAGTTCCAAAGGCACAGTATTCCAAAAAATCCCAAACATGTCACTGCAGTTGTTTTTATTAATTTTTTTTTAGATTACACTTCCTTAAGGTACAGCAATCCAAAGGATACTCACTTTCTTTAGCCCCAACAGTTTATATCAATGTTGTCCATTAACAGCATCAAACAGAAATACAAAGATTATTATTTCAGTAATACTATAAGAAGTTTATAGCAACTTAGTTCCAGGATCCACAACTAAACAGAAAATACACACTCTTTAAAATACATTTTTCATTTTTATAATACAACCTAAGGAATCAGTCTATCACACATGATTTCTAGCTTGTTGCATATTTACTAACAGTAACGAATTTTTACATTATAATATTATTCATGTGGTAGACAAAGTGGTTTCTTCACTTGTCTGAAACAAATGTTTGTGGGAATTTTTAGCACAGACTATTTTCTTGAATTTCAGAACTAGCAATTTAGAAAAACACAAATGAAAGGAAAAAAAAATATTTGGCTGATGGAGAAAATCATGATTTCTACAAAATATTCCCAGCAGCAGGCACTTAGACCACAATGTTTATTTTAATTGATCCATTGTGAGGGAAAAAAATAGATTTTTTTTTCCTGTAGTATTTCAAGGCTTTTACTATTTTTATTAGTATTATACACATAATTATGGGCCTACTGACATTACTGCTGCATCGATGGGCTTCTTGCATACAATGCATGGCACAGAAAATAAGCAAAACTCAGCCAAAGACACTGTGCAGAGATCACGTCCCTAAATTCATTGAGTACTTAAGATAACAAGCTGATTCTATGTTTTAAGGTTCCAGAGTAGAATCATCACTGTATGTGATATTTTCTTTCTGCTATTTCACATATAAGATTCAATATTTTTACCATCAAAAACGTTGCGTAAACTTCAAACTTTGTTGTCTTTGCACAAGACATCTGTGTTTCTCATAGTTAATCTTGTTTCTTTTTCACTGATTCTAAAGAAAACACAGAACCATCAGTTCAGACTTCCACAGACAGCTCTCAGACATTAGGTTAAAAAAAAAAGATCCTTACAAACTCTTAAGGCTAAGGAAAAAACAATCTTAAAATTACTACTGATGTCTAACCAACCCACATACATGTAGTTCTCCAATTTTATATTTTTATACACTACTTGGTTGAAAACTTTCCAGTCAAGTGCTTAATTAATCCATTGCCCTCTTACCTGCTTACCTCTTTTATCAGCCAACATAAAAAAATTCTGTTGCATCAGAGCTGCATCTGCCCTGAGAGGTTTAGGTTTGAAAAGAGTTTGTTTTCAGACACCTTGCACACTCACCACAGTTGTTACTACTGCACAGCAGCTGAAATCAGCTACAGCCTCTTAGCTGAGATGCTCAGCACTACTGATGGCAGTGACCACCTGAGACTCCATGATCTTAAATTTTGTACAATTTTTAGAGTATTTCATTTTCACCCAGTTTTCCTCCTAAGTCGTATCATTACATAAAGGCATTATTGCAAATGCATAGCATATTGTTTTGATAATAATGATATTTTCAGTTATAATAATTTTCTGGTGTTGACAGAGGAAACAAAGGAAAGGTCACATGTCACTTGTGTGGCACTTTGCCAGCTGCATCCCAGGAAACCTAAGCCAAATTCTCAATTTAGCACACATACTCACTAAGGAAGGCAATTTGGATGTTCTTCACCCAGCCCTCCCACTTACACATGCAAAACAAAATAAAGACATGAAGAGCTGCAATGACAAAAGCCAAGATCTGCTTCTGTACTGAAACATGTCCCTTACGTGGAAAGGACCAAGAAATAAAGCACTTGATGCTGTAGAAGGTTAAGCACCTCTGCTTTACTACAACCAATTAAAAATGAATAGTCATAAAAGTGCAGATACTACTGTAGGGTAATAAACTAGACTTTATCAGTGACAGTGGTACACATTACAAACTTCAAACTCATTCCTTGTTCTAATCCATCAGAAACTTCCTGGCTTTAACAGGCTATAAACAGCAGAAGCTTTGAAGTCCAAGGATTAGGATCACTAATAGACAGACTGAACGAGAGACTGGCTGAAGAGCCAAGTGGAATGCCCTGCATGGATCTGGAATAAAACAAGTTCATTTAATCAAACTGACCTCTCTCAAGCCATGGGCCAAGAGATTGCAATGATTGTAACAGCAATAAAGGGAAAAGGGACACTAAAAACAAATAGTTATTCGCTTCAATGCATGCTTAGGCCAACGCAAGGACAAAACTGCTTATGCTTTCAACTGTGCTCTCAAGTCCACAATTTTAAGTTCTACTTGGGGTTGGGGTTTTTTTAACTAGTTTATGACTTAGGGGTAATAGAGGCAGAAAAAAATTAAACGGACTTTGATTTTCAAGATGAATACAATGATTGAAAAGAAAAGGTCATTTTAATGATCTATTTGCTTCAGCTCCCCTGTATCTCAGACTCACTTGAAAGAAATGTGAAAAAAATTCATTTGGGTTGAATCCACCCACACTCAGCGATCACATATATGTATATATCACTAAGCATTTTTGCTTTTAGAAAATAACTGCTTACTGCCAAAATTCCTGTTGTTATCAATTTATCCACAACAATTTTTACTCTAAAGGGTTGCAAAACATTTAAAATATGACTAAACTTGTGGTATTTAGCCCAGAAGTAATAAAGAACACTTTTTAAAGTAAGCAATAAAGTTACTGTGCTTCCAACTGTAGCAAGTTGCCAAAATGGCAAATGAGCCAAGTGAATGGTAGCAATAGCTTGGCTCTAAGCAGCTCTTTGGAGATGGTAAATTGAGACAAGTGGTCAGGGATTAATTTCTACATTGCATCTTGCTGCTATGCAGAATAACTAACCTTGAAGAGTAGAACACAGCAGCAGTTGAAGCCTCTGGAAAGATAATTATAAAGTGAAGAGTCCTAACAACACAGTTCATTTGCTTCAGAACAATCCACAATACAACATTTCTTTTGAACACGTATTCCTAGAAGGCAACATTTCTTGTCCCACAAAATCACCACATTTTCAGATGAGAATGACAGATCCATATGTACAGCACATGGGAACCAGGCTCATTACAGCTACTATAGCTACAGTATTTAATCCAGAATGAGGAGGCTTTAATTGCCCAGCACAATGCTCAATATTTTAGTACTGGTGTTCACATCTTGAAGAAAGCCACCCTAGGGAACAGAAATAAAATCAGCAGCGTTGTCTAGCACTGGAGAGGATTACCAAAGGCCAAGCCTAGCTAGTTTCCCTTACATGGGGCAAGATCTCCCATTTATTCCATGGTGATTTCATAATGGAATTCACTAATGTCAGGACATGTGTTTCCAGCTGAGGACCTGGGAACAGATTAGGAGCAGCATGGTGTCATGAGGCAGGCAGCCTGGAGATGGGAAAGAAGGGAGTTGGTTGGACACAGAGCAGCCCATGGAGTGTACAACGACATTGCATAGAAGGAGACAAAAAAACATGGGATAGGGATCTTTGGTTTAAAAATGTAGGCAGCAAGCTGTGAGGACTGGGCAGACTGAGATTGAGGTCCTGGCACAAGGGGATACAGTACAGCAGTATGCCAGACTGGCAAAGCACACCTCAGCTACTGAAAACAAAATAATAGAGAGATTTACAGCACTGAATTCACACCTTTGAAACCAAACCTCATTCCAAAAATCTACACATATAAATAACTTGGGAAAATGCCTGTGAATGAGTCCTTATTTTAAAATAACCACAGATTAAAAAACAATTTTAAAACCATGCAGATGACACCAGACTCACTCACATACTACAGAGAGCAGCACAGTATACCATACGTGTTAAAAGCAGAAATAGTTTAAAACAGGCACTTATGTATTGTCTTACTGGGCAAGCATTAGCATTTTCACAAGATATTCTAGTGGTATGGAGACTCCATTTTGGACACCTAAATGTCCCAGATTTTCATTTCATCAATCAATCAAAATATTCATTTATTTTATAGCTCCAAGCATTCTAACTTTGAACCACATTTGCTGCTTTGAACCACATTTGTTCTAGAAACAGTCCAGTAGCAGTAGTAAATACACTGTGATGAAAGCCTGTCTACAAAGAAATAAAAACAACTATTGACAGATCAAAAATGGGCTTCTCCTTACTACTCCCTCTAAAAATGTTAAGGACAAAAATGTTTCTGCACTACTGTATTTATAACTTTTGATTCAGAAGTTAGTAGCACAACCACTGGTTCTTGCTATCTACTTTGGCTTCTCTTATTTCACTTTCAAACACTTTGTCACAAAAAATCCCAACCGATTATTTGGAAAGAACCATGAAATACTTCTTGACTATAAATGATGTAGAAGAGTGGTAATTCTGCAACAGGTGTCAATAGCTATGTTATGCCCAGTTTCACCTTCCTCCACCACCCCTCCCATGGGTTTTTACCTTCTGGTGGATTCTTATTCTGGTTGTTCCAGACTACCAGCAATTTGGATAGACTGGGCACTTTAGACACCTCAGTGATGACTCGGAAAAGGCTCTCCACCCGGTCATAGGTCAGAACCACGGCTGTGAAACCTTGGGACTGAGGCGGGATCAGTGGAAGGAAGAGTGGGTTGCTCACACTGCTCCATTTCTGTGAAGGAAGACAAGAAAACAGCAAAGCAATTTGTTTAAGGTAAATTACCACTGTAGGGACTAATTCATATAGCCAGGCCCTAACCATCAGATTTGTAATTTGCTCAGATCAGGCAATTCTCCAATTCTGACTTTGGCAATTTCTCAAAACCTTTATTCCAATCTCTTTCTTATTTCAATTTTCATTTATGTCTGGCTGTAAAGTTGCAACCAGATAGAGATTAAGGCAAAAACTAAAGTGGAAGAGGTAGATAGATTTGTGGAGAAGGAAAACCAAGGTGAATTGAGGCCAGCTACCATGGGTCAATTCTCATTTACTAATCATTATTTCAAGACCTTTATATTTATAGTCAGGTGTCGCCGGTTGGCCACAAGGTTTTCGGGGTGAAGGAAGAGACGAGATGGGCTCCATGATCAGAAGGCTTGATTTATTATGTTATGATATATACATCTATTATAACTATACTAAAAAGAAAAAGAAAAGGAGAGTTTCCAGAAGCTGCTAGCTACCTAAGAATAGAAAGTAAAGAATGAATAACAAACCTTGCTCTCTCGGACTGTGTCCGAGAGAGCTCAGTTCCGGATTGGCCATTACCTCCAAACACTCAATCTGGGCCAATCCAGAACTGACCTGCTGCATTTGTTTGGTGAGCTACGCAGCTCCAGCAGGAAAATCCTAAGAGAGGATTTTTCATAAAAGAAATGTCTGTGACAGTCAGGACTCAATAAACAAAGAGAAACTTAATCAGCACTACAATTTCAGAGTGAAAAAGTGTTAACAATAACAAAAGCAAAGGAACAAACCCATAAACCTGGCATAAAATGTGCACCCAAGCAAAAAGGGAAAAAGCAGGTACAAAGAGGAGCCACGTACAAGCTTCCACAAAGTTTGGTCAATGGTGGAAAAATCTCATCTATTACATTAAAAAAAAAAATTAAAATACATGAGATTCAAAGATGAATTCCAGTTATCTGCTCCTTGAGAATTTTAACTAGGGCATCCCTTTTGAGACTTTAAAGATCTTACTTCAATACACAGCATAGGGAAGCCAGCCCAGACGGCAAGAGACAAGACAGACAACTACATTCACACTGAATGTGCCAACCCCCTTTGGAGCTGACAACATGGGGGAGGAAGCAGTGAAGGGACCATTTGACAAGAATGAAAACACCAGCATTTTAGTCTCAAATTTTCCATTCCAACTGATGTTCCAAGCAGGGGTCGGACAGAGAAGCAAAGGGAAAAACTAAACCCCTTGGGACAAGGTGAAAAGGGGAGTTGGGAAAGGAGAAACTGAATGATGCTGTTTTGCAAGGAAGTTTTGAATCCTAGCCTGTAAAAACTATGAAGACTCTTAAGAGGTTAGCAACTGCCAGCAGTTTACAGAAATACTGTGAAATTCTCCAGCTAAACTCATACCATAGGCCTGCTCATATCAGGAGTAAAGGAAGTTTTACAGACTCAAGAGTTACAAGGTCACATTTGTAGGAAGTAAACTTTGAAATTTTCTGTTTCCCTATTTAGTCTTTGGTTAACTTTATACACTCAACAATCACCTTACTCGTGTTTAATGGTTAGACACCTCTAACTACAATGACTTCGAGAATGAGGAGGATAAAGAGCCTATTTACTGAAAGACATCACAACATTTTGGTAAAGGAGAAAAATAAAATGATGTGAATATGATTTCCTTCTATGGACAAATCAAAACTGAAGAGCGGATAAATATGTGAGGCAGAAAAGTTAAGCACAGCATTGGCACTCTTTTCTCCACATGGTCTAAAAGTATGTTCCAGGCAAGGACCTGTCAGTAAGAGTAATATGTTTTAGTAGACTTCCTGAAGTAGTTGAAAAGACAGACTGGTTTTCAGCTACACACACTTGTGTGCCTGTAGACACACTTTATCAGGTCTGGTAAAAGCAGCATTCATCTTAAACTCTTTGTGAGGATCCTAATGGAAAACACAAAGTTCTAGTTTTTACCCAAGAGGAGTAATGGGATAACGTAGAAACAGTAACAGTACAATATGGAACTTTGGTTCTTGAAAAGGACATGGCTACCTGTGAAAGCATACTCAGTAATTCAGAAAATATACATCCATTACTTCAGCAATTGATATGTGCAGAGAAAAATCTGCTTTCAGATTATTACATCTTCTAAAATTAAAGCCTTTGTATATACTTTGCTAGTTGTACAAGATGACTAGTGGCAGATGGGGACAGCCCTCTGATTTTGCTGTAGCTCCAATAATTCCTACAGCAAATCACAATCTAAATGTTACCAGAGCATAATCCACCTCATTAAAGCTTTACTACAGACTTGTTTCCACACAACCCCCACCCGAAGACTGTTATTATCTGAATGACCTTGGTAATGTCAAGCAGCTTCTTAACACAACTCTCAGAAACCTCTTTTCATTAATAGTCGAAACAGAGGTTTAACAGCATAATCAGAGTGCCAAGAAATATTATGTTTCTGTCCTACAAGAAGAAATAACTGGTAGAGCCATCTGCAGACAACGTTCTATTTATTACTTACGGGTGAGAATTGCTACCTAGATTGATGGCTCCCATTTGAAGTTTTTCGAGAAACGTTTTCTCTCTGTCCACAGCACTTCCTAACAAATTGCTAGCTACCATATATTTTGAAAAGCATTATTCCTTTTCCATAATCTAAGACTACTTTAGGTACTTACAGAAAGGAATATATCGTGCATATGTGTGCAAGCCCATGCATATGTACCTAAAATGGTCACGAATTTCTCTTATGAAGTTAAATTTTAGGTACATTCCTTAAATCTCAACTTCTACTACTTTCAGAAAGGCATGAAAATTCTCCCCTGCTGGTCATAACTTAGGAAAATAAGGCAACTTTAAAGGAGGTTTTGCTTCTGCACCTACTAAAGGATGATGGAGGGAGGGAAAAGCCTGTAGACGCACACTAATGGATGGGAGAACCATGCCTCTCATTTGAGAAAAACATTTCAAAAAGGCAATTAAGCATCTCTCAAGTGCCATTAAGAGCCAACCCCCTGCTGCCTGCCTGAAGAGTGTGTCTACAGTCTGAGACCTATTGACCCCACTTTCTGCAGGAAATCAGGCAAATTCAAGCCTCCATAATTTGCTAAAGTCTTCCAGATTTCTGCTTGGGAAAAGAAAACTATACAGGCAATTAATACAACAGCAACCTAATTAAATCTCCATTATGGCAGCAAAGCATGAAATGGCTAATGACATAGGGATGGGTTCTCCCAGTCACTGCTCAAGCAACCAAGTGATGAAGGCACATTTGCTCTATTCCCATCTTTATTAACATTCTTGATGGAAATTCACAGGAACTTTCACTCTCAGAGAGCAAACAGCAACAGTAGATTGATCATCCATCACCTTTCTTTGACAAAGCGCTGACACTCAGCTATAGATAAGACAACCCTTCACTATCACCCTCCCAGCTAATATCATTAGAAGAGCCAGGATAATTAATCCAAGATTAATAGGTTACTTGCTGTGAATCATTTTTATGGGCAAAAAGGATCAAATTGAAATGTTAGTTTCCTAAGAGTAATTTCATGTCAGTTAAGTCTCACAGTCTCAGCTGTCTGACAGTTCTCTGCAGTTCATATGAAAATCCAAAGTACTGGAATGTGAGTGACAGTGAGAGCTTGGGAATAGCCTGAAGATGGAAAAGGGGAGAAGTCAGGAAGGGTTCTGTATATGCATAAGGATTCATGCATATATATGCAATGCTGCAGCTGTCCTGTGCATTCTTTCTACAAGTGTGCATGTGTGATAATGACTTAGAAACAAGGCACCTGCCTTTACTATAGCTCAATCAAATATTGTTCTCCTTTTGGTCATCAAAAACAACCTGATGCTACTTTAGGAAAAATAAATACATTAAGGATGATGCATTAAGGGAGCTGAATTCTCATGATGTGGGAGGCTTCAGGCTGGATTTGAGGTAGAGTCTTCAGGTTCAACTTAGCAGGGAAGTTTCTAACAGACCTTCCTTAGCAGGGTACAGAAGGGAGAGAGGTGGGAGCTTCACAGCATCACTGAACACACACAACTGGACTGAGAAATGGACAATCTAATATTTAAATTCTATGGAGCCTCAGAGATACTGGTAAAACATCAGAGGTAATGAAGACTCAGTCCTGTCCCAAAACTTCCTAACTAGTTGTTCACCATTGAAAGATACTTGAAGAAAGGTACAGTAGACACATCAGACTCTATATCACAGAATGGTCTTTAGGAAAACAAGGCTGTGTAAGATGTTCCATATCAAAGAAGAATCAAGAACCCCCCAGCTATCATTTAGTGGGAAAACTCAGCAACAGCACTTAAGAAAAATAAAATTCCACTGCTCCCATGAACAAGACAGTGATCTTTCCCACCTATTTTATTTTCAACACCTAGCCTGCTTGTTGTAAACTACCTACTACTGAATCCATATAGTCTGAACAACAATTCACTGTCTTTTAAAAACACAGAGGTAAGGACAGCAGTGTGCTGAACTTAGTAGCTGCACAGTCCTATACATCTAAGCAAAACAGAGATAAATCCCCTGCCACTGTGGTTAAGGCTTTTTCAGCTGGGTTGTTCTTACAATCAGTTCTAACCTCAGCATGGTTTCAATTATGAATTACCAGACCAAAAAAAGCCTTGATTTATTCTATTTTTCTCCAATTATTTATGGTAAGTTTCTATTCAATACTTTGAGAAAGTAGTTCATCATGCTTCCCATCCTCAAGTGGTCACAGGGCAAACCCAAAGGAATTAACCCTCCCTATTTGTCCAGAGCCAACCAAAGTGCTTACACCCAACAGAATTACAAACAAAGTCACAGTGGCCATCATTTCATGTTTTAATGAAGATCTTAAACCCTCCTCACATAAAAAATTAGCCACAAGACAGACAGGAGCTTCTATCTAGTGTAGAATAATCCGCTGTGTAAGAAAAGAACTCTAAGTCTGGGCAGGTAAATTAAAGAACTAATGGTTAAATCATGTTTCACACTCACATAAAAATACCAATGTTTACATCTGAATACGTGTGGGATATTCAAGCAGTCCATAATACCAACACCAAAAAAAACCCCAAAACTGAATTTTATTTAATATTTTTAAAAATACATATCTTCTAATATAATAAATAAAGCAAGATTTGATCCAGCTGATTGAAACCATCACACAAGTAGCTGGAAAATACAGCAGAAACAGAAATCTAATATTGTTCAATGGAAAAAATACCAAATATGCACTGCCCAGAAAAGTGCTAGCTTGTTCTTATTTACAGGTAGATAAAAAAGTGTATTCTAATATTTGCTTAATGCTTTGGAGATGACAAATGGTACTAGGAAGGAAGCACAGTTATAACAGTAGCATTATCTGTAGACTGAGGACTATAAAATATTAGTCAATGAAGTTAGGAATGGTTTAATTTTTAACAAGTGTCAAGTTCCTAGTAATTGGCAGGACCCACAAAGTATTCTGTAAATTAACATCCTTCTTAGGCTTTGCTAAATGAATGGCATTCTAAGCACTAAGACAACTCTGCTATTTTAGCTTACACCAAATGATGGTGCTGTTTTCTGCCTCACTGGAAGAAATGAAATCTGGTATGTTTATTGTTCACATACTGATATTCTCAAGTGATTATTAAGCTCTGGTCTGTATCATCCAAGGTCAGAGCTCAAAAGCAGCCCCTGACAAAAAAACCATCTAATGTTTCATAGGTCTACATTATAAACAGGCTTGAAAGAATTTCAACAAAAGCAGCTGAAGAATTCTGAAAAAACCTGTCTTACTCATTTTTCAGAAACCCATACGTATTAGTGAGGTATAAGGCAAAGAGGAGAATTTCAGCAATCTACAATGAAGCATAAGTGAGGAAGTAATTTACCTCTATTAGAGCATAACAAAGTACTTAATTGAAGGTAACAGATCACATCTCAAGCCCAAGTCATTATTTCTAATCCAGCCCAAACTGGTAACCATCAAAATGCACACCGTAGAATCACTCATTTTCTGGCTTACTTGGACGTAACTGATTGCCTCTGCCTAATGGATAATGGTTGGGCCAAAAAATATAAAAGACATTAAACTTCCATGCCTGCATCAAAAGACTGTCTGAGATATAAAGGGCTCAAGCAGTACAGCAATGAATTTCAGTCCACAAAAGTATCATTTGCTCCTCTTCATTAAAAGGAGGAAATATGTCATAATGCATTTTTATTCTAAGTAATATTCCATAACATATTAGCATGTTATATGCTACTAGTCTTCCATTTCCTCAACAGGACAGTGAATAAGTAGAAAAATAATCCACTTTATTACTTTTTTTTTTTTTTGCTTGAGAAAGGCCAACAGTCTTCAGTCAGCCCATAAAAACACATAAAACTGCTTGGAACACTTCCCCTGTGCTATGTACTAAGTATGGAATTAACTGTATATGCATTTATCTTCTGCATACTGCATACTCCCTCCTGGAAAAACACCCTCCTGTAACACTGCTGGATGAACACTCTGGTGAAGATACTCAGGCAACAGTCTCACTAATATTTTGAGCCAATATAAGTCAAAGTAATGCCAAGTAAAGCAGCCTTCAAGCCACCCAATCCCTCCCTTGCACACACCACCGCTCTTTCTTTTTTTTCTTGCCTGCTAAGTTTTATATATGGAATATTATTTTGGCTAGTTCACCACAAGTGAAATAGAAATATAAAAAAAAAAACGTTGCACAGGAAAGAGGAAACTGTGACCCAACTGTAGAAGAGTGCAGGACTACTTCTTTGGGTATTCTGGAAGCAAACACATGAAGGTACAATACTTCAACAAAATGCAAAGTATAATGTGCATCTTGGAGAGCTACGAGCCATTCTAATTGTATGTATCCATTTCTAAGTAGAAATAATGGTCACACTGCTTTGTCTAACACATGAAGCAGTTGTAACAATTGAACAGCACAACAATTAGGAACCAGGACATTTTACCAAACTTCTGTTACTTCTACTAAGCAAAATTACACACAAATAAAACCCCACCTCAAACCAAGGAAGAGGGCAGGTAAGAAATCATGGCCAAGAGTTCTTTCTAAGTATCCTTCTCTGCATAATGATCTTGCACAGCAAGCTCTTCTTTCTGTTACACAGTTGAATTTGTCCTAGCAAGTAAATGCATAAATTCCTTAAAGCTGGCATTCTCCTGTATAGATATTCCATAGGCAAATCTGTGCTCTCATTTTCAAAACCTCACTATTCAGAGCACAGGGATCTGAGCTCTATGAACAGCCTTGTACTGATTAAAGTAATTTCTGGCTAATTTCAGTAAGCCCTTAAAACAGTGATTGCACCTCTGCACCTCTTCTACATACCCTGCACCTTTGTGTCCCTATGAAAACCAGGTAACAGGAACAAAAGCATACAGAAGAGTATTGTACTTAATCCCTACTGACCACAACACCATATGGAACAACAGGCAGAGCTAAAGGAACTGGCTGCACTCAGCTGAGTTTGAAGGCAGAATACACATGGCAAGTTCTGGAGGTTAGTTCTGGCTGGTAACACAAGAATTTATGAAAGTTACTCACAATTTTCACTGTGGTATTAATGTTAACTCACATTATTTTGCTTATGCAAAATACTGTGAGTTATTTTAACAATTGCTTATTTTAACAATTAGCTATATCCTAGCCCCGAGACTGAAATAATTTTCTTTAAAAACTTCAGTCATGAGTTTATTTAGAAAAGAATACTGCAATTTTCTTGTAAACAAAAAGGATATTAGTTACTTTGCCTTCTTATCAAAGTTAGAGGATACAGCTGCCATTTTCTGCTACCTCAAATGTACATATTTAAGTCCTTCCAACTATAATGTTTCATCCAGGCTGACTAGAAATTGTAACAGTGCTAAGAGTGGATATTAGGCAGGAGCTAGATGAGACACAGGCTCAAGCAGATTATTACTGCCCAACAAGCAGACAACTTTGAGACTCTGACTAGTGTATTTAAAAAAAAAGTATAGGAGAGAATCCAGGATATGTTTTTAGGTTCCCTTTAAAGACTCAGTAATCCTTAAAGCATTTTCTTCATTTCACTAAGCGTGTTTAAAGGTGCTTGGCTCTGCTACCATAATCATAAAGGTGTTAAGATATTCTGATTCCCTTCTTGTGGAGTACACACTTGTGCAAATTAATTTTTCTTAAATACTGATCAGGGCCACATTTCCTCTCCAAAAAAGGACAAGAGGAGATTATTAATGCCTTTGGCTCAGCAATGGAAACAGAACTTCTGAAACACAGCAATGAGCTTCTAACTCTTCATCAGCAACTGTTCACACTCCACGGGTCTGAAGAGTTTCAAGTAAAACCCACTTTACTCCTACCCAGTACTCCTACCCAGCTTTCTTTCTCTAAACTATCATAAAGCAAGACAGTTAACAAGTTTGGTTTTATTAGTAAAACAAAACTATTTTTTATATTTTGACACAGAGAAAATTAACTGATTATGAGTGAAAATTATCTACAGGCTTTTATATAGTAAAAAATCAGAACCAGCTGCTTGGTGCAGGAGGTTAATTAATACTGCACTGTTTTTTCTTAACAGAAGTTAGTTCAACCAGTGAAACTTTAAATTAAACCAAGAACAGACAAAAAAAAATCCAGTAAAACTTTGATCATCAGTTTCTGTATTAGAGAAATTGTTAAGAAGTAACATAGAGAAAAGTTTAGGCATAAGAATAATTAGCTATTTCAACAGAATTATATTAAAGATTCACGCACATTTTTTGAGATCTTCAGCATTTCCACTATTTTCTCTGCATCATACAGACTATGTCCAAATATATTCAGAGCTCAAAACTATCTCTGAATTAAACAGAAATAAAGAAAAGTGTGTGTATATGTGTGTGTGTTTGTGTGTGTGTGTGTGTGTGTGTGTGTGTGTGTGTGTGTGTGCATCAAGGAAAAAAAAATAAACAAGGAAGCAATTTAATGTGTGCAATAGCAAAAGTTGAAAGTTCTCATCTTTGTGCCAGGACATAAAACGAACTGCTAGTTATTTTGCCAGTTGTCATAAAATATATTAGCTTCATCTGTGCAAGTTACCAGCACAACACATACACACACAAACTCAGACACAGAATTATTACCAAGTTTCATAGCACATACCTTTTATATGAGGAAAAAAAACTCAAAACCACAATTTGTTTTATGAGTAAATCAAACGAATTTGCTTACCACAGCTGGGGGATCATTCCACTCTTCATAAGAAATGGCAGCATATGGGTAAATTCTATCATTGATAATCTGAAGAGTAGCGAGAGCAATTGCTTTCATTGATCGAAAATATGCTTCCCAGAACCACCTTGCCTGTAAAGAGAATAAAATTCACTTTCACATTGCACAGATCCAGTGCTTAATAATCAATTTTGGCTTGCCATGCACAATCTGTTCCAAGGAGTCTACATGTCACGTGGAAATTAAATTAGGAGGCATGTTTATTGTAGATAGAGTATTTCCATAATGCCTGAAGGCTTCAAACTCAACTCCACCCCTTAAAAGGACCCACAGCCAATAAAAAGAAGCAGCAGCATTATTTTGCAAGAGATTAAGCAGAATGAAAATATTTGAAGGAATCAAGTACTTTCACACTTAGATCATACGTTTTCATCCTGAAAAATGTCAAAAGCATTTTGAGCATAGAAGAAAATAAATTACTTATACTCCATTTTTTCTAAGGCAAAGGAATCCACAGTACAGTTAAATAGTCAAATAAAAGCACTCTGCCTGAAAGGCAGAACTTAGAAGTCTCTTTTTAACATCAATATTAGAGACACTTGATCAGACAGAGAATTTCCATATTCACAAAACCTACCAGACTAATAGTTTCCAAGAAACCGAATATTATTTATACAAGTAAATGATTACTATTTTTACATAGAAATATACATGTACATGCCAATTTATTACCACTGTTAATCCAGGCTAATTTCTAGCACAGTGTAAAACTGCTGAAATGAAGCCTGAGATTGTTATACACAGGTGCTCTGAATTTCACAGATGAATTGCTCCAAAACTAAGGTCCCATACAAGTTTTCATCTTGTCCCAGTTTCTGTGTATGACAGAAATTAAGGAAGAAAATCAGAGGTTTGAAAATGAAAATGCTCACTTATCTGACTCTCTGTTAAGTGATATAAACATACTTTTTCAATCAATAGAACTACCAAATGATCCTGTAGGTCCCTATCCAACCCAGAAGGAAATATGCTTAACCAAACCACGTAGTTCAAGAGTTCTGGCCCAAAAGATATGATTTTTTTCAACCTTACTTTTCTTCAGGAAACTGCAGCACATTGAAGTCTCCAGAAATTAATTTCATTTGCAATCTCCCTATGGTGAATTACCAGCTATAAGAGTATGTGTTTGCTTCTAGAAGGTAGAGCAATTAAAACAAATGCATTTTTTTCTTGAATTGGAACCTTTAGAAGTTTTCAGAGTCAGGACACAGCTGAAAACAATACACAAATTTTGGCAAGTGCTATTTTACTCTTGCTACAGATTTCTTAAATAGCAAAAAAGGATCTAGAGTTTAGCAGTTTAAATAGCATGCTATGAAAATATTAAATAATATTATTTACCTAATTTAGTTACCATATTATTTACCTTATTCAATTACTGAAGGAATACCAAGCTTCTGGAAGTACAGATCTTAGGACGAACCAAAAATTACTCTTGTTTATCTGTTTTTAACAAATGCCAGCAGATCTCACTCTGAAGGTCAGTACTTTTTAACAGAAGACACACAGTGATTCCTGCATTTACACTTCCTTTTGGATATTCCTAGACTAAATAACAGTATAGAGGAAAGATTATAAGGACAAACTTGCACATATTCATGTTTATGCTACCCTGTACTTTACTCAGAGTGTAAGCTATGTGATTTAGAACCACAGACTTGCTGCTAAACCACCAGCCTTAAAACTCTACTCTGTGAGTAAAAAAAAATTAAATTTGTAAAACAGAGTCAGTAGAATATTTCTGCAAATATTTAAGATTAAAAAAATCCATGTTACAATTAAAAATAAACTAGGAAAGAGGTTATTGCTCTCTGAAGTACTACATTTACTGTGCAAACAGCCATAACTGTGACTATTTCAGGCTATTTCAAAATTTAATAGAGTGATGGGTATGTCCAAAATGACGCTACTCTGGAGCTTGTCATCCAGAGAGAGTGCAAAGCAACTTCAGTTTAGAATGGAATCATTTCCCTCTCCTTATTTCTCTTCCTGATAGGACTTAACAGCTGGATAACAGGCTGATTACCAGGAACACGGAACAAAATTACTTCCACATTCAAGTGTAAAAGCAGAAGAATTACATAAAAGGGTAAGAATAAGTAAAAAGACAATAAAGCAAACACCACATGCTAAGCA
>NW_005054312.1:4660084-4691283 GCF_000277835.1 Geospiza fortis
AAACTATCTAAAAAGAAAACCAGAAGCAGACTAAGAATTAATATGGACCACAACAGCTAATTTCCCTCTTCAAGTATGCTAAATAAAAAGGATTCTAAATTTTATTTTTATGATAGACAATAGTTTAGAACAATTGCTGCAAGCAGCACTAAGTAGGAAGGAGAAACTACGTAGCCTTTTAGCATACAGCTTTATAAGCAATTAAGTAACTATTAATAGTGTGAAATACAGGATTATGTATTCCATTGTCATTAAATGACAGCGTTCCTACAATGTTCTAAGACTGTTTATTAATACCATAATATCTATTATTATCTAGCTTCATAAAAATCAAAGATGGTTTTCTTCCTTCAGCAAAACTAGGATGGCTCTGATCTAGCTTCTCTTTACTTAAAGAATGCTTGTAATGTCAAGGAAGATTACACCTTTATACCAGAAGCAAATCTGGAGAAGGGGGCAGAGGGAATTTATGTTTTATAGACTAATATTTATGTAATTAATTTTTTGTAAAGAGCCATAAAATGTTCCCACAGTTGGTTGTAATATTTTTGGAGTTGTGTTTCTTTAAGGCAGAACTCAAAACCTTCTAAGGGGATTTGAAGTCCCCAAACAGATGTTTCAGGGTCTCATTACTTCCTCCCCACCTTGTTTGCTTTTATAAAGCAGAACTGATTAACATGGCTTGCTAGTGTCCGCTGCTCCACATGCTGAGTTACTAAATATTTTGGGAAAGTTTTCTATTGGGAAGATGTATGTTGATTCCATTTGAAATCTATTTTCTACTCTGCTTGGTGAGGTTGAAAAGCTTATGTTGGAATGTAAGAAATAGAGGGGATAGAAATCCCATGAACACATTTGTGATATGGGAGAGAGTAACAACAACAAAAGAAAAAGGTTCCCGTTCCAGACTCTAATGCCAACTTTCTTATTGTTCTTACATAGCTTTAATGAGCTCTCTGTTCCTCTTTTTTGTATCTATGAATCCAGGAAACTCAAGAGTAACTTTAATACACTAAGCACTGCTTTTAAGGTATGGTAATTGGAATGCACTAATTAGAGCTACCTGAACTCCTTCCTACGTCCTTTCAGGATCTTGAAATAAACAACCCCTAAGTCCAGACCCTGGCTTCCACATAGAATTGATTATACACAGACTACAACTATGATGACTCCTCCTTCCAACTTGAACTGAAATTAGCTTCTAGTACTCTAGAAGCCTGTTTGATGAGGTTTCCAGATTTTTCTTAGGAAACACACTATGTAGACCACAGACTTGTAGAGAAAGCTAACTTTGTATACACCTAAATATTGCTTAGGCCATGGGCAACCTACATGGTTAACAGAAATCAAACATCTACTTTGTAGTTTGTTTGCCAAGACAACACAGATCAATGTACATTAACCATTATGGCTTACAAGGAATTGAAAACTGAAAGAAGAAGAAGAAATTTCTCTTCTCCTTCTAAATTTCTGGATAAATAGAAAATCTAGGATAGATCCAAAATGAAAGACAGAAAAGCAGTACTTTTGAAAACAGTTTTACCAATGCTTTGAAGAGTCAAATTGAGCATACTGTATGACTTGACTGACAATGAGAAATACATTATATTATTGGGTTGCCCAGTGGGTTGGAAGTGACTGGAAGTTCTCTCCCACAATAGATTGCCCATGAAATTGGTTCATTTGAATTCAATTTCTGCAGTAAATTTAACAAAGGCATGACAACTTCATTATGGAAGCCAAAGACTGAAGGAATTGGAGACCAAATTCTCTTCTCTTGCCAAGCAGTGAGCACTGCAGACTAAGTTCACAAACATGGGCATGCCAGTAAGTAGTTCTAAGTTGTTGCTCTTCCTTTCTTTTTTCCTCCTGCTCCACTTCCAGCTGCTACATCCTCATCAGATCAGCCATGAAAATCCACCACTTTCTGTGAAGGCCAAAATTTCTTAACATAATGTAGTGTTATCAATTTATCTCCACAAATACACATGCACACCTTGAGAAAGATTAGCAATATCTGCAAGACAGATCTTCCTTAAACCAAGCAAGCAAGCATCCCACCCAAAAGTTCAGTTCCACTTGTTTTCAGTTCCAGGATTTAGTTCAGACTATGAAGAAACTAAGCTGTCAATATTCGGTAACAGCAGCACAGGCGAGAGCTTGGGAAGGGAGCATTTGAACTTATTTTCATACCAAACAGGCAGCAGCATGCAGCAACAGGGCAGCCTACTCATAGAAAGTAACATTTTTTTAGGTAAGGTGTTATTTTCCTTAGAAATAAACACACTTGGGGGGCTAGCATCTCTTTATAAGCTCTTTACAAGCCAACATAGCATCAGGTTACAGTCCATTCATATCATGTTTATAAGTTCTAATGTTAATGCCATTAATGGTACTCTGGTGTGGAGTGCAAGACAGATCAATGTAAATCTTTCAATTGGTTTATGACAAAAAAACCACTGGGTGTAAGGTAAGGAAAGGACTACCTTCTTTAATATTTAGATCAAGGGGGAAACAGTCCATGAAAGGAACTTTCTAGCCTTCTGGCTTTTCACAGCCCATGATTTGGTGGGAGTTCGTAAAAGTAGCAAGAGGGGGAAAAAAAATTCACAAAAGAGTAGTAAAATTTAACTGCCCATAAACCACCACTTTTCTCAACTTTTAGGTCAGGCGCCATGATGCTGTGAGATTCTGCCCCACTGCAACAGTTCAGTGCTTCCAAAATGCCTTGAAAGGCTTTACAAGGACTTGAAATACAACCATTTTCACACCACCTATGATGACTCTACTTAAATGCTTTCCCTTCTTAATGGCTTTTGGTGTTCCTGGCTTTTACTCCCAGCTGGATTGGAGAAGTCTATGCAAGCAAAAGAGTGTGGCCTACCTGCTGCAACAGCACTGGCCTGGAAACTTGGAGATCTTACTTTAATCCCGATTCTGTTACTTATTTACAGATAAAAGTTTGACATTTATTAGATTCCTTGCTTCTACTTCAGCATCCTAGTAGTATGTATAATATCGACCTCAAAAAGATGTTATGAGATTTAACCATTCTAAACCTTTCAAATTTTGGGATGGATAGAAGAATAGAAAAAAACCCCAATAACTTTATCTTCTCTTATTATTTGTAAATAGAAACTTTAAATTAATAAAATATTTAGCTAAGTAACTGAAGTAACTGACTGCAGTAACCCTTTGCTAAAACGCGTACCTTCAACAGGGATACAAAAGATATTACAGTAAATAACTACAGCTCAACTGTGCATCTGACAGCTCTGGACATGGAAGTGCATCCACAAGGCCTGCTGAAGTTTTATGTCATATTGTAATATAAACAAATATATTCTAAGTTACTGAGACGCTGCACATCATTATATCGAGTAAACTACTCAGATTGGTCCCAGGCAACCTCCCCTCCCCCCAAACTATTGCCACTGTGCAGCAGAATTAAATGGGCTACTGAGGTTCAAGATAAATTGAATTTTTGTATGTTTGCCCTATACTCAAGATGCATATGAATATAGCTGATGTTATACAATAGTCCAGTAGTAAACCTGAGCTCTCAAGAGCCCTACTGACCTCCTGTGCAAAAGGGGGCTGAAGAAAAGGTAAGTTACTCTTTTGGAGCAATACACATTTTAGTTCCCAAGTTTCCCAAGATAAATTTTGGGTTTAGACTGAGGAACTTATAGCCCCAAGTTCCCACATTTTTCTGCTTATAAATTGTAATCTGCACCCTCTTTCTGTACTGTTTTATTGTTCCTACATCTGGTTCCCTGTTCCAACAGTTTCTTTGCTGATCACACATACTACTTTTAGTATGCAGTTCTCCAGCAAAGATGATACCAGCTAAAAATCAGTGATATGTTTAGGCTTTTTATACAGGCTTACAAGAAAGCCTCAGAAGACTTTATACTATTAAGAATCAAACAGTATTTTGTTGTTTCTAGAAAATGGTAACATTTTGGGATTCAAAAAAAGGGCTTGATTAGTTTAGGACCCTTGGTGATAGCACTCAATCACATTCAACACACCTAAGGCTGGCTAGCTTATTCTCTCTGTAATCAGAGCAGGAAAAAATAGGGTTATTCAGACAGAAATTTAGACCTCTGGTACCTTAAAATAACTTCCAATAAATCCATTCTTCTCTTAGTAATGGAACATGAGAGGATAAAACAAGTAACTAGCTGTAGGTCATGGTCCTTCTTCCCCTTAAAGCTCTGTTTTCAATAGTAAGCTAAAGTAGTCTCATTTTTCCCAGAGAGGCATGAGGATTTGAAATGCAAATCTAGGCTACACAAATCTAGGTTACATTTTTGAAAAACAACTCTCAGCCCATGAAAAACAGTAAGAGAGCTGTGCTCTGAAAAGTTATCTCGCTTTTAGGGTGCCAGCACAATTACATGAAACTGGAGGTAAACTCTTTAGAAATTGCAAGTAAAAATTAGTTTCTTGTCCCCATACATGGATTATATAAGAATTTTAAAAGCTAATCTATTATATCAATTAAATACTGGTAAAATCATGCTAACTTGCCTGAAACTGAAAAGTTTTCCGATTTTCATGTTTTTATAGAATATCAGATTAAAAGCATCTTTCTAATTCAACCTAAACTGGCTGAGTTGCATCTGTTCCTCACTGCAGACCTATCCAAGAAAAGCAGTAGTGCAGACAGTATATAAAGAGTGTTCAGAGTAACAACATGTCACCTCTAAAGCTAAAAATGGAGATAAGCAAGGAATTGAAGTTTTGGAGGCCCATGATCACTTCAGATAAAGACTAATCCATAATTCAGCATCAGGGTTATCTGAACCTCAAACCAGAGGCTCCTCTGCAAGGGAAAAAAGAGAAATGAACAGTAGAACAATGCAGGGCACACACTGTTGTTTCCAGTTAACTAAGGTTTGCTCCTAATGTAATCTGACATCATTATTTCAATATTATTTCTGAACTTTCATTCCATGTTACTGACTTATGCACAATTCTCAAGTAAAGCCCTGAGAGCACTCAATTCATCTATTTAACTTATACAAATTATATGAGTGGCCTATAGAGGAATATTCCTTAATTACAAGACACTTCAGCAGTATGAGCAAACAAATCAATAATTTGTATCATTACAGTTAAATATTTTAAGAAAGAGATTCTAGACCAACATTTCATGGTGCTGGTTTTTATTGTAATTCAGCTTCAAAAACAATGTCTTCAAAAGTGAAGCAGTAAGTTGATTTAATTCTTTGGCTCAATATTCTCTGCTCAGCTATGAAACAAGTACATTTGCCTCCTTCAGATACAACAGAGTGAAAACTGAATCCTTCCATTATCCAAATTTCTTTTTTTCCTTTTTCTTTTTGAAGCTGCCAATTCATAAGGGGACAGAGGTCAGAGTTCAAAATGCTAATCTTACCCTTCAGATAGCAGCCACTTGGGAATAACTCACTTCTACTCACTCTCAGTTTTATTGCTGGAGACTACTTGCTGACTCTTAGAAGAGTTAAAAGAAAATGTTAGTGCAAGCTCAGATATTAAAACTAGGTTTCTTGCACTGCAGCCTTCCTCAGATTCTCCTCTTTGGTGCTTTGAAAAGAATCACATCAATTGCAGTAATCCCTACATACAACACATACTGTGCATATACGAGAACAATTCTTAGAAGTTTATCTGTTAAAGTTAACGTTTTCACTCTTGCTTCCACACTTTCACTTAACTTTGGGAGTTTGAGGAGTTTTTTATTTGTTTTAGGGGTGGTGGGTTTTGGAAGCTTTCTTGCTTTGGTGTTTCTAAGGTTTTAATCTTCTCATGAAGAGCCTTCTTCTGCTTAAATACATGACACAAAAAAAGATACTTTCAATAAAAGAGTTCTCATTCTCTCTCATTAAATGGCAACTTTTATATAGTTTTGAAATCCTGCATCATCTTTACCCTTAAAATACGGATTTCCGCTATTCCTTGTCCTAGTAATAGCAACTTAGTTCTAAAAATAGCAAGAACACAAGACTTGAATAGATAAAAATATCGCTTAGCACTGGTGCTCTCCCTTCCCTCCATATATTTCTGCACCTCAGAGTTGCTTCTTTGATTAATGAGTATGTCAACTTAGCAACTCTTGTGCAGAAGACAACATTGCACCAGCCAAGAAACCTGACTTACTGTCCTGGCACCCTACAAATCCACGGTCAAACTACTTTTCAGTTATGGAGCCAACAAACAGATACCAGCAGTATGAGCAGCAAGGAACCCACCCCATTCCCAGCTGTGGCTGGGAATACTGTTACAAAGTGTGGAGACAGAGCCAGCAAAGAAAGCAGCAGGATGAGAGGAAAGAACAACAAAACCCAAAAAAAACCCCACAACCAAACAAAACCCCAAAATTTCATGCAGAATTTACAGCTTTTAACACATGTGATATTAAAATATTACTACCATTTTCTGAATTCCCTTTGCTCTCAAAGAGCTTTCAGTTTGTCTTCCTATTTACAAGCAAATGGCATGTGTTGACACCATAGAAATAACACAGCTGAAAAGGAGAAATAGATACTACTCTAGCTTCCAGATAAGCCATTATATCTACATAGTCATCAATAATGATGTAAAAACACAAAAAATAGTCCACTGCCTTCCCTCCAGTTTCCAGGAGTTTGCATTGCTCTATAATTACTCCAATTTCACCAGGCCACTACTGTAAAGGAAATGGCATGCACACCTAACCTGGGGAGTAGTCAAAAATACTTGAACCTGTATCATCCTCATTACGATGTTTGTTCTCAACACACTCAACATAAAACCAGACCTACAGTGAGCTAGAATTGTGCTATCACTGATTCGACAGCAGCCAGGAAAACAACAGAAAACAAATATATATGTATGGAATTGCAGGGAACATTCAACTACTGCATGCCCAGAAGTTGGGGGGTGGGAAGATGTTTTATCCACCTTTCTTGACAAGTGATGGACAGCTCCTGAAACTGAAAGCAATAGGTTTCTAGTCCTAGGGGTATTGCCTTCAAATATGTCTATGTTCTCAGGGTAGATCAGTTTTCCCTGCTGCAGGCATCCTGCTGAGAGGTGAGGTCCCAAGCAAAACACAGGAATCTGACTGCAAGTCTTTGAGGTGGCAGGAGCCAAGGGAGGTTCAAAGACAAGGCTGGCTGGTGGGCAGCACCTCTGAGTACTGCTGAGGTTAGAGGTTAGTAAAGCAGGAGCCACTGGCCAATAAAACAGTGTTTGGAGAGCCCACCCTATAGATAAATTGGGGATCTGTTTACACCTTTCCCAGCTTTCTGAGTTACACACACTGATGCTTCCCACTGTGATCTTGTCCTGTGTCCACCAGCATCTCCCTTCCTGGGCAGCTGCCCTGCTCTCTGCTGGTTGGCTTTATAGCATAGCTAAAGGATGCTTGGAAACTTTTAATCAGCATCCAGCATCAAAAATAAATAAATAAAAGTACAACTGCTTTTATTTGTGTCAACTGCTGCAATAAGATCTGGCTTGTTTGAGATTTCCCATGACTGCTGTACTAATGCTGGGAGAATAGAAGCTTAAATTCCCTTGATTAGAGAAGCTAAACACAAAGCAAGCCCAGTGCCAATCACACACATGAAAGGACAGCTTTTTGAAGAACGAAAAAAAAATCTAGGTAAGGTTACCACTATATTATAGCTGTCAAAAATCAGCACATACCTCAATTTCAGAGCTTAAGCTCTATACCAGGAAGAACTTGCCCTTTTGATGAAGGCATGTTTTGCTCAGTTTCCTGTAAGCTATACAGTTCTGTTTTATATAAGCACAAGCACAACACCCATACCCCATATACACAACTCTCAACACTGGACAACTTTAACCACAGACATTACTGCCAGCATTGCTTGAATACAAATACATCTTACTGCCTTCTCTGAGGATAAATCTGAAGGACTGGCAGTCATGAGGGTTTTTCCATATCTACTGGAAAAATTCCATTTATGACATGGCGCTGCTTTCTTCCTCCACATCTTAAAAACAACTGATCTTAGCTTGAGCTATATAAAAATACCTCATCCTTCATGGCTCGAACTGCACAGGCTGTATGGCTATCTGATGAAATGGGAAAGGTGAATATTAACTGCAGGTTGTGATAATAGTATGTGGTAGCCACACCACAATGAAACATGATTGGAAATAAATTAACATGGAAAAATCATTGAAAGACATCAAAAAGAGTTATTTATTTCTTCTTGGTAAACATCTGGAATAGCGTTCTATTCTCTACTGTATGAAGCCAAACTTCTATCCATGATTCCCTACTAACATTAGCATCCTGGAATATGCACACTCTACAATCCTTCTACTCATAGCATCTCTACAGAGCCAAGTTACCAGAATTCACTGACAATTAATGCCAGCTGCCACTTTAATTTCTAAAGAGCATTCAAAATTGTTCCTAATGAAAAAAAAAAAAGAAAAGGAAAAGGAAGAGGCCAAACCCCAGACACAAATTACAGCATTTGAAAGCCAAGGGACACTACGGTATATTCCTAACACAGCCCACTATTCAGTTTGCAAAAAAAAAAAAAACAAAAAAACATAATTTTCCTACCTCCAGGCATCTAAGAAACTATTCAATATATCTGCATAATTTACAGACAAAGATTAAAGGAAAAGCTGGCTGAAGATTATCTGTCAGCAAATTCTTTGTACAGAAAATGTAAGACCTTTCTAGTTTAAAAGCCAGATGTTCCTACTGTATTGTAAGATACATTTGATACAGTCATTAAAACAGGACCTAGAGTTCTAAATTCCATTATTAATATTATTATTTGACCTTGTATAAGTTATTTACATATCTACCTACTCATCAGTAAAACGGATACAAGACCAAGGTGTATTTACTATTCTATTTAATATACTCACATGCAAACTACTACAGCAATGCAGTGTATTTATGCTATACAGATAAATGCTAAACTTGTAATATTTTCAACAATTGAAGGGGGCAAACAAAGCAAGCAGTTTGGATAAGGAATGTGACGTGGTACAGACTATATAGCAGCAGAGGGAAAGCATACAGTAACAAAGAAAGAGTCCAGTACCGGGATATCATACTTAATCATTCATTTGTCTGCAGCTAACTGCTTCATGTGCATGACAGAATATTTTCTAATATTCTGTCTAAAAGTACATGCCTTTCCAATTTCTGGATGATCTGGTTTATCTGTAGTCTATTCAAGTTGTGTATAGCAATCTGCAAAGGGTATCCAAAAATCCACTGTGCAACATGATACAGACTCTTAACGCACAGATTCTTAAAATCTAATCCGAAAACCAAAATGTCTTAGAATAGCATAATTTTCCTCTTACAGTTAAGTTTAACCTTTTTCTGTTTAGAAGCTGCCAATGTAGATACAAAATAACCCAAATGTATCCTATAAAAATTATACATAGAGGTGCTGATTGGTCTCAAATTTCAGAGCTCTTTCTCAGAGATGCCACAAAGACAGTTTTCTTCATTCTGGAAAACAACAAGGCAGGACAGACAAGAAGAAAAAAAATCTAGGATAAGGATACTCTCTGCAACAACTGAAGGGAGAGGGGAGCAATGAAGGTCTCATATATAAATGCCAAGGATTCTACAACTCCCATGGTGATCCTGGCAGTAAGCCAGGAAAAAGTTTTTTCTTTCCTTTGCTGTTTGCAGCAACAAATCTTTCCTCTGGGGGAGGGGTGAGAGGGCTGGAACTAACTTCACTGCATCTGATAAGATGGCAAATTGTCCAGCCCTGACATTTATGGGGAACCCAGAGCTTCACTGAAGCACTCTGGGAGGATTAAAGCAGGGTTAGGCTCTGCAGTCACACTCCTTAAAATGCTACAAATGGCAGACAGATGAAAGTTTTCTTAAATTTGATAATGATGATTCTACAGAACCCAGAGACAGAAGCTGTCCCCTGTCAGGGAAAGAACTGCAGCTGTACATTTAATATTATCATTAAAAGGACTTGTAAAAGCCTAAGTATGCTCAAAGAGCATCTAGTGTCCAGATATTGAAATGAATTTCTGTTTAATTGGTTAACAAGAACTAAATCCCATCTCTTTCATGTAAGCTGCACCACCCACAGGAAAACTCCACCACCCATTTGCTTTAACTCTATCCAAGACCATTTCACTGCAAGAATGGGATGTTTCACACGCTGGCAGTGATTGCCTGGAGCCAGCAGAAAGGCTCATATAGCTGTCAGCAAGCTGATAAGAGTTGAAATTACTCTACAGAGCCCTCTTTAAAGAAGAGCCAAAGAAGCACATTAAATGAAAGGGAGGAGGGTCAGAAAAGCCAGCCACTCATGTTGTTTTAACGTGGCACTAAAACAAGTCATTGATTTATGCTTGTGTCTTCAGCTCTGTTTGACCTGGAGTCTGAACTTCTCCTCAGTTCAGGGCTGAGGCACACGGGATGTGCCCAAGAAAAACCACAACAGCTTGTCCAGGTATTCCAACTGTGGGAACAAACACTGCAAGCTACATGTTTTCTATCCACAATTTTTTACCCTGAATTTACATCCTGTTTTAGCCTTTAATTGTCCACTCAGGCTAAAAAACTCAAGAGGTTGTGATTATCTAAAACTTTAATTAGTGAAAAGCAAGAATGGTACAAGGCCACTATTTGAGAGGGTAGCTTGTAGGGCTTCAGGAAAGTGAATTACACATTCACCCAAAGAAGGAAACTATACATCACTTTCAATAGTTTCCCAGTGGAGTGTTTGGCAGCCAGTGAAGTGAAGACGCACTTTAAAAACCACCGATTACCTGACAAGGTTATTACACAAGGCATTATAATACTAAAGTCTTTTGTAAACACGAGTCCTGAAGCTGCCAGGTCTGACCAAATGGGCTTCTGTTCCCATATTGTCCCTCTGACAGAGCTCCACAGCAGCTACCTTAGGAACCCCCCTCCCACAGACACAGCCAGCATAAACCACCACTTCCTCAAAGTACTCTCCAGCTTCCAGAAGTCTGCAATGCAGGAACTTTTAAGCCAGAGGGTATATCTTTGCATTCATCTCTGACAGATTTTCCTTCTCTGGATTTCTTCATTCTGCCTTTTATGTCAATAAAACCCCTTCACTCACACAAAATTATGAAGCAGTGATTCTCACAGACTACCTCTTAGTTCTGTGAGATCATCTCCTTGTTTTCAGACCAGATTCCAAATAATAAAAGTACTGTGAGACATCAAATGAAATTGTATCCAACAATGTACCGCCACATCCAGTCACTTTTTCATTACCTTCTTATTTTTTAGTTCTGTATTATATTCCTGCCTCATCATCACCAATCATTCATTTTCAAGATGAAGAGTGTTACACTATTTCATCAGTCTCCTCTTGAAACTTTTGATTACATTTGTTCTATTACATAACTTTCAAGATGGGAGAACCATAACTACAGACTGTATTCATGGTGTAGACATACAACAGATTTACATGGTAGCACAGTATTTTCCATCTTGTTCTCTCTTTTCTAAAAATTCTTTGTATTTTTTTTAACATAACTGACTATGGAATTTATACTTTCACATAACTATTACAGCCCTTACGAATTCTTTTCCAAGTGATTGCAGCTAGTTAAGAGGCCAAAACTGCCTATGAGAAGGCTGTTTTAAATTGCATATATACTCCTTTGTATACAGAATTTAATTTATCACTTTATCCTTTGGCCATTTCGTACCCGAATTTCTGTGGTCTAAGGTGTGCCAGTTCCAAATAAAACCTTTCCCAAAGCAGATAATCCATAATGGATAAATACAAATGGTTTTCTATAACTGTTAGCTCAAGGTAAAAAGTTTCTCTTAAAAGGCCATGTTATTCTGGGGTACTTAACTCCTACACAGGTGCCCAGATAAGAAATTCAGGGAATTTCTTATCTCCAACCTCTCCACTTCTCTGTAAGTTTGGTTGAAATTGGGCACTACCAGAAATCAGAAGTGAAATCAGCATGCACATGGTACACGATCATACACATTTCCCTAGAAAACCAGGATGAAAAGAATTCCCACACTTGAGAACACCAGCTCATCATCCTTGTGCCATCAGAGCACACAAAGTCATCCAGTCTTCCAGAACAGATAAGAATTCAGAAGTTTTATTTCTGGGAGATGGGGAGCATTACAAAGTCAAAAAGAACCAGGCACAAAAAGCCACCTTTTGAAAATAAACTCCTTACCTAAAATCTCTTCAGGGAGAAAGAATACCTAAATAAACAGAAGAATGAGTCTTCTATTCCCAATGCATAGTACTTCTGTATTCTGATTCTATGCCTTAATGAGTCTATCCATGCTAAAAGAGTTCTAAGCATGTTGGTATTAAGTGAAGATAAATACTTACAAATGCCTGTATATTCATATAGATAGATTCACCTCACAAAAAGAGGGGGAAAAAAGCACAGTGGCTGAGATATAAGCTGAGGAAAACTTTCACACTAGTTAAAAACATTTATATATCAACTACAGCGCTGAAACATGTTTCCAGAGATTAGCATGCTTCCAGAGTAAAACCTTAAAAAAACCAAAAAAAACCAAACAAACAAAAACCAAAAAAGCTGTTGCAAGGGAAACTATACATGGCATGAGACAAGGTGATACCAGCAAAGTTTTGTTTAGCTTTTTTTCTTTTATCTATTTCACTCTGCAGGAGCAAGACAAAAATTCAAATTTTACTCTCTATCATACAGGCCCATTACATCTACTTCTTCCCCTCCACTTCTTGAACTTTGCTATTACCTGGATGCTGGTTAGAGGTGCAGATAAAATGAAAGCACAGGATGCAGCATCAAGTCTGTGCAGCTAAGCTGCTTATCAACTTGCCTCTGGGCACTTCTGCCAGTGTTTCAGACTCCATATGGAACTATTTGTGAGAGGGGGATGGATCAAGGAAGCTTCAAAGAAAATGAGAATGACAACATTACTGTAGAAAACAGGCAAGACAGCAATCCCAGAGATACATAAGTTTCATCCAGACTGTTATTAATTTTAGCAGCTCAATCAGCAAAGGCTGGTTTTGATGGTCAAAATGTTGCAGTTTATAAGAACTATTATTATTATATTTATTATATATTATTATATGCGAGAATCTGGTTTTCAGGGACATAGGCAGTACCTGCAGTATTGAAAATATCTATCAATTTTTTACAACTGTGTAGACCAGGTACAAGCACAGAAACCATTCCCTTTTGTCAGGACAGACAGGAAACTGGACTGGCAACAGTTGAGAGCAAATTGTTCTGCAAGTTTGAACAATAAAAGCATAAGTTAACATAGCTGATCTCCAGAGATCTCAGTGCAATCAGGCATGATGTAGGACAGTAGAATTAATTTTGATTTCCCACACTCAAGCTCTGCTCAAACCAATGAATCTCTTTCCCAGTTTATACCATGTACTGTCTGATAAAAAGCTGAGCAAAATAAAATTGTGTTGTAGGAAATCACAGCTGAGGTCATACCAGCCACAGATCCTAGCAGATGATGTCTCCAAAACTGAAACTCCTGTATTTTATCCTCTTCATGACAGTGTTATGTGATGTCCATGACAGGTGTACAAACTGGAAGAACACACTTTCAAATATAAGTTCTTATATAACTTAAATGTTATGACTTCTCTCTACAAGACTTCCTTTCTTACCCAGCTGAGGTAAAGCTAGAAGTATCTCCAGAAACAAAGAAAAAAAAATATGCCGAGAGAAAATTTTACTCATTAAAAGCAGACAACCTGAAAAAAGTTATATACAGGTATACGTAGGTGTGTGCCTATATGTTTATGTCTACATTTTAAGTTTGATGTATGATCTCCAGAGAATCTCCTGTGATAAAACACTGCAAAAAAGTACAAAGTAGTAATCAACAAAGAGAACTGGCAAGCTAACATTTACCGTAATGTTTGTTTTAATGTTGATGTTTTCCAAATAAGGATAAGAATTATATCATAAAACAACAAATGAAACCAATGCAGTTGGACAGCAAGGCTCCAATCCCACAAAGGTCATCAGACCAAAAAAGTCTGACACGATAAATGCAGTTTCAGCAAGGAGAAACTCAGAGCAAGGATTTGTTCTATTTGCCTAGAAAAAGATGATCTCAACCATACATGTCAGGCTACTGGTAGTCCACACAGTTTCAGGCATTTAGTACTTTTCACCATTCTAGATAGCTAGAACACAGAACATCTATCAGCAAGGGAATTTCAGAGACACACAGGGATTTTGCCTTGTAAATAAGGCTGACAGAACATGAAATGTATGGATAACATGTTTAAGTATCCTCAATACACAAACAGAAATAAATTCACAAATATGAAAGACAGACCTTGCGATTTCATCCTGTTACTTTCACTATCAAAACACACAATAAAAGCAACAAGATGTGAGAAGCTTTAGAAAAACACAGAATCACATTTTCCAATGATGTTCAGTGATGTTTTGAACCCAGTGACAATGACAATTGCAAACCATGTATAATCCAACAAAATTCACTCTGAACAGAGACTATATCTGTGTTATGAGCACTAAAATATAATCTATTTTAAGTTAATTTTATAGAGTTACATGTAATATAGATAATGTATATATCATCCAAATTAAGGGGGTTATTGTTGGTTTATTTCATTGTGAATGTTAAGGGGGTTTGCTCCTTTGTCTTTATTTTGATGGCTTTTTTTTTTACAAATGAGTTGCCTGGCTTCATACCTTAGTGTTTAAAGTGTCCATAATGTCATGTGCATTTTCCATAGCTGGAGAACACTATCCTGAAATTATTATTTTACATTTTCAGTGAAATAGTCAACAAGAAAGTTATTGCACACTTTGACAGACTATCAGTATCAGTTTTAAAGCTTTATTAGGCAAAACTCCCTAGTGTTGACATCTCTAAACCAAAAATCACATCTCTAGGAGTTGTAACACCAAGGTTACTTTCTCACCTCCTGGTTTTGGTGGCACATTGGTGCTGCCAGCAGGCCCCATCAAAATGGTTCATTTGTGTGAAGGCACTAAAGAGAAAGGAGACCCCTGATGGCTGCTGTGGTATTTGCAGACTCAGAACAGAATGAAGTGAAGCTGGCAACAGAATTCAGGTGTGAAAGATATTTACATCTAAATTTGAGAGTCTATTTTCTCCCCATATATCACTATTAATATACACTGTGCAGCTTTCAGCACTGCCTAAGTAGAAATAACTAGAGTGGTGTAGGCTACATTCTGAAAAAATGTCTTGGGTCACTTTTTACAAGGACCATGCAAAGAACCACTTTGTCACTAAGGTTGTGTAAGGCAATTTCAGACACATGATTTCACAATTCTTGCAGAAATTTCACTACAGAAATTCCATGCATCTTGAAAAGTCACTTGAAATCAGATAGTTAACTTTTTCCTTAAATACCTAGCTCTTACTTCCTCTATGATTTTCCTGATGAGGAACTGTGGCCATGATAAACGTACCATCCTGCCTTGTAACAATATATGCTCAGGTACAATAAGATGTCAAGAATAAAATATCCTAGATACAAGTAAGTGTACATTACATGCTAATATCCTATTTTCTGGCCTGACAGTTCATGGTCTCAGCTCTTGCATTCACCAAATAAGAAAAATCTCTCTCTCAGAGGAATTGTCGATGTAGACAAAATATTTAAAATATTTTGGACTTAATGCTCCTGTCACATTTTAAGTGACTGAAATTTTTCTACAAACCAAAGCTTCCTTTGAAATAAACACAGACTCTTGAACTTCTTTACTACAATTTAAATACCATGTAAAAAAACAAATATACACCATGATTTCATCAGAAATATGTTAATAGAGGTCAGTAGGCAGTACACTCAGGGAGAGCTTCCATCTCACTGAAAAGTCATGGCAAATGCAGATGTTCAGCATAAAGAAAGAACAGGGTCAAATAATAAAAATATTAACATGAGAGTACAGTAGATATGTCTGCATCCCAAAAGCTTTCAGAGCAAGGCAGATGTATGAACCTACACCCCAAAAGTAAAGCAAGGACAATAATTTGACCATGGTACATTGCTTTACCTGTCTTTGCATCTCTTCAATCTGTCGCTGGGGGATGCTTTGCAGAATACTGTACATTTCAGGCATCTTCTCTTCAGGGATGACAACAGAGGCCCTACAAGCAAAGGAAAGAAAACATATGGTAAGGTGAGAAGAAAGAAATTCTACACTGAAAGAAGTATTCCAAAAGAAGTTTTCATTAAAAGACTGCTTTTCCAACCCAGAATCTTGTCCTGTTTTAACAAGACATATTCAAAAGACATAAGCAAATGGAAGCAGTCTTCTTTCAGGGTAAGATAATACTCCACAGCAGTTCCTTCCCAACACCAGCCAGTCTGCCCATAGATAATGCCACCAAAGTCTGTAGACTGATCTGTCCAGACAATCAAATAACTATGGAAGAGACAGAGATTCAGAAATCCTGAATTCTCATCTCTGGATTGCCACTGACTTGCTGCCAGCAGAGATTTTTGGAATAATCAAACAGTAATAGCATATACAGTGTTACACATAAAACAAGTAATTTTTGTACATATTATCCCTATCCCAAGATCATGTAACTGGGCAGAGTGCATAGAAAAATAATCTACACTCCTAACAGTATACTCAGTCACAAAGTAATGATATCTTTCCACCTCAGATAAACTTGGGAATCATGGTGCAATACAGAGACTTTGCGTTTCTGTGATGCAATATTTAGTATATATTTTCCTTAAAAGAGCCTGAATGGAAACCAGTCCTCATTGAATTCAAGCACAGGATTATACAGCAAATCTGTTTTAGAAGAAAAAATAACGAGCTACAGTCTAATCAAATGCTCTGTCATATCAGTCTCATTTATTTTCCTTTCCTATTTTTGATGCATGATAGATCAAGAGCAAAGACAGTGTGCATCTTACTCTGTGTCTCATTTCCTGTAACCCACAGTACACACAGATTTGATTCAAATCACTGAGGCAGTGAAGTATCTCAGGCAGTGGTTCAATGTACAATAGTGAGGGCACAGACCTCTTCCAGTCCAGAACCTCAGAGAAAGGTAAAATGTAGGAGTCAGCAATGATGACTGGGACACAGCCAGCTTGAAGAACATCACTCAGAACTGCCTGTCCCAGGCGGGCTCCACGTAGAACAACACAGAACGTAGACTCCTGTCAACAAATGGTATCCAACACACAGATGAGGAAAAGAAGGAAATGTTATATTTGCATTATGTGTGTGTAGGTATACATGCATTATGTTTTCCTGCCCTTCCCTTCATTAAAAAAAAAAACAAAACAAAAAAACAAGTCAAAAGGAAAACAGAGTTCCTCTGTGCAATCAATATATTCTGAATTATTAGCTAATTCAAAATAATTTTACAATTTTATCTTCCAAAGGCTAGGAAAAATATCATAAGTGGAAGAATGAGAAATGGACTGGTAGGACAATTCTGTGCTTTATTTTAATGGTCAAACTTTAGAATTCAGTCGAGAAAACTCAAGGAGAAAAATAAGTTTAAAATATTTCAAAGGTTTGGCACAACAAGATGAGCAACAATTAAGATAAACTTATTTGAGTATAAACTGTATGGAGCCAACTTAATTTTCTTCTGTTATAAGGCAGTGCAGCTCTATGGATAGTAAGGAAGTATCAGATTTCGTATCTCATGTCACTTGACATGTTTGGCAGCATTTTCACATGCAAATTAAGAAATCAGGGGCTAGATAAAGCCCTTATAGGCTCCACAGTTACAAAAACTCCAGTTACAGAACTCCAAGTATAAAGTAATCAGCAGTGGCTCACAAGTAAAACAGTGATGGACCAAGTAATCTTTCCTAAGTACAACAGCATTCAATGTGTCCCTCAGTTAACTGAGTAGCAGAATTAAGACCATACTTACTAGACCTCACAATACCTATGATTTTGTAGGATTAGCAGGTATAATGGATACCAGGATTAGACTTTGACATCATATGCAAAAATCAACTAAGAAATACTGATACATATAGAATTCAACACCTAGAGAAAAATACCAAACTGCACAAATATAAAGCATGAAGTAACTGGCTAAGATTTGCACTTCGCAGAAGAGGACATTTCCTACAAAAGAACAGGCGAAGAAAAGGTATTAATGGCATAGAAATGTGGTACTGTTGAAAAAACAAACCACTCCATCCAAAGGTAATATTACAGTCCAAAAATATGTACAATTGAAGAAATCTGAAGGATTCGCTTACCCTTCACAGTAACAAAAGACCTCAGACAGAGCAGGATTCAGTCTTGGGCGGAGCACTTCCAGTGGTAAATAAAGGATGATTACTTACCTTGAAAGGAAATCTACAAGGAAAGATCAACTCTATCAATGCTACTTATACTGAAGGAATGAGGGCAGGAGGAAGGGAGCTTCAAAGATAAAAAAAGTTGTTGCCGAGAAGAGTATAATCCATTTACTCGTGTCCACAACACATAAGACAAAATGCCCTGAGTTTAACCTCCAGCAGAGAAGACTTCTTGACTATGTTGCCCTCACCCTGTATTTAGGGACTTTGGTGCTCACTGCCACTAAGGAATCTTGCTACCGATTCAAGATCTCAAAATAAATGCTTGTAGAGTTCAGCTACACAACAGGGAAAATCCCAAGTCAGTATTATCCCTAAGTTTAAGAAAGAAAAATTATAAAGTTGATACAGGGATTCCCACAGATAAGAAAACATTTTTCCAGCTTGTGTTCCATGGTCTGAAGTAAAGGAGCCAGAATGCTCAGCAGGGCAGTAAAACATCAAGATGAAATTAGGAAATACAAGGGGTTTTGCTGGCTCTTCACTTGTCTCTTGATGCAATCATAAGACCTCTGTTCATACCCATAGAGCACTAAGAGCCTTGAAAATCTCATCCAAGAGAAGACTGCAAACAGGAAGCATTAACAACCCAAAAGTCCAAGAGTCTGTCTAGAAAGACATCTGTAAAGGCAGTGCTGGAAAGGATGAACTGTGATCCAAGACCCCCTTCCCCCACTCTCAGACAGGAAGAGAAGGAAAAGAAGGGTGTGGGGAATGGAAGTAGCTGAGAAAATGAACACACATTTTAACCATTGACTCACTAGATCACACAGCAGCAGGTGGAAGAGACTAGTAAGGCCTGGGAGAGACAAAAAAGATAAAAAAAAAAGCCCAGATGTGGACACACATGCTCATCTGCCCAGATAACCATTTTTCCTGTCTAGACAAAGGTTACTATAAATACATCTCTTCACATCACCACTGTTATCAGCCAGACATTCCAAAGGGAAATGCAGGGGAAAGTATTTTAACAATCTCGGCATGTGCCAGCTCTCTTCCGAGTTATAAAATCATATATAGCAAGATATAGATAGAGATTCCCTGACTTGCCATCCTTTAGCAATTCAGTCTGTATTTAAAGAAATAAAGCAAACAAGTTTTTTTTTACTCAAAGTTTAGGACTCACGGTGACCCTTTCCTCCCTCTCCTCCTCCTCCACATGGAATTTTAAACGTATTTCCTACAAAACATAACAGGAGGGGTGGAAACTTTGGCTTTCCTCAGCTTGTTTGTTATTTTACCATCATTTGCCAAAGTTCAAAGACAGATTATGTGCTGGTGGCCACAGACAGAGCACAGTGGCCTATGGCATAACTCACTTCACCACACTGCATGCCAAAGCACCTCTGTTAGTGAACTGCCAAGAGACACAGGGGTCTGAGAACACTATCTAGTTTTATCTTCACTGACATATCAAAAGGCCTCTGGAAGTTGGGCCAAGGCCATGAAACACATTTCACCTAGATGTTTTCATAGCTGCATGCTGACAAGCCTTCTAGCTCAGTCTGTCATATCTACACAGATAGTTTTGTACAATTTAACTACTAAGCTGCATACAAAAAATGTAATCTGACTAACTCTACTTAAATGTAACACTCTTGCTGTTTAAAGTTCATTTTAACCTTCTATCCAATTGACAAAGCCATCTTCAGCTCCAAGCTTCATCTAGCAAGGCCTGGATTGTCATAGCTGAGAAATTAATTCCAAATTCATGCCTGCTGAAAGCTCTTTTGCCAGCTATTTTGGAAGGTGTAGATTCCAATGTTCCTCTCCAGTTTTGAAGTGAGCAACTTTATCTGCTTTCAAAAGATTTTCCTTCCCTTCCTCCATTTTAGCATCCCATTGCTGTTGGATTTGACAGTATCCTCTGTGTAATTTCTTTTAAGTTTACATGACGCTGTCTTGTGTTACTAAATACCATGACCAGTCTCATATAATCATAGTCTGCATATAAGTTTGAGCACATCGTTTTTGGCCCACTTAAAAATATGGATAAAGTTAGGATATAATACTCAAGCTAACATAACAAATTATGCAGTTTTAAAAGATATCCAGCATATTAATTAAATACAAGGAAGTACCCTACCACTGCTAAGGAGGAACAGAATCACAGCTAAGACAGACACCGCTGGGAAGAGGAGTCTGCAGGACAGACAGCCTTACCTGAAGCACCTGAGGATAATCAAAGACTTGATTCTTGTAGCAGCGCTTGCGAACCACAGGGACCCCATCTGACAGGTTTGTACATTTGTCCAGGACCAGCACTGACTCCCCATTCTCAGCCTGAAGAGCCTCCAGCTCCAGGCGGTACTCTGGGTGCAGAGCCATCTGAGATGAGAGAATGAAATACCTGCGAGGGCTGAAAAAACACAGCCAGGTCACCTGACTGCACTGCCAGTTCACTTCCAAGATGCTCAAGAACCCATTTCCTTCCATTCTGGAGAAGCAGAGCAAGATTAACTAAATGTGGACATGCTGCCAAAACCGGATTTTCAGACAACACTGGAAAGGGTAATGATGAAATATAATTAAGTCTGGGATAGCAAGTGGCTCAACATTATTTACAATTCTGAATAAATCTGTACTTGGTAAGAGTGCTTATTACATTAGAACAGGCACCTGCATTATAAACTTAGCGAAACATTATTTAGCTGCATTTTAAATCTGCTACTGATGCCAGGATTGTTTGTACTTTTGTTTGCTGTTTGTGTACTAAAACAAAGTAGATAGGACACTGAATGCTTCTAGTTTCTCCTCCCATTTATGTTCTCATGAATTTTAATTGAGAAAAGATGTTGAACTGACAACTCAGTATTTAGTATCTAGCTTATTTAGTCTTGATATGGTGACAGCAGCAATAGCACAAGTTCATCTTTTTAACTGTGATTCAGTTCTGTCCCTTGGGGCAATATAGAGGCAACATTTCCAATGAAAAGTTGAAGATCCATATGGTGTATGTTATCTCATATACTCTCAACTCCTACCATGCTCCAAAACCACGAATATTTAAAATGTGCTGAACATTTTAAATACTGACATGTTTAAAAACACTGGAGGTAAACCATACAGGAATACAAGCTCAAATTAGGTGCTTGCTGCTTAAAAAACTTATACTAATACTGGAAAATAGCATGTCATATAATTGTTATACTCATCTACTTGGGTTTTCTTTTAAAACAGGTCAGCTGAAGTCAGACTGTTCCAACCACTCCCCAGTGAAAGGAACACACATAGTGAGTGAGTGCCCTCATGCTGCCAAAAGAACACAGGAAGCACGAGGCCTGTACTTAGGGTTCCAGTTCTACTCCACGTGATGCTATCTTTAATTTAGAGCTCTGAAAACACACAAACAGACACACTTTATAAAGTCAGACCTCTCCTGCTGCTCTTCTCACCTCTTCCACTCATTTTCATGCAGGTCACTTTAGTTGCTCCAATTAACAGATGCATAGTATTTTTTTAAACATTCTTTCTCATAAGCCTCCAGCTGCTACCAACTTGCTACCAGCAGAAGTGGATTTTAAGCAATCCAATTAAAAAGGCAAGTAAATCAAACCCCCTTAGTTCAGCTCTGTAAGAGGCCTTAAAAAAAGGAAATAACAATACAGATGAGTGATAAAAAATGCATATAACCAGCTAAAGAAAAACTAGCTTTATGTGCACATTTAAAAGTTTTGCCTTGAAACTGTCATCACTCTATGACACTCAAAATCTAGCTTATCAAACATTGCTACAAAGGAAAGAACAGGCCATCTCCCAAGAAATAACACACTAACATAGTGTGATGAAAAGTTTTATCCCAAGCAAGCCTGGATTCTGGGCGGTGTGTCCATCCCATCTCTCCTGCAAAAAGCAGTCGAGGCTGGGAACCCGTCTCACTAGTAACGCTGACTGGCCACTGGATGGCACTCTGGACACCAGGCTACCCAACACAATTAAAAAAAAAAAAAGCAGTTTTGAGAAACGGAATCTCCAGCACCTTTACTGAACACAAGAACTACTTCTCTTATTTGACCCAAAAGCAGGCACAAGTTTGTCCTAACTGACTGCATTACTGTACTTGGAGCAGCCAAGAGCAACAGCAAGAGCACTGCCCTTACCAGAAAAGACAACCGAACCCAAAGACTGATAACTTTTGTGTCCAACAGAGGCTGCACCATTTCAATCAGTTTTCAATTTTGAAAATTCATATTCTCTTCAGAACACTGTAAGAAGAAAAGGACCTAAAGCTTCTACATTTGTAAACTTGATGTTGACAATGAGCAGACAGATCACTGATCCCCATTGCCTCTGTCTGCTCATCTTTTAAATCATAACAGAAGTAAGACCTTGTTATAGTGGAACTTTTCCAGCTCTGTAATTAGAAGATTTATGAAATATAAAAAGAACAACCTTCCATAACCAGTTAAAACATGTCTTCCAAACTTCTACCTCCTCTTGTTCTGAAGACATGAACAGATTAGAGAAGCCACCATTGCCAGGCTAGTTAATTTCAATGGCTAATTACACGTTCTGAGAAAATCAGTGCTTTATTTCCCAACTGTCTTGCTTTACTTCCAACTACTAGGTTCAGGTAGGGGAGGGTTGTGTTGTTTGTGTTTATCTCTTACTCCATTACTTTAAAAAAAGAAACAAATAAAATCAGTATTCTAAGCTCCAGATGTATGTATTCCCATAATCACACATACAAGTTTCCATCCTTCTTTTTTATGAGCTTAATGACAGGTCAGGTGCAAATGGTGGGTGTTACATCAGGCTGGCAAACCAGTCACAGTGGGGCTCCTCAGGGCTCCAGCTTAGGGCCTGAGCTCTTCCACATCTTCATAAACAACTTGGACACAGGACTGGAAGGGATACTAAGTAAGTTTGTCAACAACCAAAAATTGGGAGGAGTTGTTGGCTCTCTTGAAGGCAGAGAAGCCCTGCAGAGAGATTGCAACAAATCAAAGGCCTGGGCAATCACCAAGGGTATGAAGTTTAACAAAGACAAATGCCAGGCTGTACCTGGGACAGGGCAAACCTGGATATATGGACAGACTGGGAAACGAGAGGCTGGAGAGCAGTCCTGTGGAAAGAGACCTGGGGTCCTGGTTGATGGCAAGCTGAATATGAGTCAGCAGTGCCCTGGCAGCCAGGAGGGCCAGCCATGTGCTGAGGGGCATCAGGCAGCTGGTCAAAGGAGGGGATTGTTCCACTTCGAGTCCTCTGCACAGTTTTGAGCACCACAATATAAGAAAAGTATAAAGCTGCTAGAGGGAGCAGTTGGCAATTGAACCAAGACCATCACCACTGGAACCATCAGCACTGAAAGCATAATTTATTTTAATAGCAAGAGCTGTTAAAAACAACACTTACAAAATTGCCCAAGCTCACCATAAAGTTATTAGCTATATTTATATTTCATAATCATCAATATAAAATATGATATTGAATATACTTTGCACAATTCATGGGAATTACTTTACCCTGGTCCTCTTTCTGGCAGATCTACTTCTGCTGACAATGGGCTGTAAACAGGAATACTGACGTCGTAGCCTTGCCGGTAAGTCCAAGTGGAGAAGCCTCCACCAGCCAACAGAGCTCTGGAAAATACAAGAAAGTTTAAACTGAGAATGTATAACATTCAAACTCCAGTGATTCACTGCTTGTCATTACCAGAACAAGAAGGCATGTGCTCTGAGATAAGCTTTTCCCTCAGGATTTGTCAGTGGAATGTTTTCCTGCTGGTTTTAGGCTGACTTTAGTTTTTGTCATCTTGGTTTACTGCTAGTTTGGATGTAGTCACCAACAGAGTGCTTACAATTGTGTATGATCACTGAGGAATGGACCATTTTTGCATTAATATAGGGAAATCTAATCTATTGCTCTCATTGTTGCAATTTGCAAGCTTACATAACCTAAGACAATTTTAATCTGAAGAAACACATACTGAATTATTTATACTAGTTAAGATATTCCTTGATGCCTGTACTAAAATTGGGTATAGCACAACTTTCAAATTGTTTGAGACAAGCTGCATTTCAGATACAAATCTCAGTACAGTATTTTAGCATCTTATAGTGACTTTGGATGTCTCAGGACGGAAATTATTTGCAACTGTATTTTCAAAGTTATCATACTAGTGAAATTTATTTCATTTTTATATTACACAAAAATTCTATAAACAGAAAACATGAAAACAAGAAATCTGTATGTTGTGACACTGAGTTCCAACAGGAGAGGTTGCTTGTGACACTACATGCTAGAGAGCAAGGGAAAAATCAAGGACTGATAAATTAAAATGCACTTCAACCTTCCAACAGGATGACCTGCATAGTGTCTTTTCTTAGATGGGACAACCTTTTGCCACACAGAAGTGCTTTAAGAAACAGAAGAGAACAATATGTATAGAAGAAAGCAATATATCACGCAGAATTCCAGGAAAAAAAGGTTTGCTACTATCTCCTATCACAAACCAAGCCCCTTTGAAATATGCTAGTAGAGGACAACAGTTTTCTCATTGCCATTTCATGTCCAGTGGCATCGGGAATACATCATCCTAGTTCCAAAAGAAGCTCATATTCAGCTTCTTTTGTGAGACTTCTCCAAGAGCTGATCAAACTTTCAGTCCTTTGCCACTCAACAGGAGGGTGTGCTATACTTTAGCTGCTTCTGGGATACTGGCTTTGCTTAAGGTACCATATTTCTAAATTCCAGTTTGTCTCCTTCTCTGTGGAAAGGAGCAGGACACAAATACATTACTAGACAAGGCACTAAAGAAAGGATCTTGAGGAGCTGTACCCACTGTTGCAGCTATGATTACAGTGAGAAGCCTTACTGTCACAGCTCAGGTCAGAGCAGGCACAGGTCTCAGTAATCAGGACACACACAGGAACAAAACGTCAACATGAGACTGGAAGAGGCACCAACAGTCCATTAGCTAACATTCTTGTTTTCAGATATCACTGAAAGAAATCCTTGGTAAGGTGTTTGGAGAAGCAGTTTTCCACAAATGTTAGACAAGAGATTACCATTATACCGAATTATCACCCAAGATTTTTCCCATCAGAACAAGACACTCAGGATGAACACCAGTATGTTGTGCCTGTTCTAATCCCCAGCAGATGGCCCACAGGTACTTCACTTCCTGCTCTGACCTGCAGCACAATTGTTCAGTGTTCAAACACCATGATCACACTTTGCCATAAATGTGACTTCATTCAGAAGACGTACTATGATAGGAACAAAAATCAACTTGAGAACCAGATGATAAATTAAGTACATGCTGAGTTTAGGTTCCAAATAATTTCTAATTCCTTTCCAATGTCCCCATCCCCCTGCTTTTGGTGACATGTACAACACTGCTTTGACTAGGTCTCACAGTCAAAGCTGCATGTTCCATATCTTATCCGTATTAATTCAGTTACAAGAAGAGAGAAAAAAAAACGGCTTAAGTGTTACTGCTCTTGCAGTTTATATCTCCCTTCTCTTTTTTACACCCCCTCCCCCCAAACTGGGAAACCAGAACCAGATTGTTTTAATAGGATCCAGTGAAAACACGACAGCACCTCATCAGCCTTGAGAAAGCAGGTGTGTGTCATGCAGACTTTTACCTAAATAAATCCACAGGGAACCAACACCAGCTAAGTAACTCCACTTGGATTTTCATTGTACAGTGCATTAAGAGAGTAGGGATATTAACTCCTAATGTACTCAAGACAAATAATCTTTAAATTGCGCTGATCAGCAAGGAATGACTGTCCCTGAGCAACTTTTCACCACTTTTCAAATATTGAGCCTTCTTTCTCTCCATGAAGGGCTCCAGCTGGCCTGTACTCTAAATGTTTCTGTCCAACTGCCATCTGCAGTAGCTTTCTGCCAAACTTCACAAGTCACTGAACCCAATTCACGGACTGAAACAGAAATAAATAAAAAGTATCTTAGTTCATAAATTCAATTCTACAGCACCAGAATTTCTTTGCAAAAGAAATCCTTTTAACCTCATCATTGTACTGAATCCAACAGCACTGATTAACAGACAATATAGAGCTTATCTTTTAAGTTTTATGGCAGGAGATTACATTTGTTATGGCAGCTAATACTAGCAACATAAACTCCATGCCCACAAGGCAAACCTTCACCTTTGAAATTACGGAATAAAGCACTTTTACACTGCCTTTGGAAATTAGATTTAAAGATTTAATAAACAAACAACCCCTTAGTGAAGTACCTTAGCCAAGAACTTTTCCAGATGTAAAATTATTATACAACTGAACTGCCCCCTGTGTATAAGGTGTTACTTTTTCTGGATCAATATTCTGCAGCAAATTAATGGAACACAAGTCTATTAAACTTCATGATCCACTAAGTTCAACTGTGTATGATGTCTCAGACATGTTGATTAGAAGGCAGGCCACACTCCTGTGCAAACTTCACAAATATTACCTGTGGATTTCACAAGTGATCCACAAATTCCCACAAATGCAGTCCTTCTGGAGTTGTCATGGTACAGTTTAGATAAGTCATTCAAAACCAACTGAACTGTGCCAGCATGCCTTTATTTTGGCCAGCAGCTTCTCACCCTGCGATGCTACAAACAACTGTCTTTCACAGTTGTACCCATTCCTAACACCTTTAGATATTCTCAAATTAAGAAAACACACCCACGTTGCTTGTTCTGTTAGACATGAACTAAGAACTCCAAAAGGTCTCCAAAATCATACTGAAAGCTCACACTACATCACTCAGGCCTCTCCAGGACTAGGTCCACACTCCCAACTTCTTTCACAGGCCCCTTGTCTTCACACCTGTGACCTGTAGAATAGGTTCTGTACATCAAACAGCCCAACTGTTGACTGCCTACAAAAAGGAATATATTTTTTTTTCCCATCCCAAGCACTGTTATTGCCACTCTAATGTATTACAGCTCATGATCATGCAGCTGTGGACTGAGTCAGATTGGCAAACTACAACAGCTGAATGCCAAAAAAAGACTTCAGTTTTTTACTTAAATTACTCAGTTTTCCATGTTAGCATGACAAATACTTAGCAGAAACACCTACCAAAATAATAGGTTTCCTGCCTGCTAAGCCAAGGCATGCAAGGCGAAATGTAAACAGAGATTTGAGATCAAAAAGTAAAAAATTAAAAATTCTGTAGCATATCTACTACTTTCAGTTAATAAAATCAATTCTTTGATAGACACATGTATCCATAAACATGCAGTCCATGCCATTGTCAAATGAAAATTCTCCTTATCTAAGATAATAAATCCAAGTATTTACTAATAGATTAACAGACTTGTTTACATGAGACTGATTCTTGACTGCCCTCTCCAGGCTAACCCATACATACAACATGTTTCATACAGAGAAGGAAAAAGCTAAAGCCTTATTTCACATTGATGTAATTACAATGAGCAAAGTTACTCTTTAAACATGTGCAGGAAAAAAAAATCTGTTCTGGTACTGGAGGATGTTTTAAATTGTCTTTGCTGAAAAGAAATCAAGATACACTTCACAGACCACCATCTTAGCAAAGGTCCCATATCTCAGGCTAGATTTTATTAACATTTGGCAGAAGAAAGTTAACTTTGACCTTCAGGAAAAGCACTGGTTACAATGGACCTAACTCAGCAGAACTAAGCACACACAGGCTGACATATTAGAAACATCTTTAGCAACAGTATCACCTTCCTCTTATTCCAATTTTCTTTGCCTTACAACCTCCTTTCCTCTTCCAAAACTAAACTATCCTGCAAGTGAATATTGAGCTCAGAATGTATGCCTTTTAAGCTCCTGGCAAATATTTTTAAAGCACACTTGCCAGAGAATAACTAAGAGCATTTGTCCAATTACTAATATAGTCTAATTATTAAGATAACAAAAACTATTGAAATTCAGCATAGTTTTGTCAAGCAGAGGAGCAGCTTTAAAATGTCCTTGAAGCACCTTTTTCTATCAGAAAGCTGCTGCTACAATCATCTTTGAATTTCTAATTTGCATCAAATGGGACATTCTGTAAAGCATTCATAATCAGTTACACACCGGATCAAGATTCTCCAACATTACAGCAAGTCCAAGAGTTAAAAGCAAACTATCAGCCACATCCCTTATAAATTTAAGGATGGGGCTAAACTATCAAATTTCAAAAGTAAATACCTCTTCTATACAAGGCTTTACTTTCCTTTTTTGAGAAGCAAGCAAGGTGTCTATCTTTGCACAGTTTAAGGAGCAAGTCCTTTGCTACCAACTGCCCTTCTGAGCTTGTTGCTTCTTCAGTGGCACTTAAACCCAGATCTGTCCATCACACAGCACAACACATACCTATCTCTAGGAACATCCAGGGCAGTGTTATAATCTGGCGGCCCTCCAGGCAGCATATTGAAGAGCAAATGATTTGTGCCTCGATCCCACCTACAGCAAAAGAAGAAACAAACTGCAGTTAGAAAGGTGTTCTCTACATAGAGACAAGTTCTGTCAAAGCCTAGTGCATTAACTCACTGTGTTCTCCCTCCTCCATTAGACTCACTTTTTTCACTTTGAGTTCTTCACACACTGAAGTTTCAGCACATACCTGGATAACTGTGCCAAAGCCTGAGCTGTCTCTTTGATCCGGAGGGCGTTCTGATTGAGGACATCTATGGATGGCACAAAAAGGCAGGCCCGGTTGACATCGTCCGTGTAGAATTCACTGTCAGAGATGGCCGTCAGCAGCTCATTGTACTCCCTGGAAATGGTGTTGCTCACCAACGTCCCATATTCATCCACATACTTTTTCAGTGAATAGATGTACACTTTGATTTTGTTCTTGGGATTGAAGCCACATCTGTAGACATCGAAGCAGGTGTGCATCCTGCAGCTGAGGTCTCCCCGCTCAGGAATGGGGCTATCGGCAGGAAGCTTGACCACAGGCACATCATGGACACTGCGCTTTTCAACGGTCCAGTCATTGGATGATTCAATGGAGTGAGGCCAGAACTGGAACATCCCTGTGGCAATTAGGCCAAGCAGAACTATGGAAAAGAGAGTGATGTAATAGATGCGGTGCTTGGTTTTCATCCTTGGGATGAGGGCTGGACCCCGGGTGTTATATTTGGTCGAGGCACACATAATGGCATCAATTATCTCTTGTCACTACAAAACAGAGAGAGAGGTTTTAGGAGGAACTCTACAAAAGAGACACAGCTAACACAATGCAAAGAAACATGCAGTTACTCCTTTCAGGAAAGGGTCTTTGCCTCAGCAGATTGAAGTAGGCTTTCTTCAGATGCTCATGAGTTCCACTGGAACACAAGATGCCAACCAGCCCTGCCACTTGGCAGGCACCAGCTGAGGCTGATCTGCTGGGTCTGGCTGGAATGAAATGATGTGGGCCAATTAGCAACCACTAGCCAGAAAAAGGCACAGCTTGGGCAGAGAGAGGGAGAGGAAACCTCAGACACTGCAGAAGTGGTGAGGCCTCATAAGTCCCACTACACCTACAACAAAGCATAGTCAGAGGGAATGCTAATAAAAAACCAAAATGCTTATCTACAGGAGAAACAACCTGGATACCTACAAAGGGCTTATAATGGGGCATCACACAAAACTTAGGACCATGATACTGTTTCCAAGGTAAAGGTGCTTCTAAACAGAATTTCATAGGAGTCCCACCACATCTGATTAAAATGATGGCAAACTACTTCTGGCAAGAAAGACGAATTAATTTGTCATCTTTGTAAATGTGCCTTGTGGGGAACAAAAGTGTTCTATGAGCTGCCATTGCAGCCACATAGAGAAAAGCATTTAAACAGTTCACTACAGCCTGAACTACAGCTGAAATGAAAAATATGATGCAATATAAAGTATCACAAACTACTGCCATCTTTGATATTTCTTACAAGCTCCTGCACAAAGAATTGTGGTTCCTGCAAAAGAAAATTTACATTTACTACAGACTGAAAAATCAGCAAGCAACAACTTGCTTAGGTTTTCAGCTAAAACTTTCAATAATAAGTAAATTTAACCTGAATTCTCCATAATGAGAACTTTGTAAGAGTAGTAAGCATGTTTTCCATAAAAAGAATGTGAACGGTATAATTATGTGTTTTTCTTTTGGAAAAATGGGATGTTTTCTTGCTCTGTGAGCTAGAAAGAAAGTCTGACATGTCAACTGTCCAGCAGACATCAAATATGAATAAAATAAGTATAAATGAACAAAAGAAGCATGAATTTCATTATTAATCAAATGATACAACAAATTGAATTATGTTTATTTTGTGTTCTTAACAAAAGACTGTTAGGATGGGGTGGCTAATGCATGACTTGACTATACTTACACACAAGTAGCACTAAAATAATCTCAGATGCTAATAAACATTCCACTTTTAACGGCTCTTCTCATCACTTTATGTCCACAATCTGATTCTGGAGGAAGCCTCTAAAATCTCCTGTACAAGGCAATACACGTGTCATGCTGTTATCAGGACAGAGGCCAGAATGCTACATTACAGTCACCTTTACAACTAAAAACTTCCCATATGCTTCCGACTGTTAACCACGTCCTTTATTCCTCCTTCCCGACACAGCACCAGAACCAGCCATGTGAGGCCACTCTGCAGCGAGTTTTTCAATCACTCGGCAAACCGGTCCAGCCCGGAGCCCGGCTGGAAGAGCCCTCAATGGAAAGTACCTCTGCATCCACGGAAACGTTCCCTCTTACACAGCACACAATCCACCTGGGCAACTGCAAGCACGGCACAAGCTGTACGCGCTTGGAGTGCGGGAAGTAACGGGAGCAAGACGCAGCACACACGGAGGTGGCAACAGCGTGACGGGCGGCAAGGGCCGAGGGACGGAACGGGACGGGACGCCTCCCGAGCGACGCGGCGGG